>NC_088858.1:13194621-13794621 GCF_963853765.1 Magallana gigas | reverse complement strand
AGATTATATTTTAAATGAACTATTAATTTGTTGGCAATTAATAGCTTCAAACTGTTCAATTTTGACATTGTAATTTGCAAGGTAACTTAAAGTTGTATAAATTGTAGAGAAGGGGGGGGGGGAACAATGGTGGAACCCAAAAGTACAATTCTGTTTATGCACATGTTAGTTGTCCCTTAAAAGATTGGGGGTGGGGGAGGGGGATCTGTGGTGCTGCAAAGATGTACAGTATTAATACTAAGGATGTAAATACAGCTTCTGTCACAAAAACAGGATTTAAGTACCGTAATTGCTTATTAATAAATCAAGAGGTGTCCAATTTTATACATTTATACATGAAAAGTAATATTGACATGGATAATTGATATTGGTTTAATGAATGCACCAACACCTGTTTAGAAAATAATGGTTTAAAATAAAATAATTTTTCTTTAAAAATAGTTATTTTATAAGAGTTATTCCTCTTTAAGCAGATATTCTTATAAAATGCAGACCCATTGAAAAAATGAGATTGTTATCATTTGGAATTGAATTTTAGTTCTTCATCATTTTTTTTTGTATCTGTCTATCTGTTGTGTCTACCATTTGTCACTCTTTTCATTCTCTTTTTCATTCGCTATTAAAATGTTCATTTTCAAAGTTTGTTTAAGGTTGTTTTCATCAAACTTCTAAAATATGTATGAATAAGCTTATCATAGTTTTCTGACCTTAATTAACTGTACCAATGATCCTGACCTCACTCTTCCTTATTTATACAATTAATTTATTTTCAAAGAAGGTGTCATTGTATTGGATTTCTTCATCAAACTCCTAACTAAGGGATGTGCCATATTGGGTTAAAGCAATATGAGCTATATTTTTCAGAATTTTATTTTGCTGTAAAAACCTGCTAGTATAATGAGTGTACATGTACCTTCAACTTTTATAATAAATAAGATTTGAAAAAAATCATTAATTTTCGTCAGAGGAAAGATTTTTCATCTAAGGGATATAGCAGATCAATTTTTAAAAAGAGGACAAAAATTCAATTTTGCTCCAACTAAGGCTTCTTAAAGGCCTTTTTCACAAATATATGGCTAACAGAAACTTAAAAACCATGATATTTTTTGTTATTTTAGTATAGACAAACATTTGCGTAAAAAAATTTTCAACTTGAAAATTGCAGCTCATATTACTTTAAAGCCATTTCATTGTGCGTTAATTTCTTTTCTGACCGTTGCTTTTTCTCATGTTGCATGTCCTTAGTCTCAAATAGAGAGTTCAAAATATTTTATCAAACTTCTTTCTTGATATTGTTTATAAACTTTCATCTGCCATTGCATATTACTATTAACACAGACATGGTTGTAATGTTTTAATGTAGCAAAACAAATGTTCCATTTATAATATTAAGACTGCTATGGTTTTTCGTGTCCTGTGGATTTTTCTAAACTTTGAAAATATGTAAATTTACAAATTCTACTTATATTTTAGTTAGTATAATTCTTCGCGATGCATCTATAGTTTTTATTTAAAATGCATAGTTATTTGTCCATTGTATCTTTCACAGCAGAGGCATGTATCAAAATTTTATGAGCCATGATTAAATCTGCTCACATGATTTGATCATATAGTTTATCAGTATACATATACCAAAACGCAGTTTATGAAGGTATAAGTTGAAGTAGTACTGATGACTACTTCTGCTGCTTGGTACTTCTGTTGTAAGAGAGTTGGTTTGTTAGTACACAATCCAATTGTTTAAGTATAAACCACAGTAGGTCATTCAGATCAGGATCAAAGTTCACATACACTTAGACTCGAAATCCAATGATGTGAATGCTCATGCAAATTAAGATAATAACAGTATGAAATTTGTTTTTGTTTTTCCCAAGTTTTATCTAGTACTGATCTACTCAACAGAGCAATTTTTGCTTGCAGGTCAATTATGTGAAAATTATTAACAAATTAAGACATGTGACAGAAATTGAATCTATACTTTTAGGGGTAATTTGATAGATATAATGAGAGTATTTTTATAAAATTTGAATTCCCATGTATTTGGTGAAAATTTTGGTTTATTAAAAACAAAAACAAAACCGACATTGTTGCAGTTTAAGCATCACGATCACAGGACTGTGAGTTGTAGCATGCATGCATGGCAATTACAGTCATAAACATGGACGGGTAGTCACCAAGTACAGGGGAAGAACTTAACGGGATCCAAACTGACATCTCTGTGATTTGACCGACCATAATAGGTCAATTACTCATTAAAATCCCTAGAAATACTCCCATGAACTCTGGGAGGAAAGTTAAAATATACAATTACTGTCATGAAGTTCTTCTTCCAGAACCAGGGATCCACTAAATGTGGATTGGGAGGGAGTAGGGCCTAGTGCAGGAATGACAGGGACAGATTGTCCATTGTGTAACAGGTTTTCTATATGAGCAGTGTATAGGGCTGTGTATGTAGTGCATTTAAATATCACAACAATGAAATGGAATAAGTTGAAAGTAAATTAAAAGCAATGCCAGCACTGTGGGGGTCCAAAGAGACCTGAACTGTGTGCTTAAAAGCCACATTTCTGTTTATCTTATCACATGCCGAATGTTGACAATTGAATTCCAATAATAATGCAGCACAAGCTCTACTTGCTTCCTACATTTATAACCATATTAAAACTGATATCATCTAATGCCCTTCGATTGATTTGCTTTGTGAAGGTGATTGTTGACCGATTATCTGCGAGTTTAGAGTCTTTTGTTAAATTTATTCCCAGTTAATTGAATCAAGTTGTGAGTATATTGGTCCCCTCCCTCCCCTGATGGTTGACCGAGTGCAGTTTACTGCTCGAAGGTTTTTCAAAGTCGTGCAGCCTTTGTCACTTTCAGGCACCCCCACATAGAAATAACTCCCATTTGGGTGTGGCCAGTACTGTTTCATGTAATCCCGGAATTGGTTATTGAGTCCTAAATCACACACTGGGGGAGAGTTAGAATTTTACGAGGAAAGGTAATAGTACCCATGCAACTCAGGAAGAGTAATATTACCACGGACATTCTTGAATAGATACGAGAGCTTTGAAACTCTTGTCGTAAAAAAAACTTGATGCCACCTTGAATGTCTTTGATGTTGTTAATGTGTTAACAAGCTCAACACAACCTCTAATCGTTTATTGAGGGTATTCCACCATCTCAATGTATTCAATTAGGTACCATCCAATGCACTGCAATTTTTAAAATGGGGTTTAAAAGATTTTTTATTGTTTGAGTTAAAGACTTCAGAGAGTATTGGAATTTGATACGGTAATTTTTTTAATTATTATTAATTAAATCAAGAGTAACTTGTACTTTTGTGTCTTAGAATCAAATCTATAAATGACAGAAAGATATACATTTGTTTTAGCCAGATTTGTTGTTTTTTTGTTCTGTCAGGTTCATGTATTAATTAAAGTCTCAGTTGGCATAAAAACCAGTCACTTGTGTGACAGTTCTACATGGAAATGAAGTACAACATATGGGCCTTAATTCGCACACGTCTTCTGTTGTTTCAATCTACGTGACAAGGTTTAAGAAAGAAGTGTGGGGATGAATAATTCTCGACACTCAAGAGTCTGGAAACTTCATGTGGCCAAGTGCTCTAGCTAGCTCAAGGTTGTTAGTACGTGTAGTACATTCAAGTACATGTACATTGCTAGTACTTGGCAGGTTTTTTTCATGTGTAGGCCTACTTTAGAAACAATGCATTGAATTTAAACAGAGATTTCACACATCTCCACAAAATGTGCATAATTGTTGTTGTACCATGGAGTTCCAACCCCCACCATTTTGTGGCCAGTTAAAAATAATTCATTATTAATTCATGGGATCAAATTGAATTGAATAACCTCATTAACTTGACACAGCAATCTAATTTGGTATTAACTTTTTTTACAAAATTTTCATGGCTTTAAAAGAGGTCATAAAAAAGTCAAAGGTAAAAATTTGTCTCATGAAATAATTTCTTATGCTAGATCAATTAATAAAAATTAAGCTTATGTTATCACAATTTCAACCATAGATTTATGAGTACTGTAATTGATATGACATTGCAGGTATAAAAAGCCAAAATTATAAAGAAGTTTTGAAAATTAAGCGTTGTTTAATACCTCTTAAACCTCTCAAGATGTCATAAAAATTGAGAGTTAGTTTCAAAGGAACGCCCACCTTTATTAAGTAAACTTGATAAAAACTACATGTGTTAAACATGTTGAATGAATGTAGATATGCTAACATTATCCTCAAGTTCTCCTTGGACGTAATAGACAACACTTAAGAATTTCGGAGCAATTAAGCAAATGTCTAAACACAACTGTTATTGTACTTCTCCATACAGTTTGTCATTAGGATCATAAATATGTGAAGTACATGCAACACTTTACAAACCAAGCAATTAAATGACTTATTAAGAATTCAAATTCATTATAATATTTGATTGGAGTCTTTCACCAGCACTGACCCTTCGAGGGAATGGATGAAAGGATTTCATTTCCGCATGGCAAATCTGCTCTATTTTCGGCAAGGATATTTACATATTTTGTATATTTGATTAGCTGTTCACTTAAGAAGTACCACTGAAATGAACATAAATTATTTAAAACTGAACAAGGGTCACCATTTTCTTGAGCCTCTTTCACAACCTAGATTTGTGAATTCATTATTAACCAACGTCTTCAGGACAATTTATGTAGAAAGTCTACTATCATAAACACCTTTATGGGCACATTTCCATTTTATGGCTTACCGTTTGTAGTTCTCAAGGTTAATGGTTTTATCTAAATGACATGCACAATGCCTTTTTAAAAAGCAAGCAAATGGTTTAAGAAAGAAAAAGGAGACTTTCATTTTAATTTGGATCATTAATGTCTGAATAAGTCATAGGAAGGCTTTGCCGAATTTTTAAAGGAGCTCGAGAATCTTCATTGTCTTTTCTGTTAGTTTAGTGCATGTCTCCCACACAGATAATTTGTTGACAAAATGGCTTGATGACATATTGCATAATATTGTGTTGAATTTTGTTCCAATCTGCATTTCAGAAATGTTTTGAACTCATTTCCCTCGTCATATTTTAAGCTAAATTTTAGTATTAGTGCATGCAGCACTCAAACCCATGCAGTGCACTTAATATTGAATAGTGTTCAAACAGATTACAATGATTGGCACAAATTATTAACTAGGTTTATGTTGTAATTTTATTATTTTATGAAGAGCTGCAAGTTCTTATATGTACACATTTTCTTTTTGATGGCTGGATTATGACTGATATTTGTGAAAAGATGCCTAAGTCGCGATTTATAGGTTTTATTAATTCAGCATATGGGGATTTAGACAAATTTGATGTGGCTTCTTGTTACGCAAGAGTAAAACGAAATTCTGGTGTTTTACATGTGTTTCTTTTGAACAGTAGAATACATCTACTATCAAACCACATTTCTCATAAAAAATTTCCTGTATTTAAAGGTATAAAATTACTTCATTCCCCCTCCCTCCTGGTTAATATTGTTAATCGTCTCTTCAAGAATATTTGAATAGAGGTGTCACCTTTCCCCCAGGTTTAGTATTACATGTACATATATTGTACCCACAGTTCTTAATGACGTATTGAAGCCTTTTGTTTTATAGACTGATTGTCTGTAGAACATGTCGCCATGTTCCGCAACCCACGTTGCAATGACGAGCACTTTGGATCTCCGCGGACTCTTAAGATGGATTTCTGTTCAATCACAGTTCTATTTCTGTCGCATCCTATATTGTTGAAAACATTTTTTGAGATTTTTTACGACGCTGTAACATGTGGCAGTGAAAGGATTCTTGAAAAACAACTGTAATTTATGAATCGGGAATTGAAGTTCCTATAAATGGTACATAAAAAATTGGTTCCGTGAAATTAATGCTCATCAAATATACCTTTTACATATTTAGAAGAATCATTAACAAAAGTGATAAAAGTCCAAAAATAAAACAAGTCTCAAATTTTTACATATAAAAGAACAAGGCAGTTCACTGTCTAGTCAAGTTGCACTATAGATATATTTTATGATATTGTTTATAAGGACATGGAAACACTAATTACAATAAGAGTTGACCTTTATACAATGTTATGCCTCTCAATTACATTGCTAATTGCAGAGGAGGTGCAGTGTTTGGTAGTAGGTGTATCAGTCTCTCATTAAGAGGTGAATCGAGGTAACAAGAGGTGAATTGAGGTGCCTTGTGTTCAGGAACATCCCCTTAATGGTGTCAGAGGTGACTTCAGATAATGATGCTTCCTTTTCTGTTACCAGTCGCACTGCCAAAAATACATCTTTGGTGTAGATTTATTAGGTGCAGGGTAATGGATCAATTCACAATGAAAGATGTTTTTTGGAAGAGAGATGAAGCAAAGGCTGTCATTATAATGTATTGACAAAGGTTTTAACCCTTGATATTACATTAGCAAGGCATCATCACAATGCGAGTTTTCTGAATACTTGTGGAACGCTGACATTCATGGCAAGAATATTAAAATTTCAATTTGTATAATGAATTTGCATCGGTATGTTGTAAGTTAATTCAGGTATTTTGTCTGCCTCATCTCATTGACCTGCGTGTATGGATGAATTGTTTTCAAGCTTCAATCCACTCTCTGCAAAATAAAAAAAAAGAAGAGTAATTTTTGAGCAAGTAGGCGATAGACCTGCTCTCTGCAAATGAAAAAAGAAGAGAATTCTTTGAAATAAAGAAGGAGAAATATAACTTCTGTAACTGCCTGCTGGGTACTTTGAGAATGATTTATTGAAAAATGATTGATAAAGATTTCTGGTCCATGTTTACTAATGAATCCTTGAAGTGTTGGGAGGATGCTTGCAGAGATTGTTTCTGATGTGTATTGGCTGTCTTGACTGGTGGTCAATGTTAGTCGTGACAGAGAGCAGTATTTGAGGTATCCCAGGCACTAAGCATCACACTCCACTCAGTTTGTTTAAAAATATTTGACAGCAAGATTTAAGATTAATCTTTCTCCTGTTCCCTGTCTATTTTCAAGCATAACAAGAAAACATCTTATAGGTATGGCTGTGTAATGACAGACGCATAACAGGTGTTTTAAGTGAACTTGGACATTTACTTATTCTCACACACCAAACCTCTCTACCTCTCTCTCTCTCTCTCTCTCTCTCTCTCTCATCATAAGCCATAAGCAGGAAATGGCATACAAAAAAAAAAGACAAACATTCAATGTCAATTTATTTGCTGATATTTTATTGTGTATTGTAGGTGAACTCATTAGCGATGAAAGAAATAAATGGCTTGCTGACAAGGGAAATCATGGACAGCTGTTTTATAAGTACTCTGTGTGACTCTGCCTACAAATTCATCACCATTCATCATTTGACCCCAATTTCATCACCTTTTTAATGGAAATGACCTCAGCATTATTGTTCTGAAGGGAAAAGAATGACTGCCTTAATGTTGGTGGAGATCATGGAGACTGGGTCATGTTGTACTCCGCGACCATAGGTATGTAGATATATCCCTCATAGCACACACAACAGAAAGAAGTTCTCCCTTTCTAGACATAAATCATTGGCCACTGAATTAAAGTCATGCTTCTTATCAGTATGAATTTCTTGTGAGATGATCCAGTAATGAAAAATTCAAATTGGTGTGTTTAAAATTCACACCAGCAAATATGGATGTGACATGATATATTGCTGTGGTTTCTTTTTAATTAGACAAGTGGGAAGTGAAAAGTTTAAGATGAAGATGCATGATTAATTATGATACTGCAATCAGGCGAGTACTTTATCAGTATTCATATAACACAATTTAATGGCCAAGGGAAAGAAAATATATTCTCATCTTAATGATGCAGGAATTTCATTCCACGAACACACAGAGAGATAAAAATCTCTCGGGGTATAACAATACGTCAGGTGTCTTAAATTTCATCAATTTACATTCAGTTAATAATTTTTTGTGCAGCTATTGAGTCTTGATAGATTACTTGGGGAGAAAGGTATAGAAAAGCCCCACAATAGGGATGACTCTTAAATCGACCTGGCATAGGGGAACAATAGCATTGCCATGTTTTTTCGTTTCGTTGCGGGTATCATCTTTACTGAAAGAGATAGAATCAAAATCCAACCATTATGCAGAATAGACCAATTCGCTTTCTTATTGAGCTCCCATAATGAAAGCCAAATTTGGTCAATTATTTCCTTTCCTCCTGTTTAATTGTTAAATTTTGGCGTTTGAGTAAATGGGCCCTTGTGTTAGATTGAGAAGTGAACATTTTTGGTTTGACATGTGTTGTCAAATCTTTTTATCAGGTACTCATTATAATACAGTTTTATTTCATTTCTCTTGTTAAGATGAAGGGAAACTCAAGTATTTAAATACACTAACCAAATTAGTCATCCCCCATCTACAAGAGCTTTGACTCCCGCATTGAACAATACTTTCAAGTAGGGGCCTTAATTTCAGTTTACCATATTTTCAAATACAATTATAGATAATGACATGGTTCCCTGGTTAAAAATCTTAATTTAATTACTCTGAAACTGTGAAATTTAGAATAACATGAGACCACACATGTCAAACACCTTACGCAGTTACACTTCAATCTCCTCTGCCGCTAATTTAGGTCATTTTCGTGAAACAGAGAGACAAACGTGATGACAGAGCTAGTGCAGCAATTAATGTACTATATAACCCCTATTGCTTCTCTCCCACCCAGGATATGTTTATATATAAACTTGACACATAGATACTAACCTTAACATTTATAATAAACAGTTATCAACAAAGGTTGCTAAAGTTTGGTTTTTTGTTTTCTTTTTTAAGGGAGGGGGTGTCAAATACTGACTAACGTGTCTTAAAAATACCAGTAATATATTAGACCAGTACATTATGAATATTATTTATGGCGTTAAAAAGTTTTCATCAAGTGAATTAGATAAAAGTGTTCTTCCATCTAGCTCTGGCAGTCACTAAATGCCTTAATGTCCTAGCAGTTAGTAATTAAGTCTCGGTTGTGGCAGATTCCTTGTGATCATTTCTTGGATGATGTGGCCATCTCTGAGTGTCATTTGTACAACACATCTCATGATTACTGTAGATACTATCTTTTAACTTAAATTGCTTTAATGTCAGTAAAAAAGAACTTCTGAGGTTGTGCTTTCAATTGTCAATGTCACTAAGTTGTCATTTACTTTACACATTTTTTTTTCTTTTCATTTTCAGTAGTAATCTGTAGTTTTTGATGTTTTTAAGTAGTTTGGTGAAACTATCATATACAATTACTCATGAGGGTTTAACGTTCAGTAGCAAGAAAAAAAATTTTGTGCAACTTCAATTTCAGTAAGAGTTGCCTCCCTTAGACCACACACAGCCGACCCCAGCTTCTTTAGATTTAAAGCAGACAGTGCTCAAGTGGATAAAAGTTGTTGGAGAGTGTAAGGCTACTTTTATCAGTAAATCTTAATTCCACTTGACTTATTTAGAACCACTCGGTCATAAGTTACTTTCTAACAATGTGTTGCATCTTAATTGTGACATACTCTTGCTGCCTCTAGAAGGCCTCCTTAATTGGAAGACTTCTAATCTACTTGTCACATGTTAGTAGCTCACAAGAGATAGAAAGATTGTGAAAAGAGAGAGAGAGTGTATAATTTTACACACCCAGAAGAAAAAATCCTTACTTTGTGAAATGTTATATTGTGATTACATCAATTTTTGGTTTTCTTGATATAGTTTTTGTATAATAAAAAGAATCCTCGGATGTACTGGCAGATCTCAAGGTTATCTAAAACAATGTTAACCCACTTCCTAGCCTATCAACATAAAAGTATTTTCCTTCTTCTGCTCAAATTGTTATTGTGTGCAAAAAGCGCTGTTACGTAACATGCACTTTCACGCAATGAAAACAAACATCAGTGTAGGAAAGATACAGTGTAATAAATTGCAAGCTTCTTGATCCATGAGGAATCTTGCTATTGTGTGCGAGATCCAATTCTCCTTCCTGTGAGCAGGGTTGAGACAGCCTGCTGTGAAGGTGTACGAAATATGGAATCTGAGAAACTGAATATAATGTCAACAAATTAATTGTCAAGTAAAACAAGATAACAGGGTGTCCCCCATTGTGTAAGCTGATTGATGGGCCGCTAGCAATTCTTTTCATTCGGCACCCATTGTGGGAAATGCAAATGATGACCCTATAAGCATTCCAAATAGCTGTACACAAGAGGGAGGGGTGGGGGTTGACTGATGGTAGAATTTATAGACATGAAATGTGAATGTCAGCTGAAGAATTTAAGATTTAATCCGAGGGGTAACATTTTAATTGAAGTGATTTTTCTCTCACTGAACGAATTTTTCAAGTACATGTAGGGCAAATGAATCTAAAAATTGAAGGCGACAGAAAACACCGGTTTCTGCGGTCGAGGGAGATTTTTCTTGTGAATGAACTTTGTTTTTTTCTCAAGGCTGATTTATACATCATCAAACTCGGGCTGATGTATAAGTGTAGAAATTATCACCAAAGGTCTCGCAGTGTTTTACTGCCGACATTTAAATTTCCCGTAGACTTGGCAGGGTGTGGGATACAACACTGTAATAGGGTGAGATAAGTTATGTGGAGGATACATTTTTTCTCTCCACACATTGCGGTTTTAAACCTCATAAAAGGACCATTTGAAAATGATAAAATCTTCCAAGTAAAAGTGTCTATAGCCTTAATAGTGTGTCATAAAATATCTATCTTTAAGTTTAAATTAAACAAAATTAAAGACTTTTTCCCCTCCTGTATTTAAAGAACTATGAGATTTGTACTTAATTATTACATTTTTTTTACCAAATGCGATTCTCTGGTTTCCTTCATGCATTACTCACCATCCGATGTACATTATCATTAGAAAGCTATTTGTATATCATTCGTATTTCAAGTAGACACATTTATCCTATCAGAAATTGAGTGAATATACTGGTGAATTCCGTGTTGCAGAGTGATTTGAGCCAATTTTGAGGTTCCTGGGAATAATCCCCAATTATCTGCACATAAAGGACCATAATCTCCTCTAAGCCTCTCTGTCATTTAGAGGAAATCTTTTATTTGTAATGTATACTGTTTATAAATTATTTCAGGCTATGGAATTGTGTATTATCAGTCTCCTTTTGGCATTGTTGTACACTAAAGAGGATATGTATCCGTTGTATTGAATTATTTTATACGTGGGCTTGTTAATCTGTCAGATGTGCATCAGGTTACAAAAAATAGAAAGAAAGCTTTTCCACTAAAAGGAAAGATTATTCTTGTTATATAGCTTTTTAGCTGTGAATACCGCAGAGATTTTTGAATTGAGGAATGGTTGTTACACAGGGATGCAGCAACTTAGTTATGTTGTTGTCTCTCCACGTCCTCAATGTTTACTGAGCTACAACAAAACCCAAACATCTTCACTTCAAGGCCTGTGATGTATGCCGTGTATCAGGGTCACACTGGAAGATATCATCACACAAATTTATCTGTTTCCTCGATATCTATCCTCCAAAAATACCGGGTTAATTTTTTATTTTTATTTTATATACCGGTACACAGGTTCTATAAAGATCGGATTATCTCCAAGTGTATTTGTTCTTCGTCCCCACATCTCTAGTTTTTTATATTCAGTAACATAAAGAGGTATTTCGTAATCTGCCTCGTATCAAATGCTGTATTTAGTATCAGCCATGATTACGAAATGGACATCTGACTAATTTTCATCCCATGTAAAAGAATATTTATGGCCATTTTCTCCTTCTAGAATTTCACCATTTTAGACACCAATTGTAATCTATTCAGTCCAACTATGTTTATAGTCATTTTTTGAGAGCGTTATACTTTGTACCAAATTGACCAGGTAGGATATTTGAGAAATGCTATTAAGGAAATTCATTTTGTTTAAATTATAGTTTTTAAAAATCAATTAGCATTCTCTCACAGAAAGTAAAATCTCTAAAGATACGAGGAAGCATTCTGTAAGGTTCGTTCGAGAGCTGCCATGTATTTGATGATTTTTTTTAATTAAATGTCCTTCCTAAAAAATTACAGGCATATATGGCTTCATGTGTACTTTTATTAGTATTCTTTCACAACACTAATATCAATTTTGGACAAATTATGGAAGTTAAATACCGTCTGTATTGAAAATTTAGTGTCTTTAAACTCTCCTGAACTTTTTATGAGCATTGCTAATGTCATTTTCCTTCTATTTTCTTGCTCACTTCTCAATGGCAGCGAAGGAAATTGTTAATTTGACTGCAGTTAATTCTGACAGGCAGTAATCGGAAAATGGGTTGACATCATTTTTGTTGTCATCAAATATAGCACAGTTTGGATGGAAAAAAAGAATTTCATTACAGAGATTATATGACATTAGATAATAGTAAGAACGATTAACTTTTCATCAACAGGTCATGCAATCAAAATATGGATCTTGTTAAGAGGGAGGGAGTCTATCTTCCTAGCCTAATGGAAGCAATTGCTATTTTATTGAACCCAAATATTGATAGATGGGGAAAATTAAGAAAGCCTGTTGATTTGCTTAGCTGGTGCTTGAAGTTCATTGAGAACTGCATCTCCCCTGCTGAGAATGTCAGAAAGATATTTTAATTTCTGTCAATTTTCTGAATGACTTCCCTCCTACTGCTACATTAGTGTACAATTAATACAAAAGAAAGTTTTTCTTAATCTTCACATTTCTCACAATGCATTATACCTATGTAAATTGTGGAAATCAAGGTTAAATTTGGTTCTCAGTGTGAACGATTTAAATAATTTTTTTTTTTTTAGATTTTTTTTGTAAGAGAAAACTTTTTCCCCAGAGGTGTAAAAGCTGTCATAAAGTGAGTTGATTTATGATAACAGTATTTGTTTTGCTAGTTGTTTTTTCTGGTTTCGGTGGAATTTTTTCATTTACTACGGGAGGGAGCTAGAACCCAAATTATGTGCACACTTCCAACTGGTCTATGTAGTCCAACTTGCTGACTATGTCAACAGTCTGGCCAACCAAAATGGTCTTAACAAACATGAAGAGTCAACAAAAATAAAAATCACACAGAGTTTCTTCATCTAGAAAACTGATAAATAAGGCTTTAATCAGGCCATTATCACCAATGGCACATGTCTCTCTATAGGGATAGTTCTGACAAAACACAAGTACAAGCAATAAGGTGGGGGATTTAGATCCCCCCTGTATTAAAAGTTCTTTGAGGTTAGAGGCGATTTTTGCAATCTTGTCAATCGAAGACAGAAATTGGACTGAATTGTTAACACACCTGTGAGGCAATTGGATTTATCAATTGGATATCTTTGGGGGAGATTTTTATCATTTCCCCCCTTTTTAAATGACCAATTTAAATGAAATCCTTGTCGAGTAAAACTGAAAAGAAATTAGTTGTACAAGTACACTGTAATTGTAAATGCTCAGTAAACTAATTATTCCACAAACAATTAAACTACTTTATCCGAAAGGTAGATTACTTCCTTCAGAATTAAAGTTCAGAGATTTTGTGATTTGAAAAGAACCTGTTTTGAAAGGTTTTGACCAATTTTTTTGAAAAGAAGCTTAAGTGTTAAAACAAATTGATTGTTTTATGAATGCATCATTGATTCTGTACATGATGTAGATAAACAGTCCTTTATTTTTAATGGATAATAATACTGTAACAGAGAGATTTGAAAAAACAACAGATCCTAATATGGCAACTTGACAACCTTGTTTTGAAGGTCTTCAAAGTTCATACGTACACAGTATCTCCTTTATGCCAAACAAGCCAGCTGCCAGGGTATCCAAAACAGAAGTTAATTAATTTTTCAATATTATCGTGTTGAATTAGATACATGGGAAAAGATGTGATATTTATTTACATGTTGGTTAACCATTCTCTAATCCAATATTTACCGTTGGGATCAACATGACTAAATAAAGCACACTATATCTAACATTACAAAGCCCCGACTTCTTCCTTGTGGTTGGGAGAGGCCACTTGATGATATCTGTGATAGAGCAAACATTGACCACCAGTGCAAGATTTCCATTTCCTTTTATGTTCTCCTGTATGGGGCCTCCATATGACTAATGCTTTAAGGTCAAAGGTCAGACAGGATGTGATTTTTTACCTGCTGATCCCCAGAGCTAGCTTCTTTATTCATAGAGCCACTTGTGCATTATTCTTAATCTCATTTCACTGCAAACCAAATGATAAAGGTCAAGGTCATTAGTTAGCATAAAATACATCCTGTGACCTTGGTAATGCATTCAGGTTTGAGATGTTGGTTAATGGAAATTCATGCCTTTTACGTAGTTACCGAGATAAAAAATATAAAAAATCTGGAGATAAACATTTTTTGTGAATTCTGAACAGAATGAAAAGTAGTTCAGCCAAATAATACTTTAACAGCTAGTAAATTAGAAGGAGGTATTCATATTTTGGACAGAAGATATGATTTTTAAGCTGCAGAGAGAAACTTATACAAAAATGGTTATGTAATCTATTGCATTTTAAATAGGGTGCATTACTTGGTCTCAGTTTGTATCGTACACCTGTGGTTTTACCCTGTTTGGCGACCACTTGTACATGGTCGAGTAGAAACTGTATTATCTGCTAATGTCTTCCAATTTGAAAATTTTAAGCAAACAAGAGTGTAGATGTTAAATCTTTGAGTTCCTCACTTCACATTATTATCTGGGTGGTTTTGGCGTTGGATAAATGATGGCATTGATGACAATGTTTCATAATCTCTTAGGTTCAGAGAGCATGCAGCTAAAAATAGTGAACCTTCTAAGTGACAGAGAATTGCTGTCAGGTAGTCATCTTCTCATTTCAATATCTTGAGCTAAACAGGATATCGGGGGTGCAATTTCTATGCACTTCACCTTTGAAGAGGAAATTTAAGAGGGATTTGTTCAGGCGCTTGTGAATATCTCGATGAATCATTCATTCTTCATTTTAAGCATTTCACCTAATGTTTTTTGGGGTGCTTTTGGCATTTTTTTAATTAATTGCATGCACTTATGTATGTGCAAAGTATGCTCATCTTTAAGTAAAGGGGATATGGGTGTCGGTTATCTCTTTTTATTCAAGACCCCTTGAGGACTGTCTTTCTAAAGGATATACCTTGATTAAAAGTGACATAGAATGAAATTAAAAAATCTCTAACTAAATCCTTGCCTTTGACAATGACCATTGTGTGTACCCCCTCAGGGCTGTCTCTCGGTTCTTCCACGCCGGATGTTTGCTTAACGTTAGTAAATTAATTACAAAGATTTAAGTCACAGACAGTGAAATCTTTTTCCCAAATTTGAAAAGCAAACGAGATCCCGAGTAAGCCTATTGACTGAGCCGATATTGATTACGATATTGATTTTTGGCACTGTATTTATGAATGATGTGTCAATATTGTTCTAGGCTGGCTGACAGTTCTACTAGCAGGGATCATATCCTTATTTGTGCTTGATCCGCAAAAACCACAATGTTTGATTTAGTTAGAACAGTTACCTTGCTTTTAAGAAGATCATTGTCTTCTTCTATTGTAAACTTAAGATCTTTCCACCAAAGTAAACGGACTTATTATTGGTGCTTCCTCACTTTAACATGGGCTCACTTCTCAAAAGTACAATATTCTTATTCTGCTTATCAAAAAGAAGAGCTTGTTTTCAGTAATGCAGAAATCCCGTCGTGTAACTTTTGAATATAAACTTTAAATTACTGAAAATTGAACTGTGTCTTTTTTCTACTTTCATAAAAGCCAGTAAATCGGGTATCTTGAAAATTGTCATCTTTGTAAACATATCATGAATGCACTTTTTGCAAAGTATGTCTGCCTTTGGATTCTATAGGCTTTTGTGATTTTCATACAGGGTCCAATTTTGCGTTTGAAATACGATCTGAATTTAAGTGTTTTGAAACCTGATTTATTTCTGATACTGAAATGAAGATTGGGTCTGATTGTTGATATTAGGCCTTCAATTTAGTGCTCAGTAAATCAGAAAGATGATTTTAAGTGCATTTTATGTAAATATATGTAATGTTATTGAAAATGTCGTCAAATTTCATCAAAGTATTTTTGAATATGAATTTTAATCACAAATTTAAATATTCAGAAAATGGTCGCACAATTGTGTGCAGTAAAAGGGATGAGAAAATAAAATCCTAAATGTAAAGAAGGCTTTTAAGTTCCTAAAACTTCTAAATCCAAAGAATTCATTCTTTGGACAATAAAATTTAGACTGTTAGACGGGTTATTGTAATGTATTTTATTGAAATAATTGCCCAGAAATTCTACATGCAATTATTGTCATTAAAAAACTTTTCTTTTTTAAGGTGTGTTGTTATATTTGGGAGCGCTTACAGAAATGAAATGCTCAAGAACTGCAAGATTGAAAAGTCATTCTTTAGATGTACATGATTTGAAATGTTGTTTGTCAAAGGAGTTTAATAGCTGTAAATTTGTTTTTTTATGATTTAGCTGTATAGGTATTAGTTAACATGATATAGCTCTGATAGGCTATGTTAGATTAAGATCATGTTGTAAATAAAAGCTGTTGCATTTTCCATGATTGAATCTTACTATAGCTGCAGTTGTCATAATTAATTTAATTGTTTTTAAAATTTATGTCATATATCGGTATACTGGTAAAAATATTTTTATCCATTCTGTTAGCAAGATTAAGCTCATAAAAACTATTATTTTTGTATTTTAGTGTGCAATACATATAAAAAATGTTGCACTAGTTGTTGTCATAATGTTATTTTTGTAGTTGTCGTCATTTAGCAGTTTTCATAATAGTCATACATATAAGCTATTGTCATGATTATCTTATTTGTTGTGGTAATTTGAATTTCAAATTACATAATCAAGAAGTTGTACATACCTTGGTATAATTTTGCCAATGTTGTTTACCGATATCGGTAGTTGGTTTAGGCTTTAATTAAGGGTTATAAGGCTTTCAGAGTATCTTTTGTCATGGTTTTAAAGTTTTCAGCTGTCACTGTGTGTCAATATGCATCTGTTTCACTTGATGTATTTTGTAATAGAAGGCACTAATTAATGCTTTATTATCTGTGTTTTTCTATGTTTTTATACAACGAAGCCGATTTACATCCCAGCTAATTATCACCATTTACACCAACAACAAAAAAAAGACCTTAGTTCTATACATTTGTTTTTAAGAGCCCATGGGAAGGAAAGTGGACCAATTCGATGATTTTAAATCAATGCCTCCCATACTAGTCTTAGTCCATACAGTATGGTACAAAAAAAAATCAAAGAGAATTGATCACTCATATACATTGTTACACAAGGCTTCACATTTTAGCTTTGATTTTCAGAACATTGTTTGATATATAACAATTAGGGCCACAGTTTGAGAGGACATCACCAATTTCTGTTCCTATTCTTTAATTTGCAAGTTGTACATTATTGTTACACTCAGCTTTGGTTCGACTTCAAAGAATATGTGAAAGATGGGTGAAGTGGAAAGTAAATTTGTCAAACTTTTACTAATGCTTGCTAATTCAGTTTTAAAAGTCTTAATCTGATAGAACCTGTCCCTTTTACATTTCCGCAAGTAGCCGATAACTGGAGAAAGGCTGATACTCAATGGTCACTTTAAATTGGCCAGAGGACCCCCCTAATTATATGTGATCTCAGGGATTAAGGGTTCTTTGAGGGTATGTGTATCGCCTATGTACAACATGGGTCGGTCATTGAGTTAGAGTGCTACATCCTGTTTCCAGCCTGACCAACACTTGACTTGTATAAGGTTACCAGTGAGGCAATTACCCAATTACATTCAAGCATTTTGATGGCCATCAGAACACCTAGGTTACTGTGGTTTTCCAACAGCTTCTCATCGAATAGAAAAAGTATGCGCTTTGTCATAAAATAGAAAAGTTTGTATGTCACTTATAAGATAGCAAAGCGTACTCAGATGCCATAAAATAGTAAAGTATACTGAGTGGAAGCAATGCCTTGTTTCTTCTAAACATTTGCATTTTTAATATGGTGCTGGAGGAGAGAGTAAGAATGTCTTTAATGAGAGCACTAATGTTTTAGCAAATAGATAATTTCCTGTTATCACTGAATTAAACGATTAAATTGTCAATGCCATCATCCAGTATTGACAGAGAATAATCACCTTTAGGTCACCGCGAAGAATCGATACAAAACTCCAGCTTTGGTTTTAGTTTACTCTTCCCTAAATTCCTTTAATCTTCCAAACTTCACACCATTTCAAGATTTATGAAGTCAACAAAGTTCTCGAATTCCCCCCACAAGCCACTCTTGGCAAAAAGCTGTAGAAACAAAAGGAGAACTGGAATATAAATGACAAACTGAATTTTTTGTAGAAGAATGTTGGGAGTACCTGATCATACAGGTGTTTGTGTTAATCCTTCAGTTTATTAACGCAAAACTTGATATTTGTCAGGCATTGTTTGTGAGCGGAGATCTCGGGCCCGCTGTAGGTTTCCAAGGTACGCTAATGGCCATGCCAAGGGTCCCCATCGAGTTATAAGAATAGAAAGTGGATTACATTCGAGATGACTATTTGTGCAATAGTTTCAATTTATCACAATTTTCCCTCTCCAGAAATTCTAATCACTGGCTCCTATAAGAGGTGACTAATTCAGAAATTCCTTTGATTTCATTCTTTCTCTCCGGAATGAATGCATTACTGAGAAACACGAATCGCTTTTTTCTCTGAAAGAAACGCAAGGACCATGGAGTCAATGGGAGACAAAAATAAGACTGGGAGGGGAAGTCAGGGAAGATATAATACAACATTGCCATTCAGATATCAAAGCCATCATTATCAAAACATAAAAATAAATACCCATTTTTAGCCATGCGGCCAATTGAGTTTTTTTAAATTTTGAAATCTTCAATGGAAAAAGTACATCTTTCGGGGGGTCTGAGTAAAAAGCACCATTAAAGACACAGAGAGTTAGTGTATTATTCTTGTCAGAGTTTATTGTTTATTCTTTTGATTTTTGTCATCTTGTAGTTCTAGAGTGTGTGTGCTAAGTGATACCCAGTGTATCTTGCCTGAAATAAACGCTGTTTAACTGTGCGACTGATCATTAACGCGGTTATGAAATCATTTTAAAGACATCCGTAAACTTTGCTATAACAGGTTAATCAAATAATGAAATCAGAGGGAAAAACTGAACCAATGTGATGGAAATCACACAAACTAAGGTTTTATTATGCTGGTATACATCTTTTATCTACCAGACATTTATCATTGCCTTGTTAATGTATAATGTTATGGTAAAAAAAAACTTACTTATATTGATCTTCGTGTTCTTAATATCAACGAGGGATCTTAACAAATTTATGTCTGAATTTGATGTGTTAAAATTCATTGTTGATGTTATGGAGCACATGCAGTTTATTAATACATTTAATATGACCAAGGATGTTAATGTCTTTGTCTACATTCTTTGTTCAATAGTTCATAGCTTTGTAGCATTTATCAAAATACAGACGTTGCTTTAAAAAGGAGGCTGGGTGCATGAAGGTCAACAAATTAAACATCAGATCCTCATAAAATTTAAAGATATGATTTGTTTAATAGCTATAAACTATTATTTAGTAAAGAAATAATCCAAATATTTTATCTTTTAAATTTGGTTATTCAATTTCTATGTCTTAAAATAGAGCTCTTCTTATAAAGGAGATCTATAAAGTCTAAAAATGGCTACGGCCAATCGAGCCCTCTTAAATGGCGCAATTCTGATTTGGCCAATAGCTGCAGGGAGTCTTTCTGAATAAATCTAAGTTTTAAAACAACTACTTAAACAACTTATTAGCGAGAAGGTAGTAAATAGAGTAAAAATGACTGAACTCGAAACTTTAAAAAAAATGATTCATGTAGATCAAATTGTTTCAGCCTTTAATAAAGTCACATTAACGATTAACAACACAACTTTTTTTTGGACCAATGAGTATCTCTTAAAACAACAAAAAACCCTAACTAATAAAATATAGTGAGTTACAATTAAACTTTGACAATGTTTGACCTAAGTTTATTAAGGCTTAACAGCTAATTGCCATAAACAAGAGAACAGGGCTAAGCACTTCATCAGTACTTAAATCTATTTTTGAAGATGGGAGGAAGAAAAAATATATCATTCAATCCGGCTTGTGTCAGCCAGGACTTGAAGAGACAATTAACTTGCATTAGTCAAACTAGTATATGTATATTATCAGCACACAAAAACAAGTTTCAACAACATATTTGTGATGATTATTATCGGAGTTTTAGGAATGCAGTTAAGAAATGATGAACTCAGATAGATGTACTGTTCCGGATGTCCTCTGCAGATATGAATTACAAATACTGAAAAACACCATGTTTTCAGATTTGAAATCTGGATATAGTACATGTATTTTATAAGTTTAGTAAAAATTGCAAAAATATGTTGACTTAATTGATATTGATTTTGATGTTATTTTAGAATAATGAAAGAAATATTTTATTTTTGTATTTTTAAATAGTTTTTGTTGACTGGGTGATATTTTTTTAAGCTTTCTACTTTAAAGTAGCCATGCAGAGAGAGAATGTTTTATTTGAATACTAATTAAGATACAATTTATATTATTTTTACTTTAACAGTTATATACAAGTTGTATTATAAAGAGTGCTATTTGATATTTTTCAAACTGGTTAAAAATAAAGTAAGTTAGAACTGTTAGATTGAAATTCTAACCCAATTAAGGTAGAGGAAGCACAGATAGACCAACCAAACTTGTTATGAGTACCAGTTAATTAACATTTACCAGCATATATAGGAATTGAAAGAGAATAATGAAAAGTGGATCAGGTACATGCATGTAAATAAAGGCTATGCCATCCATTATTCAAAAAAGAATATAAAGAATTTTAGTTAAATGTAAATTTAGTTAAATCATAAAAATCGTTAAAATGGATTTCAAAGTTTGTGTCTTCATTTATAATCATAATTATAATTGTGTTACTGAAAACCATTATTGGTATTTTATTTTGAATTCCACAAATTATTCAATGTTATATGAACACCCTGCAAAAGAAACCTAACATATATAACTATTATATTTGTAATCCCATGTTGATATCTCAAAGCCTATTCATTAGGTCCTGGGAGTCTCATAGTTGTAAAATTTCCTGATGGTTTGGGAGATGTGATGCCTTCTCTCCACACCCTAAGTTCTGACACCTGCTGTTTATTGGCTGTCAGGCAGATTCATTGTCCAATCAAATTCCACAACTCATATTCACTCAATCAAAGATCTCTGTGAGAATTCTCCAAAGTAGTAACACTTCTTTGTAGATGAATGACATTTCTCATTAATTCTGATGCAGGTTACAGCTATGGCCCAGATAACGGTTTAGGGGATTCCCCAGGTGGTGCTGACAGTGATGAGGGTACAGACCTAAATGACCATTAGGAAACAACTTAGCGCCCGTAAATATGCATTGATTGCCCTTTCAGGGTTCCCTGACCTTCTTACAGATAAAAAGATGATTTAGTATTGACCTTGCCTTATGTAAGGGGAGGGTGAGTGGTTTTTCTGGCATCTGGAGGGTTCTGTTGTTTGTTTCCAGGCTCACAATTAATTGTCTTATAATTGATTAGCACTGCCACCTTGCCATTGAACTGTAAACATAATTCTTTTACATTGATTTTATTGCAAGGAATTTCTCAGTTTCCTCCACTATGTAAAGTACACAGAGAACTTGATATTGAACAGTGCCAGCTTGTAATTTGTTTGTTATTAAACAGTCTTGTAAATAGCTACATCGATAGGGGAATAACTGGGGAAGCAAATGGGTTTTTCTAATAACGTTTCCATTATATAGTATCATGATCACAGAATGTGAACATCTTTTAAATGATCGGGGATTCAGTGAGCTGTGGAACCTTTCAGCTGTGGGTAGTTCTATTTTACACTCTGATAAATCTTAATTGATATTATTGTACATGTATCCATCCTTAGGTTTCAACAAAGTGTATGAACTTGAAAAGAAAATTCCAGGGTGTTTTGGTGAAGACTTTAAACATGATGACCTGTTTCGACTATCTCATCACAAGCTTTGGGTGCTGCGTAATTGTCAGAGTGACACAGCCCCTTGCTGACACACCTGTATTTAAATTTTTAAATTGTTATGAAAAATTGCAGGTATCAGGTAGATTCTATTTTTAGCACCGGTTGTTAATGCGTCGATAAAAGAACAGAATGGGGTTGTAAGCAATAAGATGTAAACAACTGCAGGTGTCAAGTCGCAATTGATTTTCGTCACATGAATGTAGTATCAAATTCAGTTTTAAAATCATTATCATTTAAATTTTTCTGTCCGAAAATACTTTCTGATTATGGTGATTATTCAGAGCTGTATGTCTTTGATTAAAAAGAATTAAATATGAAAAGAAACTTTATTGAATAATAAATCAGTTACATAAAAAAGTTAACTTTTAAATAATCTTAACCGAATTCAGGTCATATGAGGAAGGTAAAAAGGTTACATAATTGCAAACCAATCAAAATGGTAAATCAGCTCTCTGACATTTTGCAGTTGATAAAGAACAGTTTTGTTTGGGTGTTACATAATATTTCCTCTCTTTGCATGTCAACAAAAGTTTTGTTTATTGTAAATGTAAAGAAATGAGAAATCTTGTCTATTTTGGATATGGTAATTGAATGAACGATTCTGTTTGTGACATTGAAAGCTTGGCACCAGAATGAACGAAATGGTTTTTGTGTCTTTTTGTGTCCCATGTCTACAGGCCATATATTGAATGACTGTTATTCCAGGGGGGTTGTCTGATTGACAATACATTGAATGGACCCTAGAACAACTCGGTTGTGTATCCTAACTACTGTGGCCATGGTCCTTTTCAGTTTACAAATGCTGACTGGAAGTCAGAGTCGTTAAAATACCATTTACCAGATTGGATGGCCTTACTACATGGTCATTTAACAGTATGTGGTACACACACCCCTGGTCAATAGTTTATGTCATTCAGGGTCTAGTAATGTGAACAGATATTATGTGGCTCTGGTCTTCATTTACACCTACAGTATGCTTGGGAGTTATTTAGAAGAACTAATGGAACGAAAATGAATGTTACCAGAGCATTTTGTTCATTAAATCTTATTTGCTGCCGATTTGGTGTAATGGGCACAATTTCCTAGCATGGGAATTTTTTTTTTCTTAATTTATTTTTAGGTTGATAGCTAAATGGGTTGAAGTGGTCATTTATGGTCTGGAGTAACATAGTGTAAATATAATTATATAAATATAAAACATGAATGAAAAATAGTTTTTTAATGCCAGTAATAAAGTTTTAGTGTTGATCAAGTAAACTGGATTTTGGACAGTCATGAAAATACCGGTACATATGGTGAAGATACCAGATCAATTTTTTTATTAAACAACACAATATTCTATAATTATACATATTATATATTATGCAGAGCGCAAAGGAGTCAGAAGCTAGCTAGTACATGGCTTGGTTTGACTCTAATTACAGTCACTCTTTAAAGGGATGGGTTTCAAATACATTGTATGCAGTGCCTATTTAGCTGTATATAATCGTACTGACAAATACTTCGAGCTCCTCTTGTTATTCTCTATAGCAATGATGAAGATTTTAAAGACCAGCCATATTTCTGACCCTGACAAAAGGACCATAAAAAGTTTTACATAGATCTTTTGTAATTTACGGTGCCCTTTGTTTCTCTTTTCAGTGAACCTGCCCTGAGAAAGTTTGTCCACTGATCATCCTTGCCTCTCTGAAGAGAAGAGGGGGGCTGGAGAGTCCTTGAGGGTGAGTTATTGCATCATTGTGGGGGTATAGGGCCCCTCCTCATGCTGACATGTGGCTGTATTTATTGTCCTTCCACTGCTCTCTGGTGTCAAGTGCCAGACAGGGATTAGATGTATTTAAAGCTTAATTCTGCCACAACCCAAACAACACTGACTTACACTTAAAGGCAGATATCTGCTCTGCTCTCCAATATATCTGAATTGTTTTTAATGTGTCATTTGATTCTTAATTGCAAACAGATATTCGAGTGTAAAGTTTGTAATTTGAAGTAATACGGCGTGATTCCTATTGACACTCTAGTGTTTACAAATGACATTGCTAGGGTCAATAATGAGCCCTTTGTTTTCTTCTTCCTTGCTGAGAAAAAAGAAGTCATCAATTTCTGCCTGTTCTTTTTTTCAATTCTTGAAAATCTTATTTTCAAAAAAACAAATCTCTATGCATTTCACATATGGGTCACATGTATAGTGCAAAGTTTCCTTGTCCCTGAATCATAATGTCCACCAGTCTCTATCACTGTTAATATCTTATTCATTGTGTTTTTGAGGAGACAGAGCAAGGTTGTTATCTGGGAAGGATGATAATAGATGTTAGTGTTGGTTCCTTCCAATTATTGTGGTCATTTTCTCCTACTGGGACCACTGATTAAATCAGATAGGAATCAAATCAAAAGCACTGAAAGTTACTGTCTTTAATTTGGTGTAATATAAAGGGACCGAATGCCATTGTTTTGTGAGAGTTGATATTAAGATAGCAGGTGCTCTTATCCTGGCAGTCCTCTTGCTCTGGTCACTTTGTTTGTTGGGAGTATATTTTCCTGACTCACATCCAGGATCCAGATGCCCAAGACTGATAAAGAAGTACAGTACTACTAATCAGCTACAACTGCAATTAAACATGTCATTTCAAATTAACAATTACGAATGTTCCTAATAAGAGGCTCCAAGCAGAAAAGCTTTGGAGTTGAAGTGGACAAACCTTATCTCTTTCCGCAGGCTGATGTCTCACTTTTCCTGTGCACTCACATTGTATTGGGGCTTCTTTGTTTGGTTTCTCCATTGCAAGTTCATATCCTGCCATTTTGACTAATGGAAAAAGTATTCTTTTTGTTCTGTCCGAGGGACAATTTTGTATTCTTGTGACTATGGTTAGAACCTTGACATTGGCCTCTATTGGCCATTAACGAACACAAAAAAACCCCACTTGTCTCCCCTTTATTTGTTGCCTGGTGAACCAAGGAGCCATAGGTGAAATTTATGTAAAGACATGTAAAATGTGCAAATGTGCTGCAGGTGGCCAAAACTCATTAGCCTTTGAAGCCCAGTCATGCAGCTCCACCCCGAAAAGATCTCCTTCCAATCTGGCTTTTGTGCCTTAGACCCTCCATTGTCTTGTTTTCTGAAGGTAACAACACGTTTCTCTGCGTGCTGGTTGGAAAGCGGAGCACTCTCCCACACCAGGAAGAGCCTGGGAAAGTCAGAGATTGACTTATAGAGGGATCAGATAATGAGGGGTCACCCTGAAGATTCATTGATGGAGAGAAAGAGAAAAAAAACACCATTGTATGGAGTCTTATTGATTTCTGACAGTTTGCTTGCCATATGTTGTTTCTGGTAGAGACCAGTAGATACTTCATTGTGCAAAGGGGAAAGGGTTAGCGAATAGCTCTACTTCTTTCCATGGGTTTAGTAATAGCTTTGTATCAAATTTTTTTCATCGGCATTAGGTTTTAAGGGACACTGCATTAAAGAATGCATAATCTGCACTTTTTGACAACGAAGTGACATTTGTGCATCATACAATAATGAATTATAGGAACACTGTTCAATGTTATTTTGACCTGTGTTGTGCCCTTCGAATTCAGTGACACATGTATTTTAAAACACTGAGTGTAACTTTCATTGCCAACATTTGAAGGCAACATTGCATCAAGATATCACGAAACGTGCCACATTGTTTTGGAGGATGAATGATATCGCTAGGTAATTTGGACATGAAGGAATTGTTTCTGTCAGGGAGAGAGTATGTATGGGTGCAGATTGCATCGAAGATTTACATGTGCAAGGTGGATGGGAGCGTGGGATTTGGAGCCGAGACAAATCTTAGATATCTACCAACTGTCATGATATGATGCGATCACATAAAAACGAGATAATCTTTTCCCCGTTTTTCATTGCTTGTTTCATCATAGTTTCTGTCCTTTTCTTGCCTTAATAAATGAAAACAATTTTTTTTTTCAAAGTTGTTATCTTCTAAAAAAAGCAAATGTATTGTGAAAGAAAACTTGAAATGAAAGAAGTGAATGCAGAAAGATCAAATCTTGTATACCTATAATTGCTGCTTGCGTACAGTTTTAACTCGCATGATAGGCAGTGATAGGTGGTTGTGCAGGCAAGCATGGAACGATTTTTCAAATATCTACATACGATTGCAATCTTAAAAAAATAAAAACAGCTTGTTTCTTTGTGAACATACAGTAAGGTAATCCTTGTATCAGGATGTAATTACGTGAAGTCGTTTTTCTTTTTATTTAAGAGTGAGGGCTGATGCAGGTGGCATATCGCCGATCAGCGATTGCTGTAAACACGCGAACGGTGATGGGGATTGTGCAGGGTACACTAGTATCGGTATGGTGTGACGTCGTTCTATAATTGTAATTATTTGATCAAAATCAGGCATTACAAAGAACCAAAACAATAGCGCAAGCGGAACTAGAAATTTACTGATTTGAAAAACATATTAACCTCTTTTCTCTGTTAACCAGTGAAGATACAAATCTAAACTGAGGGAGCTTTCGATTATCCAGTTTAATCCCCATGGAGTGATCGTAACCTTAATTAGTGATCACTTTGTTCTGGGTTAAAGTGATGTAAAAATTGACTTGTTATGGTTAAGTTTTTGCGTACGCACGCGTCTGATTTGTGGTTTGTGGTATGAGGGTGTGATCAGCCAAAAAAAAAAGGGAGGGGGAGGAGGAGGTTTGGGGGGACAAATTCCAGTGAGTTGTCAACCATTATGACAGAATCAACCAGTGGACTGGTTCACCCAGCCAGACTGACGACTAGCCATTTCAAAGCGTCAATCTCCCCCCCGTCATATACTATCAATATTTAGAAAATGACGCGCACTGAGAGAGCCCCGTGTCGTGTGGTTGTGTTTTAAGCCTAACCTCCGCCCATCAGTGCTGACCCCGTCATTGTTTTGTGTTTGTTTTCTGATGATAGGGGGGTCGTATTGATTACCAATGTCCACTTTTTAAAAGCGGTTATTTTCTCAAAAGACTGATGAAAGATGAGGAGTTTTCTATCGGATGGAGATCTATGGTGTTGACTGGTGACCTTTGTGATTTAAAAGGCTACAGTACAGTAACATTTGCATGTGTCAATTAACAGCAAAAGACTTCAAAAACACAGTACTACAATGTCCTGATCTCATTGTTAGGTGCAACTCTTTATCTCGGTCGGTTGTTGATGTATTTTGGGGTGTATAATCTTTCAGGACTGTTTTTATTGAAACCCGGGTTCATTGAAATGTATAGGATTGGGATGAGTCTCTGATCTGTGAGGTATGACAAAGTATAGACTAATGAGCTCCTACAACAAGTGCAATGTCCAAACGCTTCACCTAACACACATTAAACATTCTGAAAAATATTTCAAATTGACACAAAATGTGTATTTTTTATGTCAAAAATTTTTGGTATTCGTCATGCATTTACACTTTTGACTACATTGACTTCTTTTAAATCTAACAGAATAATTTTTTTTTTAAAACTGGAGTGTCATATTGGTCAGTATAGGAGTTATGCCCCTTTCCCTGCTTGACCCAACTAGACGTCAAGAAAATTCTCATTGATAAATGGACTCAAGTGTGTTTTCCTGTGTATGAGAAATCACGCCAGTACATCTGAAGCCACTATATTTAGAAATCCTGTATTGGTGACATGAATTCATATATTGTATCCAACTCTTGTTGGTTTCCTGTAACAATTTTACTTTAAATTAAATGATTTAACCATGTATTTCTATAGATTGTTCACATCAGTAAATGTTGAAGTGTAATTTAATGCAATTTAAATCGTTATAATAAATATTTCTATAGATGCTTGCTCTTCAATAATGAAGTGATATAAATTTTTTCAAATTAGTGATAAAACATTTCTGTGGTTACATAGATCACATTTCGTTGACATTTTGTTCAATACCAAAAAAAAATCTTAAATTGCTTTTATAGGCCTATCATGTAAATTATATCAAAATTTCATTAAGTGCATGTGTTATTTGACACATTTAACTGCTATGAAATTAGATATTAAAAAAATGATGCAATAAACGGCAAATACAGGATAGTAGATTGCCTATAATGGCCTTTTTGGTATCAAACTGACACCCCGCTACCTTCCCAAGATACACTCTATTTATTACATTGTGATGTAAAAATTTTAATGTGAAGCAATATCAAGTAAATCTAGCACTAGTGCCTTTATTAAGTAAAAGTCACAAAGTACAGGCGAAGGTTTGCATTACGTAACAAATAGAGCAGAACTATATAAAAAAAAATGTATAAATTACAAAAGACAATGCAAAGAAGATCAAAAGTAATTAAGGTTCTATTAAGCAGGATTTTGTGTCTTAATTAAGAAAGTTTAGGTGAATTAAGTGCCGGTCAATACGCAGCGTGAGTGTATTGTGGTGACAATGGACGGTTTATTTAGTACTTAGTCTATAGCTCCAGCCAGTCTGCAGTTGCAGGAAACCGTCTTACAACACAAGTATTGTGGCAGTCAACAGGCTTCTCAAGATGCTGACGATGATTCAAGAAAACCCAACTCCATTCAACGTAATTGGTCATTTTCAATGACATTTTTGGTCTTTAAGTATATAGATAACTGCTGTATGAGTTGCGCTACTTGGTTGAATTAGGCTGTTTGGCGTCCTCATGTGAGAGAGGGAAACATAATTGTTTTAATGAATGACGTCGGTTAGGTATTTTCTCATGAGTTTTATGTACATGGAATGATTGCCTTGGTTCTTAGGGCTGTCTAATTGGAGGACTTTGTTTTCAATGTGTCCGACCGAAACAATTAAGATTGCAATATTGAAACCATAAATTTTAATTGTTCTTTGTCATTGTTATTGTTCAACTTTTAATACATAAAAAGTTCAGAACGTATAAATGAATGAAGCTTCTATTTCCATTGATATTTTGGAATTTATGATGAATGGCATGTTAAAAAAAAATGCAAGCATTAGTTTTTCATTTAAAAAAATCTTGAATCTTAGAGTTTCATTGTTAAACAATCACAAATTATGAAAATATTTCAATTAAAGAAAAAACATTTCAAGCATTTAATGAGCTACCAGAAGATTTATATACATGTATTTGAATTAGTGTCAAATCATTGCATGGTATTAATAACCATGAAGTAAAATACCTGATCTTTTATATTAAATTCAACCTTTTACAAATAATATTTACACTGATACAATATATGTAAGGAAAATAATTTTCTTTTTTTATTTATTTTGTAAATGGTTTTCTGTGTAACTATAAATAAATCTTTGGAGCATATGCTCTCAATATGATATCTCTTATTTTATTACAGGTATTCATGAAAGATTTATTCAACAATGATACATGTATGCTGGTAATTCTTCTATATCAGTTTTATATATTACGCAGTTGATAAACTACAAGAGTTGATCCGAAAGTGATGTCACACAATGCACCCTGCTTCTTATTCATATGATATATCAACCTAAAAATGAGTGCAAATGAACAGGGTATACTTAATGTGGTTCCAACATTTTGTAAAAGCACATGTCATGTAAATAAATTAGATAGTCAGAACTCTGAAGGAAAGATCTAGGTTCATAAGTCATCAGCAATATAATATAACGCTACGTCCATGACTTTTTGAAGAGGCATTGATAAAATTGTTAGCACATTAAATAATCCAATATAGTACTCCATCGATCACAAAAAGGGTAGTTATGTACCAAATGAAAACAAAAATGTTACAAAATGTAAATAGAGCATCATGGCCAATTTTTTTATTGAGGACAATATTAGAAAGTTCTACCAGAATGCCAAGGATCCAGAAATGACGTCACTAGCGTGCAGCGACTATCTTTGCCTCACATATAGTCTAATTGAAATATATTATCTTCAGAAATAATTATCATAATGCATTAACATTATCAGATCTGAATTGAAGTAGGTAGATAACTCAAAGGACAAATTTTTGTTACTTAACGCCAATTTTTCACAATTTTATGGCATCTGTGACTTTACTTTCGCATCAACCCTTGTATATTTATTTTATAATAGCTGCATGTGTTATTAAGTGACTATCCCTTTCTTCCTAATTAAAATTTTTGATTAATAGAAGACGGGGATAGTCAGACCCTCTACATGTAAGTGTTATTGGATGAAAAACTTGATGAATAGTTCATTTAAGTCAGCATATATAAGTTATGTAAGTAATGTACGTCATTAGCTGTGTGAAAAATATATGTTACATTGATGAACTAGACGTCAGCCTTGCCTGAGTCATAGTCCATTCCTGGAGTACAGTATGCCTGAATTGCACATTTCAAGAATTATTTTTATACAGATGTTAACTGTATACATATGAAAGCTATGCTTGTCCATTCCAAAATCATAATTAAACTGTATTATTTTGCATTCATAAATTTAATCATTTTTATTATAAAAGCATACGGTATGTTTTGGCATTACACCTTATTGGTATTTGTTTGGACTCTAAACATTGTCATTACACATACATGAATTTGTTTATAAACATCAAAATGTTGAAATCAGAATTGTCATGATGTTGCAGAAATAGAATTTTACCTGTTCAGCATATTTGGAGAGCGACCCAATAGAATCATAAAATTAATATACTATTCCATAAAATATCTTTTCACCTTGACCCGCTTAAAAGAACTGGTTCAATGGGTCACAAAATTTTATGCTGGTCCTTGCTTCCTTACAAATGGGTTACATTTCTGTTATTGGCAATATTTCAAATCACAAGCAAGATTTTAAAATTTTCAGAAGGAGACGTGTCTATTTGGTAAGGTTTCATACATTAACCTACTAAATTTCCCATCCATGATAATAAAATAAAAGCTTCTCTAGACTTATAGCCCTACAGTGCAATAAGGCAATGACTTTTTCTATTTTTGCATGAATTAAAAAAGATAGATAGTACATAATTAATAAGGAAGTATGGATCATTTTATACAAATGAAACTGATGTAATTGAGGAAATAAAGTCTGTCATATACGTTATTGAATAAAGATTTTATATTTGATATATGTGTATTGAAATGGACAATTGAGTTCAATTGAAAAAAAAAAATGGGCGTAGGCAGATTTTTTACATACTCTGAAAAGCCTTCCTTACTTTCAAGTGACAATTTGTATTTGTCTAAAAGAACTAAGGTGGGTTATAAATATTTTCCAGCATAAAAGTATCAGGTTTTGGTCGTATCAATCAATCATTCTCCTAATTTGCTTCTCAAAATAATAAACTAAAAATCATTTTTCATGTAGTTAATAATGATCGGGATGATAGGTAATTACGAGGGATTTTTCTGTGAACAGTGCGTGTCTATATGTATAGACATAACGTGAAACGCGGAGTTTTGTCGGAGTAATTAATAGCGATTAGGATATTTTATTGTCAAGTCATAATTTGACACTAAGTGAAGCCAACATCTAGTACACAGTGTTTCTTTGTGTTAATTGATAATTGAGATGATCATATATACTTTTAAATGAATGCATTTCAATTCACACACTACGTCAAGTCACCATTATGAATTGTATGAATTTGTAGACATTTTTAATGCAAATTTACAATCCTTGGTGAATTGTCATTCTTGTAACAAATTTAGATGAAATTTGATACTGAAGTGAGCAAATCTTGCTTAAAGGTTTGTCCTTTTAAAATAGCCATGCCATTCAGAACTATTTACTATATGTTTAAATTTGGACACAACGAAGCACTACTAAATGTCACTTAGTATCCTTCATCTAGCTAAGGGGTATTGGCAGAGCTTCAGAAAATGTATATTGTTGTGAGGAAAGAAAACGTCCATATATAGATAAAATATTAAAATAGGAAAATTTGTGATTGTTTGGTTTAAATATCATCTTGATTTTCATGGATTGCTGTTAAGTGTCTCTGTAAGACTATTTCGCAGCCATCTAAAACAAAGATGGATTAAGTGTTCATGTAAACTTTGTTATGAATTATGATATGCAGCGTGTTAAGATTTTATAGCTTGTGTTTAGGGGGTAATATGTATTTTATTATCAAATTTCCTTTGAAATTTGAGTTTACAAAGTTTTGATGGTATAAATACACACCACACAAAAGATAGATGGATTACCCTTCATTGTGAGATTTATAAAGAGGCTCTTAATTATTGATAAGTTTTTAAATGTGTTTGATAATCTCAAGAAAGATCAACACTAGAGAGTGCAAAAAATTTGTCATGGAAGAAAAATCTGGCTTGTTGAGCTAGTCCTTCTGTTTACCTGCCAATACTCTCGAGTCTGCATTAGAGCGAGTTCTGCTGGGGCCTCTGTGTGTATCTGCTGAGTACAAGTTTTGTTCAAGAAGTTTAAACTTTGTCAAACAACTTGGTTCTTTTGAAGATAAAGGGGACAAGTGAAATGCTTTTCTACTCATTTATTGTCATTTGCAGATAACTGAAGGATTAAGAACTAAATGGTGTGTTAGGTGTAAACCACTGCCTATAAACTGCAATGTCTTACCAAACCAAAGGAGTGGTCAGCTCCAATATCAATGATTTCGTGTGCAATTTCTTCCTGTTGTGTAATGGTTGCAGTTCTGTTGATTTATTTGATGAACAGTTCTGAGTTGTTTGTACCCAAGCAGATATCAAACCATATTATCGTTTTTGCTTCAAATGGTTTTGAGAAGTCAATGCAATATTGACAAAGGATATTAATTAAGGGATATATCGAGTCCCATCAATGTTATATGAAATATTCAAAATCTGGCTTTTTTTAGAAGACTGATGTAGTAGTTGTAAATAATTAGATATTGTATTATGATACTAATTGATTTACACGGAATGATCAGCTGTTCCCCCAGTATCAGCTGCTGTGTTTAGTGCAGTCTCTCCAGCCTCATTTAGTTTTTGTGCCTTTGGTTGACATGGTGCATTCTCCCCACTGTACCTTGCAACAGTATATTAACATTATTTTTAACTTTCGCCAACATCTAACAAAGGCATCAGGTGCAACGGATACTGTTCTCATTCTGCGTTTTTGTAATTAAACTTAAGCAGAGCCAATTACTGCTATTTGTTCATAGTTGCCCATTCTAGAGCTCTTGGTGACTTGAAGGCTGGTCACAGCTGGCTTTTGCATGTTTGACAACAATAATGGTTGACCAACCCCATACAGAGGTGTGTAAGTTGACCTGGTGCAATGGCAGGTCATTTGGCAGGTTGTCATGATCGCAGGTAGAAAAACTTCAAGTTTTTGTTTTTTAGGGGGGTAATTTTTTAAGCCTGTGCTTTGTGTAATTGGAATATAAGACATTCATACTTGACCATTAATGTCCTGTAGTGGTCAAAGTGAACAAAAGAATCGGCAAGGCGATCGACAATCATTCCTTTTGTGAAAATCAATTCTTTTGTTGTTTTTAGTGCAGCGCCTATGATATTCTCCCCAAAAACACAATAGAATCGTTGTTTGAGTAAAGCAATGAATATGTCATGGAGAGCAAGGTTGTTCATGTTTATGATTTTGGACATTCTCCAATCCTTCCCCTCTATCTTTTTTTTAAACAATCTTTTGGATCTGATGGTGAAAAATGAAGTTAATGTCTTTGATAAAGCCCAGCTAATTAGTGGTCATCTGCCTCCTGCTCTAGTCATTGCCATTGAATCTAATGTTTGGTTCACTGCCTCTGGTCAAGGAGACTGCATTCATATCAGAGCTGTTCGAATTTGAATTCGTAATCGGAAGGAAAGCTGCCTGGACGCAGTGACCTGTTGAATGGGAGACCTGTTGCAGAGGTTTAGCAGATGGAATGCAGGGGATTAGGAGATACAGACTATCAATGAAAAGCCAGCCGCTGCAGTTATTTCTGACTCTTCGTTTTTGCTCTTCCTTAGCGTTGCTATCCTGTAATCAGGATTTGTTTCTTATTGTTGGATAAAGAGTAGTATCCTGCTTTGTGTCAGGAAAAAGATTACTTATATAAAGCAAGAAATGAAGCTTTTTAACTTACTCATGTAACCTAATGGAAAATAAAAGCAGAACAATTATATGATAACTTTAAAGATAAGTGAAATTCTTAAAGATAATTAAGTGAAATTCACATCTTGCTCAATTTCATTAATGAAGCCATTTCAAATTTTTGATGTAACATTTAAAAAACAAATCGTTATATAAAAATGCATATATATGAAGCAAATCTTTTTTAAATTTTTTTATTTGCTTTTTATGAAATATGTATGAAAACATGAAAACTAATACCGATTCAACTCCCAGCAGTTTACTGTTATATTGATACATTTTCAAATTACACTATATTTAACTTTATCAGAGGCACAATCTGTCTCCCCATGTTGATTATCCAGTTTCCTTAAAACCCACATTTGCTATTAAGTGCATCTGCTTGGCGACATGTTTTACCCATTTAGTATAAGGTTGATTTTTTTTTATATGAAGTGATTTCTGGAGGTCGTGACCCCTCTGAGTATTGACAATCTCATCAAGGTCCTGGGTCAGGCATAGGTCACGGGGAGCCTTGCTGCTGTGAAAGAGGTCAGGCATACACTCCCCCCAAAAAAACATTATAGGCCATGCTTCAGTGACTCCATTAGAAAACACAAGGTATGAAGCTGAGAAATTGATTTGATGTGAGCTTCAGTGTATCTGCATGTATGGTTAATGCTGAGACTTCCATGTTTGATTAATGTGATTTTGATCCTTAGACTGGCTTTTCAAAAATTACTCATTCAAATCCAGAAATTTTTCTTCCAGATGACAAGCATCTTAGAATTCCCGATTGCATTCCAAGTTCATATTGACTTATATTTGAGATGTTGAAAAAAGTATCCTGCCCAATATCGCAGCTAAACATAAAGTTCCCATATTGAACATTGTGGGGAGATTAAATACTTCATTGTGCTGTAAAGTACAAGCTATCATGTCATTATGGATAATATGGTATCCCAATTTGTTCTAATAATAGTTGTAACGTTATTAGAGGTGGTATTGATTCTCCTTGTGAGCCGTGTTCCTTTTTTGTGTGTTTTCTCTGTTTCCTGTCATAGTACAGTCCATTCCCATACCTAACTATTCTACTCACTACCTTAGTCTGCCCTTGATTCATTCAATTTGTTTGGAAGAACATGTTCTTTAATTGCAGACTGTAATTATGCATAAATTACTGTCATCATATGAATTACAATTCAGACAAATTTGGCTTTGTAAAGTGCATTTTCGTTAATAAGTCTGGGACAATTTTTCCTTTTTCCTGAGGATGTCTGATTATAGTAACAACACAATCACGCATGTTCTTTTGTAATGAACTACAAGATTGATTGTGCATTAGCAGTAATTTCAATTTTCAAATTTTTAGTCTTGTCTTGTAGTCAATTGATTGGGGTTAAAAGACTTAACCCATAGAAGATGATTTGATATATCAGGAGATATTAAACTGCTATGTCTCACCAGATTGTTTATTATGCTCAACTTAAACTGTTCAATAATCATTTAATTTGGAATTTGAAATTTTAGATAAACCAATAGTTCAAGTTTGGAGAAGGTTGGAGGTCATTTGCTTATTAGTACAGTCAAAATAGAAGCATTACCAATGCCAAATTTCTATCAGTAGAACTAAGCCTCCAAATTTCAATTTTCAACATTTATTTGCTTAAATTGAGCTATGATCAGCTTAAAGTGATTATTTAATAGCAGCTTTGAATTAGTATATGTTCTCATAAATCATTTTATAAGCAGGATTTAAGTAAAAAGATGACCCTAAATGATTACATTTTTTTTATCATGAACCTAAAGAGAAATTTGGTTTCTATTCTAAAATATACCGGTAATGGTTTAGCATCAAGTACATGGAAGGTCTTAAAAGATATTGATTTCCAGAAACCTTGTGAAGGAATACTTGTACTTTTAGATTCACGTAGTAAACTTTGGTAAAAGTAAAAAAAAAAATAGATAGTGCGTTTCATTGTCTTGTCAGAGTCACTGAAGGAAAATAGTTTGATGTCATAAACTAGAGACAAATCTTAATGAGAATAGATATGTATTCAAATCTTGTAGCAGGCTTTGACACATAAGAACTGTCATTGGATCAGAAAATCAGTTGATAAAACTTGGACTTAATTCTCAGAAAATTAAAAAATATATGGGCGTTAATGTTGAAAATGTTAATTACATTTGTAATTACGGAAAATGTTCACTGTATGAGTTTGGTTGTAAATTACTACCGGGTTATGCAAATGAACTGTATTGACAGCCATTTCATCAAAAAATTGTAATATCAAATTAGAAAAATAAATGTAAGTGAAATGATGGATCTTGCTTTGTGAATGCATGGTTCAGGCCCTTCATGGCAAGCCTACGTACAGAACGATTGATGATGGAGACAAAGAGATTGAGAAATCGCACGTCAAATTATAAACATCGTAAATGCAAAATAAGGGTGGGGGGATTTTTAAAAAAATGTTAAAAATAGTTTTCAAGAATTCTTTAAATATTCTTGTGACATGTTAATGCTTTTGAATGTCAAGGTTATGCATGCGATTCTTTGCCTCTTTAAAATATTGTTGTGACTATCTATTGAAGTACTCATAGTCTGTTTCAATTACCAATTCAACTGTGATTGGTTCAAAGCAGCGCGCAGATGACATGGCATGAAATCTGAGTTAAATAGTCTTATTTTATTCACGTCTGTTTGATATATGTACAGTATCGTATGCACTTGTATAAATTAAAAGATCTCACATTTTTATGCATCTTCGTCATATTACAACGATCCCATGATTTGTTTGGATATATACATTGCATTGTAAAAAAGCCATGTCGCAATGGTTGTACTATATTCAAATAGGTGTTGATCTGTTATGGGTTTTCTCAAAATAGATAGTAAACACTTGGAATTCATCATATTCCATAGTGAATTCATTAGTGATTAGTTGAATTAACATGTGGTTAATTAGATTAAAATGTGTATTTAAAGTCTTTACATTGGTCTGTTGTTTTTCAATTCCACAAATTAATAATGAATATGTTTAGCATTTATAAATTCGAAACTGACTCCACAAGCAAGCAAGGTTATTGGTTGTATGGACAGTTACGTGTTTTATATTTTGATAACATTCCAGTCGTCCAATAGATATTGGACAGACACTTTCTGGTCTTTTTTACTTTGTCATGGCCACACATAACCTGCCTCTATTCCACCGCAATAAATCTTTCAGTTGTTCGAGATGTGACTCCTTTTATCAGATTCCACTAATTGCCCAAGTACCTGGTGAAGAATAGATTGTTGCCATCCTCTTGAAATTTATGATAGGTGTAATGGACAGGTTTTCTAAAGATCCTCTGCTGTAAATTAATTAGCGAATTACCAAGAGAACACTTGCAGCATCCAGATTCCAAGTTTATGATACTATTATCTGACTATAACAACACAGGGCTTAGGATTGATAAGAAATTAAGAATGGGAGTCTGGTGCCAATGTAGAAGATGTTAAAACTGCCTCACTGTTTAATCTATCAACTAAGATTTTATTGGTGCTCAACACATAACTTTATAATACTGTAAGTCTTACAATAAGCCTTTAACGCCATAGAGAGGGGAGAAATAGTTTCAAATAAAAAAGAAGATTTAATTATGAAGCAATGAGCAGATGTTATTTGTACGATTTCCTTGTCCATGCATATTTTGTCAATTAATTATGATGCATCTTGGAGTTTGCTTGACGAGTTCTGGACAAAAGAAATACTTTGAATTTCAAATTTTATTTTTCTATTTAAATATATAATCTTATGTTAAAAGATCACTAAAGATAGATCCTGAAATGACAAATTTGTGTTTTTAAATTGATAGATGTTTATGCATGGCTACTGATAACAGACTTTTTTATGGAAATGAGGATGGCAAAAAATTAGAGACTGCCAAATTCTGAAAGGAACAGGCCAAAGAGTCAAGAACGGTGTTCTTAGCATCGCAGAATTAGATGAATAAACATACATTGCTTGAGAAAGAGAGTTTGTACTCTTTCTGAAATTTTTGCATCATATGACTGATTTTCATTGTCAAACCACTTTTCAAGGAAACTTATCATCATATGTAAAACTCAGCTTCTTGACTGTTTTTTGCAATTTTTCTGGTTAAAAAATTTGCATTATTGCAAGGGTAAATTTATTAAAAAAAAAACAAAAAAAAACCACTTTTAAATTGAATTTCTTAATTAAGAATATTATTAGTGTTAAATCGGCTTTAAGAGCACCTGCCTATGATGGATCCTTATTTTACTACAATTTACGCAGTTTGTTAAAGTTTTTATTTTTAAAAAGTGGTTATTGATGTATTAGAACAATGACAATGCTCTCTAAATTTTGTAGTTGTGAAATTCATTTATATCATAATTTTTTTAAGTAGTATTGTGTAAGTTATACAGCAAGGAGTGAGTGATATTGAGTAATACAATACATTGTGTATGTGGTTATCAAATGACAAATCTCCCATTATCAGTCCTATCACTATATAACATCTAAGAACTGTCAGCTGTTGGCATAATGAAGGGCAACACTTAACATAGGGAGTGAAAATATAGTATTAAAGTTAATAAATGCAATGAAATTCAAATGATCTGATCAGCATATTGAATTAGAACCAGCCAATCCTTCAAGTGGAATTCTTAGAACCAATAGAGAGTACAACAGCAGAGGTGTGTGAAGTGAGACAATGTTGATTAATGAAGCCTGTTTGTCAACACTCTATCACACATTGACATTTATTAGATGCAATATCAAAAAATAAGTCACCAAAATATAGCCACAGCCACTCTTGTTTACAAGGGAAGCCATGATCGCTGTGACGTCAGCCAATGTGGCTCAGTATTATGTAATCTTAGACCATATTGGTATTTTGCAGATATTCAATATCCATCAAAGAAATGTCAAAAGTATAGAACTCCTTCTGTAGTTTGGTGGAAGTAAGATGGGCAGACAGTGGTGCCATGGAAGTGAAGGTAAGTTATAGGAAGGGATCGATCTCGCATTTACTTGCGTTAATGTATGTACAAACCTTGACGTCAAGCTGCAATTAATTTGCTAATAAAGAGCCTGTTTTGTCATCAAGGTTTTGTCATTCATAAACAAAGATGCAAACGTTTTTAAGCTGAAGAGTTTCATGTACTGAATATTAATGAATTTGGTATTTGGCTTTTTGGGGGAAGGGCCGACAAGTTTCATAAGTGTATTTCTATATAAACAAATTATGATTCAAAACTTTAGATTTTATGATTTATATGTTAATATGAATTTCCAATTACCCATAAATTTTGAGTTTGAATTGTTTTGATAAATGTATATACCAGGTAATTGTTTTTAGTCCCTTTATATGTTCGTTGATTGACCAATTGTACAATACACATTCCTGGAAAGTTTTTTTAAGGAAGACTCCTCACGGAAGAATTTTATGAACACTGCCCTTTCTTGTAAATCAAAAGTGCTTGTGACACTAATAGAATGTCCAGAATAAAGGCATCAGAGGGGTCCGATAAAGTCAAGGAGTCAATTCATTAGGGAAGAAATGTGGAAGTTTCCAAAATGATAAAGTGTAAAATAAAAAATCCTTACTTATCAGCGTTAATCTGTCACAGGGGACCCTACCACAACAGAGGGTCAGATCAGCCCCCTGTGTTTATTGGCTAGATTTCTACAGATCCTCATGTTTGGGCCTAATTGCTGATAATTCCACAAAAACACTCGATAAGGGAGACACAGCTCCCTCTATCTAATCTGTGCAAGGGAGAAATAATATTAAACAATGTCGAAACATATTGGAGCTGACTCACACATCCTCTGGATTTCAGCAACAGAACGCTGGTGGACACGACCATAGTACGGGCTGATTACCTGTACAATGAATCTCGGAAAATTAAAATTCCTCATTGATTAATTTATGTGAAGTTTCTTGTAATGGGAGAAATAGAATTACAAATATTGAAGGGGAGGGGTTTTTGGTGGGGTTATGAGTAATTGGTTTGTCAGCTTTGAAGAATTCTGTGAGGAGTTTGTTTTTGGGGGGGGTTGTCAACAAGTGGACAAAACATAGGCACAGATTTGCTCTGAAGGAATTCTGCTGCAAACCTGAATATTAACTTGAGTACCTATTGGGTACATGCATTCATTCAGTGGTAGGCTTGCGTTTGAACAGGTGAATAAGGTCAACAGATGATTTTTGTTTTATGTGCGTGCTCAACTCGTATATCCCAGGTTGGCATGAAAAGCAGTTTTCAGTATGAAGTGGGAATATTGTGTAAAATGTTTAAATCATCTAAATTACTTCTCTCTCTCCATATAAGTAGGGATTCATTTCATACATTGAGGCATTGGCAAGAATTAATCCAATGTAATTAGCTTTCTGTTTATAAATCACTTGTGTATGATATTGATGCTTCTCAAGTCAAGGCCTCTTAGAAAAGAACCTGTCTTTTCATTGCGAAGGCATTCTAGCATGATGTCAGGACGTTTTTAAATAAACACCATCAAATAATATCTTGTTGCTTATAAATGTTCAAATTATAAAACATTTAAGTCTCGTATATCATAACACGACATAATTCATTTATTGTGCGGAAAAAGAGTTTATTTCCTTATCTCCGTAATTTAAGTTTGACAAGGTACCGCGCTGTCTGCGACTGGAATTTAGTTATAAACTGTAGCAGTGTAGGAGCAACATATCAGAGAAGGTGATACTTTTGCACTTGTCAAAAGCATTGAAGCTGAAGTGACATATACATAGTTATGATATTATATTCTTTATATTTGTGTGCTTTTTTTGTTCCTTTGCTCACGTAAGACAATTCCATTCTATTATTTTTTTAAGTTGTGAAAAACGATTCCAGTGACCTTGAGAAAGTTGAAGGTCAGATGTAACATCCAATCAAATACAGAGTTATACACACTAATTTAATCTGAAAGCAATCTACTACTTTGCAGTACATTAGTACTGTTAAAAAATGTAGGGACTAAAAAGATTAATTTCTCCATCATGCATCTCAAATACGTATGTGTGACTCAGAGATCAATGGGTGATAAAATGTTTTCGCAGTGGCAAAGATATTTTTTATTCCTTTCATTAAGATATTTTTTGGAATGAAATGTTGATAGTATCTTTCCTTTTAATTTGATCACTACAAAAAAATTTCTGGCTCTGTCAGCTATTGTGATGAATTGTTAGCTAGGGGAAAAAATAAGTGGCCAATTAGCATGTACAGTCATTTGAGTGATAATATCAGAGAACAGCAGAAATTAGACAAAACTATTAAAATTGTCTCTGATGTATATCTGCCATGGCTGCTTAGACCAATGAGAGTCAATAGATTTTTTTCTCATACTTGCAATAGTTTGTGGCAAACTGAAATGAAGAAAATGTGCAAGTTTTTTTTTAATAATTCCACAATCCACAGTTTAGAGTTAATTAATCTAATTTGATATTAAATGGAGTGAATACAAAATTAGTGTCTGCATATTTAGTATCACTGAATAAACATTCATCACCAGTTTGGATTTGTATTTTGGTACATTTAAATATACATGTTCCGTTATATATCTCAATTAAAGGAAAGAAAAAATATATATTTAGGCCAAGTGTTAGCAGGAAACAGCTCTGAAATAATAAATGCACAAAAATGTAACTGATAATCTATCCTTTTATGCATTTATCATAAAATCTGCTTTATAGTAGGTTTAACTTATCATTGAAATTACACTGAAACAATATGTCAGTGACATTACCAAAAATAAGATAAAATACATTATTGCTACAAAACTACACAGCAATTTGTTTTCTGTCCTTGCATGTGTTTCATTGAAATCTTGCTGCTATGAACTTTTTGAATTTACCACTTTAGTTTTTTGGTTAGTAATTTTGGATTTATTTACCAGCCAGGTTAGATAAATTAAATTAGATTTTGTAATAAAAACTACATTAAGAGCAAAAATCCTGAAGCGTTTTATAGGGTGTTTTTCTTTTCCCTAGTCCTAGCCCCTTCTATGGAAACGTTACAAGACAAAGTGTTGCGCACATGCAGGGTCAATCTTACAGACGAGGACTGTGAGAAATTTACACAAACTTAATTGTGGAATCCTAAACCATTTTCCTGGTCTATTTAGACCGGTTGATAAATTTCTGATATTAGTAAAAAGATGATCAGCAGTGATCCCCTGGTTTTTTGAACCTAAGACAGAGAATCGCTTGTGTTGAATGCTTATCAATTTCCTTGGTTGACAGATCAGCTTTTGCAGGCAGAAATTGAGGTAAAATTTACAACTAGAGATAAAGCAATTATTTGCCTTCATACATGCCATAATTTGTGACTGAAAATAAAGGCAATAAATAGCCAATTTCAGGGGCTAGTCAGAGTGATTGATTATAGATTTGGCTTTCTATATCTTATACCGAGTCTATGAATAAATACTTCGTGGGGGTAAAGAGTTTGTGCCATTTTGTGAAGTAGAAGACCCTGTTGAACAAGGGGAAGTTGTCCAACTGATACAACTCTAGTATCAGTGCTCATTGTTTGCAATGCAATTGGAGCTTGGAGTGCGGCCCCTTTGTAGTTCTATAGTTGTTTACTGTCTTGCACTGTTTCTTTATATATCTGCCAACTCCTCAATTGCATCACTGGCTATTAAAATATGGTGTAGGTGGAGGAGTCGATATATACATTTAAAGTAATAAAGCTGATTTAATTTAATGTTGAATATTCTGGTTTTTTTATTTAACGACATAATACCCACGCAATGACTAATCGGCCATAAACATTTGAACAGTTTTGGGCAATTATACATATGATATTAAATTTCACTAAAAAAAGACAATAAAATTCTACTTCGTAATCTTGGGATATCTGAAATTGAATAATTTTTTAGGGTTGTTCTTGAACAGAGCATGAGAGTTACCTGCACGTTTTTCTGTTTAGCAATGTCCACCCACTCTCGGTGCACATTGCTACCCCGGAGATAGGATTATCTGAGTCTGTAAGTGCCAATAGGTGTGTATTTCTATATTATCAATCTGTGCTCAGGTGTGGAAATCTTCCTACCTCACTCAGTGTTTTTAACAGAATTACAAATATCAATCTAAATGGTTTTATCCCACCATTAGAAAGATTAATTTTTTTAATATGAAATTTGACTTTTACTTTTAAATTTTTAATATACTTTTGAAAAGTATGAATATGATGAAGTTCTAACTTATTAAGATGATCAACGCGATGTTTGTTTCGACTCAAATATCTTAGATAATAAACCTCATCTGTTTCGAATATCAAATTTGGTTCTTGGCTTCTAGAATAAATCTATGATAGCTTGTTGTTTTTTATATGTTAAGGTGTTTTTTAAATGTACTTTTGTGAAGTACCCTAAATTGTCCGATTGTTGTGCTAACCAAAAATGCCAGAGCCGACCAGGTCTCAATATTGATTTGTCGTCAGGTGAGGGATAGCCGTGTGTCCGCGCTGAGTATATTCCCTGACAAGGCGGTCTTTGTTCTAGCGTTGTGTGCAAACTTCTGTTTTATTTTGGACTGAAGTTTGACTAGTGTCCAAAATCCACAAGAAACCATCTTCCAAGTTAATAGTTCAAATTTCGAGCAGTGCAAATATCGCTCCCCTACAGAACAATTGGCAGGTTCTAAATAAAGCTTTTTATTGGATTTTTATAGAGATACATATGCATTGTCCCTATATATATCAATTTGTAAATACAACCACCCCCACCTGTGTATGGACAATTATTGTCTTTTACGGTTGTAAAATGAATACTATTCTGAATGTGTAGAAACGTCAGCTGTTAAATTTACTTTGGAAGCTAAAAACAATTTCTTTTTTTATAAACTTCGCACTTCAAGGATCCACTGAAGGGTTGTTTGTTTGCTCAGAAACGTACGGTAGATGTTCTATGGAATATAATCACCCCCTACTACAGCTTTGATCACCAATAATCAAATCCGCCATTGTTATGTGTTTTAATATATATTCCCTATGTCAAACAAAAAGATAGCACTTGCAAAGTTCAAAAGGAATAAACTGATTATTTGTAAAGCATATCTTATCATTATGACTGCAAATTTGTAAAAAAGTGTGGAAGTTGCTATGTTATGTCAATTGGTGTTGGCACTTGCTCTGAACAGGAGGGTTATGTGTCAATACGGGGATAGAATACAGTGAAATACCAAGAAGAGCCCTCTTTGATCTTCTGCCATAAGAGAGCAGAAAAGGTCAGCTTGGGATTAATTTGTCTTGGAAGTGTTTTCTCTGATGATGACATCATGGAATCAGCGAGATGACCCCCTTAATCCCCACTTTTGAGGCCCAGTCACCTGTTTGCTGCACTAATGACGAGGAATTACAGAGTTAGGTGGCATGAAATTCAGACCTTGCAACTGAATCTGACAATGATGGTAATTTGAGGGCTATTATCGGCGCGATGATTATATGATGGGATGATTTATTTATCATAAAACAGGTCAAAATATAGCAGAATCAAAGTTTGAACAGATACATTGTACAAAACAACCGGCTTTAATTCTGGTTAAATGTGCATTTCTGTTTTCCATGTAAAATTCCTAGCATAGATTGTCATGAAATTTTAATTTGCTAATGGTAGAGTGTAGAAACGTCAAACATGAGACAGTGTAATAATACTGTACCAACAGGAATGAAATTTCAGTGCAATGTTGTTTTTTATTTAGTGTGATGAAAGACTCCCAGACGACAGACTCTTCTGTCTAGATAGTGTGGAACCTTTCATTCGGTCAAATTCTAATCCCTCCATATTATTATTTTTGTTGTGAACAATAAACTGTCATTAACCGAGCTGTTTCTCAACCCTGCAATTTCACCTGAGGAAAATTTGGTAATTTCATTAAATACACTCCCACCCTTACTTTGTGTCAACATCAGGTACACTTCCTTTTCATAATGGAGCAAAATATTTTGCTTTCCATGTATGAAAGTCCCCCCTCAAAGGAAGAAATACTGGTGTTTACGCGAGACTGTGTTTACCGAACTCTGTGTCAAAATCTCCGCTTAACAAGACAATCTCTGAATGGCTAGGTAAATATTGTTTCATATTGGTGCAACCAATATACGCATTACTGCCTACATAGCAGATAAAGGAAGTGGCCCTGAACTAGAGTTGTCCCCCTTGACATTTCCAATCTTTACACAGATCCAAATATCAAAGAAATTAAAATCGGTCTTTGCCATGAAGAGCAGCAGCTCATGAAACGATTTTATTAAAGAAAATAAATTACTGCCTGTGGTCTCTATAATGAGTTTCAAAGTGGTTTCAAAGTTGTATCTTACATAGCTTTGGGTATGTACTTTGGTAATGTAATTGCAGCTAAGCTATTTATTGTGATTAAATGAAGGTAATTTCAGATTTTTATGTGGTGATGAAAAGCAGATCTGTTCCGTTGGAAATAAATGCAGTTCATGACAATAGCATGAAAACCTCTGGACAATAGAAGAGAATAAACTTAAACCCCAACCAATGAACGGGGAATTGTGTGAAATTTCACAGCTCTATAGAAATAGTAGGAGACCCAAAGTCAATAGAAATTGATTCATTGGATTGAATGCTATGTAGCCAAATTTACCAGTTAAATAAGTCTTTAACTTCTGAATGATTACTTGGTAAATAAGATTTACAATAGCTGGGCAAATTAGCATGTCTATTCTGTCTTTTTGCAGTTCCAGAAATTGGAGTCAACAGAAACCAGATTTGTTCAGACTTTGTGACTATAGTCGCTGGTCTTGTATGCACGGACTACAAGTTAATTTGGTGTCAGGGATGGCACAAGCCAACGACACAAAAGGGGGACAAATGAATCCTTTGTTGGAGGGGAGACAGTCGTTTTACTTGGTACATTTTCTAATCTGCCAGAAAAGACCAATTTAGAATGAAACCCAAGGACTGTGTATTGCTGGGTGTTTGCTGCTTGGAATGAATTCATTGTATGTCGACAAACAGGAGATGGTTTTCTCCTTGTAAGGGGTTTCTGTCTCAAATTGCATCATGGCTGTTGTGTACAATTTGTCTTTTCCATTATCACAGTGGTATACCCTCCTGGAAGAAAACAAAATGACCCTGATTTAAAAAATGTCATGGTTTTCATGGTTTTATGTTTCCTGTGATAAAAATCTGGAGATGTTTTTAGTCTTCGTTTGTGTTAAAGTTTTTGTTACATTATTTGTAATATGACTAGTTGAATTGGTTAAAAAACATTGTGGTATAAATGAAGAAATTTCAGATTATTTATGTTAAAAAAGGGCCTTGGCTAGCTTTTATTAAAAAAAAATCTTGCATTAGGTTTTACAACTCGCTCTCAAAGATGATCCCCATGACATAAGCAATACTAACATTTCAGGGGATATGAATGTTTTTTATTACACACAATTGACTGATTTAATGAAAATAAAATTTGAAAAGAAGTCAAATGTCATTTATACTATGGCTTTATATTGTTCTTTTTTATGGGACCAGTAAAACATTTGTTGATACTTTCAGTGACGAGCATTTTAGTTAAAGCTTCCTAGTTTGATAGAACCTAGGTGACACTAGCAGCTAGAATAGATTACTATTCAAATGATTGTAATTGTTTTTACTTCTACAAGTGATTTGAAAATAGTTTTTGTGTTGGTGGGTCCTCACTTTTAATAAATGATCAAAAACACAACAAAATGTAGCTGATGCCATAGATTTCAATTCCTTTTGTATATTTGTATTATCTACAAACTATATTGGCCAAAGAATGAATTATTGCTTGTATGCTGTTGATGAGAGCTTTAAGTAATGCTTTGTCTGTTAATAAGACTGTGTTTATGGGGATTCCGGGTGGCATGACATTCACCATAATGACTATGTTATGTATTATTGTTCAATATCATTACTTCTGCTGGTCTAAGTCCCTGGAATCCAGTGTCATCAAGTTCTTCCAACTCTGAATTAGTCTTTCAGGGGGCAATCTGAATGTCTTTTACGAAAGGCCAGGGAATTAGAAATCACAATACAGAGGAGTTTATTAACTGAAAAATGAGATCAGAGCTTGGATCAATGCTTTGTTCATTCAGCTTTTTATTCCATTGTATTGGTCTGACAGTAAGTCTATATGGTGGGGTGTTTGGTATCTTATTTTTAATTTGTTTTTTGATGTTTTTATGTTGTTATCCATAATTGTTTGATGTATGAGAACTAATAAAATTTTAATATATTTTTGATAGAGTGTATATAGAATTATTATTTCATAGATGCAGTGATAGTCTCTCTCTCTCTCTCTCTCTCTCTCTCCTATATCTCTCATTCTCAACTTTATATAATGTTTACCTTTTGGATGGCAACTCTTTGTACTTAAGAGTATGTCCTTTTGCAATCTCTTTGAGTAAATGAAAATGGGTTCTTTATTTGGAAGGAAATGGACAAAAATAGAAGAGGTGTGTTTGTCTTGATGCACTCAATTTGATTTTTTTTCTCAGTGTTGTAAATCAGAGGTGCGCCCCTACTAAAGCAATTGCACCTTAAAAGGTAGATTGAATGCAATGAGAAGTTAGACTTCTCCAAATCACACATCAAGGTATCCTGCTTTGATAAGCCATCAGATTTGTGCTCATCAGGCCATGTTTTATCACCAAATACACACAAGCCTTATCCACAAACATATTTATGGCATCACCAAATTTTACCAAACGTTTATGCTATCTCTTATTGTATTTGTTCTACCCACCAGTTTTATTTGGGCAAGAATGGAACTGTACCAACAAGCCCTGTAATTAGTTTAAATTATGTAAATAAAAATGGGACATTATCTATCCAGAAGTCATCATTGCTACAGAGAGCCAGTTAGAAGTGTTTGGTTAGCAGATAAATTAAGTAACACCCTCAGATTTCAGCTACTCTGTGTCTTCCGTCATATGTTCATAACATTGTCAAATGTGCTGGTGAATTTAACAAGTGGAGTAAGTTTGTTACATCTGAGAGATACTTATGTGTCAATATCAAAGTGAATTTTCACACTTTTATGTCCCTTCTTCACAACATAAAAGTCTTGTCTTATCAGGACGGTGATAAAACAGGTCCTCTCCAGCTCCTGTCTCCTCAGATAGAAACTTCCATCTTGCAATGGATATCTTAGATATCCCGAATGTCCAGCGGTGCTGGAGGAATGCCTTTGTAATTATGTCACTCAGATTATAACAGACTCCCGGCATTCTCAGCACAGACTTGGAATCTGAACCATGGAATTTCATTGTTCCGAATCACCAATACAAATGAGCCGAATGCAAAGTGTAGATGGCTGCACACTATTTTATCAAAGCTTTAGCGTACAATTTATTACCCATCATTCAGCAGCAGTATCATGAGAAACAGCTGTGTCACATAATGCAATTTTGAATCTGCTTGATAGTAAAAAATTGATAGCTGTTGGCCATTTACATTGCCATTTTGATGAATACCTACTAGTGACATTGCTGTTTTGTTTAAGCTAAATTTCTCATTTAAATTAACAGGTGCTCTTTATAATGCAGTGTTTCGGTAGAGAATGCTCATAAATAGCAATCACATTTTAATACCAGATGAGAGCATTATATATTGTTATTAGAAGCATATATGTGCATTTTAAATGAATACATTATATTCAGAACTAGCAAATAATTGAAAATTTTAAAGCTTTCAAAAAGTTTCTTCTGCTTTGATTGAATAAATATTGCCCCCTACCATGACTTCAACAAAATTGCCAAATTATAAGTTCCTAAGTGTTATGAAAACTACATATAGAGGTATTAATCTTAGAATTAAAATCTAATGGTCTGTGTAAGTGCAAATAATAAATGAATAAATACTTGAATGCAAACCAATTTAAAGAAACATTTTTAGAGCTATCTTTCAAATTAGTGATAATTTACTAGGGGTCTAAACAGTTATTCAAAATATTTTTCCAAAGAAACCCTTTGGTGTGCATGTTGATATCAAAAGACCTTTTGTGAATGGTTTGGCCAATCGCTTTGTGCCTACCTCCTAAGAGTTTTTCTCTTTATATTTGAAAACGGGGGAAATACCTGGTACATGTATATGCAGAGAGAAAAATCTATTGAAAAAGTGATGCATTTGCATTTACTGGTATATTGATTAATTGCTCAGTGAATTTTAGTCATATATATTATATATCTAGTACAATGAAAAAGATGAACAAAACATTTGGAAGCAATATCATGTGTGGATCGATCAAGCATCAGCTTTTTGACCTGATTCTGATTCAGATCTCAGTCCTATTTTAAGCCAAACTTTATTAGTATTTTTTGGCACCATTCTCTCGGGTCCTAAAGCTGTTTATGTCATTGTTTTGCCTGAGAGGGATGATGCCGTTTGCTGTTCGGTCAGGTCACCTAGTTTGAATGTAATCAGCCAAGTTATTGTCATATCGACCATCCAAAAATTGCAGAGGTTGTTTCACTGCTTGAGTAAAGGGGATTAATAATATTGTAATAGAGAATTGAGTCATAAGATTAAAAAACTTTCAGGTGAATGACTTTAAGAGCAGATTTTCCAGAAAAGGGGGAAAACTGGGTGAATGTACTACCAAACAACCCATGGACCATTAGCAACTTTTGTTGGCGATTGACGGATTGGGAAACCAGGAATTAGATTAAAATGAAACAATATTCGGTGACGATAACTGAGTAATGAAAGTAAATTGTTTTCTTCTGGGCAGAATTAGCTGAGTGTTTAAATCTTGACTTCAATATTTGGTCAGATATCAATTAATGCTACTGGGTAGTTTTCACTGTGAAACCCAGCAGATTATTTGCTCTCCTGTTTTAACGAAGGTTCGACAAATAAGGAACCACCAGCAACCTGTGCTGGATATGGAATTATGATGCTATAGTCATTTAAGCTTTTCAGTGCCTTAGGAAATTGAACACTGGTTTGTAATTATTTGAGGTCTTTAATCAACAAATAAACAGGTATTTACTAACTTTCCTCTTCAGGTTGAACTGTCTATGGATCTGCGTAACCACAGGATCCATTATGGGCTTTGCAGAAAACCTGTAATATCATGAACAAATAATTATTTTTCTTTCATAAAGTTTCCTGTGTTGATTCTCCATATTACGGAGCCTTCTTTTCAGGAGAGCGGAACTTTGCATTAACTTTCCTGCTCACGGAAAACAAATATGAATCAATGGTCAATGTATTTAACTATAAAGTTGACATTTTCACTTATTTTTTTTCAATATCCTGTCTATGCCACATTAAGCAAATCAAATAAAGCTGACCAGCCAATGCCAAATCTATAGTATTTGTAATGAGCAGTAACTACATAATTAACACTTCTCTATTATTTAAGAAAAGCACAATTGGGAAGTTACCGAGCCTCCTTTCTTACCGGGTGATTATAATTAATGAACTCCAGTGTGATTGAGTGCAGGCCCTCAAAATGTAAGCAGAAGGGACAATAGCCTTACCTAAACATTTACCTATCAGTTTTGTGAGGTTTGACAAATAATGTTACCAATGGGCCGGGGAGTACAATGAAAAATACTACGACCTTTGATTCTACTTCAGATGATTATCTCATTATTACCAGTCCTTTTAAAAAAGAAAAATGGATAAATTTCCTTTCCTGGGTATTGACGATACTTGTTATTGTTATCTTTGGCGTATTTCAAGCATAATTAGGGCAAAGGACGCGCCCACTTGCTGCACCTATACTAGGCAGGTATAGAGGGATTCAACCTTGAAATCTGCACCAAGGGGGGTAGTGTTGATTCAGGCCTACGTCAGCTATTCATTTGACCATGTTTATTTATATTCCTGATTTTGGACAAATTATTCATACAAAGCAGACACATACAAGCAATTATTTGTAGTCAAAGAAAGGATGTTTTGATTACAGCTGCCTTGTCATGAGACCAATTCCTGATTACTCTGAACTTGGTTAAGTTGTTTTAAGTGCAAAAGTTTTATTCTAGTCTTAGACTATTACGACTTGGTCTTCTTCTCTAACCTTAGTATGAATATAATTCATTGGTCATTCCTGATTATTCATTTTATTGTTTCACATTTCTTCCTTGGTAGTGACTCAGTTAAAATGGTGTCATAAAAAATAAACATTTTAAACATAATCAGATTTGTATCACTATTGTCATGTGCTCTCGAGACTTAATTTGAAGTAGAATTACGTAATGTTTTCTTTGAAAATAGGAAAATGTGGTACTTATGTGTAAGTGTTCTTTTTCAATGGGTTAAGGATCTTTTTTGTCAGTAAAAAAAAAAAATAAACAAGTGTTTGTTATCTTCAGGACATAATCAGATTTTGTGCATGATGTTTCAAATGGAAAAAGTGTTCAAATTTTAATACATGTATCTGTATTACTCAATTCAGTCTTACGACAAAGTGTAACAATCATTACATAGGAATTCCGATAAATGTGTTTTTAATGCTAACAATCTCCATTTAGTGTCATATTTATTGTACATCTAGTTCAAAAATTGTGTCAAAAATATCAACAAGATCAAATAGCTTACAGGTAAATTAGAAAGCTTTACATGCTAAGCATAGAACGTCCTTGACACAGAGATGACGTCTGACTAAGATGTTTTTCGTGTTTGAGAGCACCTGTCCTATACCTGCGTCAGACCATTTATAACTCATCTTGATCACTGAGGTGTTTGGAGAACCTCTCTGTATTTATGCATCAGATTTGGGTCTCTATCATGACGGATCTCCCCAGTGATTTCACCTAAGAGGACCATCCTGTATTGGCGGCGATTTTTGATCTATCGTCACTTTACTACCTGAAGGGGACTGGCTCACCGATTGTATCAGTCTTTTTTATCATTTCCAAATTTGGCCTCTTTTACTAATATTTGTTCCTACTCAATACACTAGGAGTTGGTGATGAATTAAGGGGGACACTTAGTACAGTTCATGTACCATCCGAATCATATTGAGAGCTTACAGTATTATAATGACCACTGTGTATTAAAAAGATGAAATCCAGGAAGAAGACTTACTTGTTACAGATACTTTTAGACTGTGGACAAAAAACGTGAGCCAGACATGTGTTTCCAAGTTATATTACATGAAGAAGTGGAATTAAACACGCCACAGGAAATCTTCTTCTGTGATTAATATCTCTTGCATACACTCTCTCAGTAAATCTCAATGACATTACCCAACCCAAAACTAAAAAAAAATATAATCTTATTATTATTGACATGATATAATATTAGTATAGACCTGAGCCTATTGTATTAATTAGTTACACAGATTATTTAGTCATTCGGCCAAAAGATCTTATTAATAGCATATTATTACTGTGACACTATATAGTATATGATACCTTTAAGCCTATTCTGTGTTAATGAGTACTCCTATAGTACCTATTGTATTATCCTGTTTTAGTCCACACTGAGTGAACCATCATAATTTATTTATATACCCATGTAATATAAAAATACACTAAAAATACACTACATCCCTTCAGTGGTATGACTTCTGAACCACAATTGGCATCAATAGAAGATTGTAGTCTACACCCATGGAAAGAAATGTGTGTTTTAACCGGGTTGACGTCTCTTCTAGAATTGGCAAGGGTAGGAGATTTTTGAAGACAGCCATGGGAAGAGATATGTAAAGGAAAACTCACAACTTTAAAAAAAAAATGTTTAAAGTTTAATAAATGGGTCTTAATTCTGTCTTCTTTGTTTGTACTTTCATAAACACTCCAGTATTAGGTCAAAATGATTCATTGATTCCTCCTAATCACCATAAGCTCCTCAAAAGCGATCCTCGCTCTGCCCTCTATCTCAATCACCCCGTTTTTTGTTGACATAAATTTCTACAATGATTTTGAAGTGCTTTTTTGGTGGCTTTTGATGTATTTACCAATATTTCTAAAGTACACTTGCTTAGACAATGGGTTTACAGATATTGGGTTATTTTCTGTACATGTATGGTTGGGAGTTTTTTAGTCGGTAGGCAAAGCTCCATGATCATTTGACCACCAGCTAATGTGAAGATTTGGTATGGGATAGTGACATTAAGCTGCAAGTTTTTCAATATTCCCTCACACACCTCATTACTGACAAGTCTGATTTGGACCAAAACCTCTGCTAATACCCCTTAAATCTGTTTTGAAGTATATTTTTCAGTCCTGTATTAAGTAAGAGAAGCTCAGTGGGTCTTCACTGCAAGACAATGGGCTTACTGTCAAGATGGGTCCATCTTATCTCCAAGATTTGAACGTTTAAGCCGGTGGGATTAGCCAGTTTGATATGCACCCCACCTTTTGTTTTAAGTTGGCTTTGCCTTGATTGGGTATTGGTCACCTGAGAAGGATACATTATCTACTTTTCTGTTATAATGTCTAAGAGATATAAAAATTCATAAATCCTCTGCCGAGGGCGCATCAAAACGTGATAATTATTGCCCATGTAAATATGTTATAACTAATGGTTTTCCGATGATTTACTAAGTGACAAAACTAGGGAATGACTGGGAAAGGTGTAACCAGGTAGCATGAGCTGCAATTCTCAACTTACTTCAAAGGCTCGGAGTAATTAGCTCCTCAAGATTTGAACAGGAAATGAAAAACAGCATGTTTACCTATTTACGTAATTGTCTCCTACCAAAGATAATACAGGGGTAGGGATTTAGGGATAAGTTCTTTGTTATATAAGTATCGATATAAATCATATACTTAGTGAGATTTAACAGGTTCATCAAGAGACGAGAGAGTTCATCTCCTGGACATCACTTTGCCATACTTGGCCTTCCTTCCTCTCAGTATTCTGGGGGGTTTGGCATGATGCCACTTTAAAAAAAAAAAAATTGCATTTTTAATTTTTCAACATCCTAATCTGTCATGTTCCACAACTAAATTTCGTTTGGCAAAAAGCCATACTGTCAAGAGCTAACAACTAAGGGATGTAAAATCCGTGACATGCATTAGTATGTTGTGCGACTGGAAAGGACATCCATGCTTGTACAATAGTGTTGTGTTTAAATTGAATAAAACTTCAATAGGAATCAAGCTGTCTCATTTCATGAATAAATAAATAATGTATCTTTTGGAGTGAGTATGTGAGTAGGTAATACTTAAAGGATAAACAAATCCACAGAATCAAATGACTATATATAAAGAGCTTAGTTTTTTTTTACAATGTGTAATAATGAAACGACAAAAATTTATCAGGTCATGGACAAGAGTATGAGGAGAATCAAATTTTTATTTTCCCAAGTCGTATTTTTAATCTGTTTTGAAGGAAACAAGAGCCGCTAAGGCAATAAAGTGCCATCTAGAAAAGGCTTTGGTGTCTCATGACATTCCGAAATTTCAGAAGCAATTTGTGCTTTTCAAAGTACAGATACCTACTTTTGATTTAATGTAAATGTATGGGAAAAATTTTCAATAAATTTCTAGTTCTTTTCTTGATATTTTCACCGGTAATCACATTATATATTAAACCAGAAAAAACCTTTTGTGGCCTCCGACTCCATTATTAACGTTAAGGTAATTGCCTGTCTCGAGAAAAGACTTAACATTTGTATATTTTGCTATACAGTCACTTTAAAATATACAGATGGATTACAGTGTCTGAAAATAAATGTATTTTCTTGTCAAATGGATTCAAGCATGAATTTTTCCACCGCACTGCACCACCGAATTCTTGATTCTTCATTTGTCTTGTATAGAGAGTGTCTAGGTGCCCTACCTGTATAGGACTTGGGGAGTTATAACTTGGTGTTAGGTGTTCGGGCTGCACAGGTGTGGATGCCAATTCATTCCACAACACTCAGTATCTCTAATTGTGTGCAGATTTAGGCAATAGATACCGAATATCTGCAAGCAAACCAACAATGCCCGTTAACTGCAGATAACATCGTATCTTTGAAAGAAAAGAAATGTTGGAGTTTCCTAGTGTTAGTTCTCAGAACAGTTATTGTTCAGCCGTAATTTTTTTTTTCTTTTCTTCTAAATTTAATTTCTTAATTTGTTTTCAGCATTGATATCAGGCGGTACTTCCTGTTGCTCTTTGATAGATACAAGCACTCTCCTTTTTATTGAGTAAATACTTTCAAGAAGTGCTATATTGACTTAGTTTTTTCAGAGATGAAATCACTAGTTTGGGGGCAGAATTTCACAGGAAATGAGCTATTGAAATGGATTTGTCAAATTTACCTGCATATCAGGTGTATAGTGGAAAATCGATAGAGGTTTTTAGATCTTTATACCATTGTCAAGTAGGTTGGCAGCCAGTATGGTCAACAAGTGTCACATTCAAAGTACGTAATTGTATTTGTGGCTATTATTTAAACAATCTCATTCTGTATGCTTTGGCAACTTCATTCATTTACATATGCAAATCCCGCCACTTTTGGGAATGAACATAAATCAACCATATTTTCAGTGGAAAGTGACAAGATTTGGGCATAATTTATGAAATATCCCAAACCTTAATTAACACAGTTACTTAAGATATACCTGCACAAACATAAAACTTTCTGTTCATTTCCATTTTTCAGAAAACAGGAAAAACCATGTGACAGTGAAGGAATGTTGGAGATCAACCGTTTGATTTAGTCCTCCCAAACAAAGAGCTACAATTATTATTCTTGTCATCAAATGCACATAGCTTAATGCAAAGAGGTCAGAGAGAGAGAGAGAGAGAGAGAGAGAGAGAGAGAGAGAGAGAGAGAGATTAATAATTTGTTTTACCATACAGGAAGTGATTTACCAGCAGGTGTGACAATGTATTACTTCTCTAGAGCTAAGGCTTTGATTGATATGAACCTTTTTATTAAATTGAATATTAACATATTGGAAACAATAAATGCATCCAACAAATAGAACTCGGTGTGGTTTTTTTAAAACATTTTTATTCAATTGAGCAGAAATGGAAGTGATATATATATTTTAAAAAGTTTATTTGCAGCTCTTGGATATTTCCAAATAATGAGATGGGCTTCATTGTGAAATATGAATGCATATTAATATGTGGCATCTGATAATAAATGTTTTGTGGTGTTCCCAAACCCATTATCCGCCCCAACTTCTTTCTTTTTCTGTATGATAATGTCCTTGTAAACAATTTAATAAAATAAGTGTAATATGACTCATTTTCTCCCCACTGCATAATGCCAAGCCTTCAACAGATTTTTATTGTTTGCACAGAGTAATTTATTTTCTCAGTCTCATATATTTTTACTCAATTATGTTTACAAATACCGTTTTCATTTTGATGCGAATAACAAGTGACGTTTTCAATTTCATTAATAAGGCTTGTTTTTTAATTCCCATATAGGAGGAATAATAGAAAAGAAATAGAAAGTTTCACATGTGTTGGAATTTCCCAGGTAAAAATTTCATCCTTCAAAATGGTCGCATTGTATTTATAATGTAATGCGTTTCTCATGCATGAATATGGAACGTCGCGGGGCATGAAATAGTAGACTCATCATTATTCAGGATGTTACACCAAAATCACTGCCCTCTAGTTATTTTCCTTTTCCATGGACCATGGAGAAAATGTGAGCTTAATGTTTTGTCAAGATCTACTGAGAATGAATTAGCTCGCCTAGCGTCATTAAATTGGATACCTTTAGAGGACGAAAAAAAATTATATTAGTAAAGGAAGAAGATTAGATGTGGTCGCCAAATAAACCTCCTCAGGTGCTCTCTCCTCAAGAGTTTGGACCGTAATGGGTGATAAAATATGACAGGATTCTACAATAAAATCAGTTTTAGTAACCAACCATCTTCAGCCATCTAACTGCTCTATATACGACGTCTATAGCCGTTTGCCGAGTTTCTTCATTGGCGTTGTGGCTTAATTTGGACCATGAAAATGATAGAGTCCTCGTGACATTTTTGTCCTAACTTTACTTCTCTAGATCTTTGACATTGTAGACATAATTTCATAACACTAACAAAAAAATGGAATATTGGTGACGCAACAACTATTCTTGCATAAAATTTTTACCTCTATCAACACAAACATTGATAATTACGACTCATTGCGAGTTCACTACAAACATGAGAAAAGCACCTATTTCACCTTGTTTATTTTAAATTATAGTTTCATTTATGATATAAAAGCGAAGAGCATTAATTGAATTACGACCAGTCCTTTGATTTTTACCCATTAGATCTACTTTAGCCTTGAGGACAGATTTCGGTGTAATAGCAAGAAAGGATTAGGTTGACAATACGAACAAATCACCCAGATAGTCTATCGCTGCCCACCTATGTTCCAAGTTTTATTAGAATTTTAATGAAAGTTGGACTTGTAAAATGTTACCCTCTTCCATTCCAACAAATCTTGAATAAACAGTCTCATATAAAAGGATGTAATACTAGAGCACAATGGTCTCAAGATAGGGGTAAAAGTAGACCCCGTAAGAGCCGGGTCATGTAATCAGGCCGGACATTACCATTCAATATCAGACAACTTGTTTGTTTGATCCAGTTTTTAAATTTTAAAGTAAGATTGACAAGGTTGGGTATCAGTAGAACTGCGTATTAAGTTGCCGTTTCCGGTCTTCAATAGGACAATCGTCGAGGACCATTGATAAAATTGAAGAACTTTTTTGGTCCTTACACGTGGGTATCAATGAAAGAATGGGTTTCATAATGGTCATAAAAGAATATTACATTTTCAAGGCTTTAAAACAGAAATGTATACGTTACTAAAACTCGATATGACTTCTAAAAATTCTCTCCAGTTTATCAGATTCTGAACCTTTATTGGTTTTATAGTCTTTTTTATTTCAATAGGATGTAAAGGGACTGAAATTTTCTTCCTTGTACTTCTTTGCAACAAAAAAGTTTCTGGCTGTGGCCTGTAGAACTATAATGTAGGAGTCAAGGTCTCGCCCTTGTGAAATGCAATATTCAAGGTACGCTGTAAGAGAAAATCGGCCAAAAAGGGATTTAAACTTTTTTTTCCGTTGAAGATGTCGAAGATCGTCTCTGTTTGCTTTTTAAAAAATCGGTGATTGTGAGTTGTATGGAACAAATAAAAACCTCCAAAGTTATTGATTTTTACAACGACACGACTTTAATTCACAGATAACATCGCTCAAAGATACTTCATTCACCTGGGGGATAAATTTTCTTTCAAAATCTGGTTGGGATCCAATATTTGTCAAATGGGACCTCGAAGAAGCTAATAGAAAACTTTGCAATGGACTACTTTATTACACTGGCAATATTGTGAGATTGAAACGATTTCCCTTCTGTAATAAAACCACAAATCAAAAAGGTCAACCTTTTGTACCGATATATTCGATTTTTATTTCTGTAAAATTAGGTTGATATGTATAGAGGCAATATACACCGGATAAAATCAGTGAATTTTGTCGAATGTAATGGTTATTGCGGAATTAAATTTTCTGGCTGCTTACTTCAACAATCGAAGTTTGGTTTTGTTAGGTTAGTTTACAAAGCGGATCTGTTGACTAATTTTGAGTAAGGCAATTCAAAGAATGATAAAGATTTTGTATTTTTTTTTTATGGTTTTGTCATTTGATTTGATTATCTTTATACCGGTAATACATGTTTGCGCAAAACGTTGGTGTTTTGATGAATTGGTTTTTAAAGACAAGTATTTAAGTGCATAGAATTGAAATTTCTTAAATTATTGTTGAAACTACCTCTTCTCTCCTTTTCGTTTTTTTTTCTCTATTTCTAACACACATTGAATAAAAACATGGCATGAAAGCAAGGATTGTTAAAATTGGGGAATGATATCTATTCTATATTCAAATTTATTCAAAACGGCACATAGCATCCTAACCTAGCTCAACCGGAAATATTAAGCCTTTCGATGTCACACGCTCTCTCTATCTGTGAAATTAAAGTACTTCTAGAATGCTCCTTGGAATAGCAGCCCCTTTAAGTGAGCAGTAAAAGTCGGGTATCTGACTTGAACCAGTGCCGTATTTGGACAGAGAAGGTGCTGCAATGTGGTCTCTTTATCGACGATAACACTTTTTCTCACGTAGATGTTTATTAGTCTATTCAAATACAGACGAGCATAATCTAAATATACACAATCAAAGTGATAAAATACAACTCAAAAAGGAGATATATTTTAGTCATTTCTCTGGTCTTGCTCAATTGTTGCGGAGAGAACTTTTCTATATGTTCTATCATCTCATTTTGAAGATCATACCATTCTCACTGCCGAGATCATTGCGAGTAGAGCGTGCTCAGTCTCCTTTAATAAACATCCTGGAGAAAATGGCCATTATTACATAACGATACTGTATCGTCTCAAAATTTAATGGCCTTATTGAAGACTCTTGCTTTTGTGGTGAGAGAGAGAGAGAGAAGGAGAAAAAAAAATGAGAAATTGAAAATCACGATGGGTTACTGTTTCAATTTAATGTGACAGGGCATTTCCTGTTTTGGTGTTATCTCCGTTTTTTATCGGGTGACCTATTACGTCGATGGTGCTCAGGCAATTTCTGATCCTGACCGAAGTCATTATAATTCCATTATCTGGGTCACTGCTAAACTGCAAAAAGAGTAATTACATTCATATGAATTGATTACAGTTCATTCATGAGAAATACCACGACCTTGTCCAAATCTATATTTAGATGTCGGGTATGGGAACAATATTACGCAATTGGCACTAAGAGTGCTATGGGACGAAAGGTGCGCCGGTGATAAATTAACTTAAGTTTTTCATAACCAGTCACTTTTAAAAGAAATAATGCGTGCATGTGCATCCACTCAGTTACGACCCAATTTATAGGATAGAAATAATGGTTTCTAAACATTCTTTGGAGTATTTGAAAGGTTTTTGGGGGGCTACACAATGCCGTGAAAGGCTAGGGGGTCATAGTGTATCTGTCCGTTCAATAGATAAAGATTTCTTTTTAAATGAAAGAGATTTGAAAAATACGGTTGCAATTGAATTTTTAGCCGATTTAGAATAAATGGATGCCTAATCCGCTCTGAGGGGCTCGTTGGTAGACCGGTGTATGGTTTAAAGATTTATTTCTTTACTGATGAATCGGATTAGCATCTTCTTGCTTTTCGTCAGTATATTACCTCGCAGAATTGTATACAAAGATGATGCATTCACTTTGACAAAGAGACAAGCATTATCCATATCTACACCTCCTCTAATAGTGACACTCGTTATTACATGCGGAATGTGGTGTCCCCTGTGTTGGGATTTGCCATCAGTTTAGCTTTATTGTCAGTCAGTCCATGGCCACCTCGGCTCTTGTGATGGAAATATAATGCAAATAATAATCAGTTTCTTCAATTTGTTATTCAGTTTCTCAACGTTATCGAAACCTTGTTCAGCGTAAAATGCAAGGTTTCTTTACACCCTTTCCTCACAACTCCTTACCATACAAAAGTATGGAAACAACAAGGGTGATAATTGACTGGCTTATTAAGAAGTCAATATTTGCCATCTATTTCCAGACTTTGGTTAGCGTTGAAGACGCTCGGGCCCTCGATGGCGTCATTGCTATTTGTTTGAGACAACTCTACACAAACGTCTGAGAGCCATTGAGGTGTCGGCTTTGTGGTCAGTTGCTGACCTCGTTAAGGTGTCTTTCAGGACAATATGCATTGATCTTATACAAATAATGGGTAAATGTCAAAAAGATCTAAAAACACACAACACCAGCCACGTATGAATGCCCTTCGTTGATGTGTACATGCTAAACGTAAATATTGAAGCCCCTATTTTCAGTACTTATTTTTTTTAGTAGAATTGAACCCTGGAGCCTAAAACACGCCACCTTGTCATTATATACCCATCAAGAGGCCGTGATAAAACTGTTCTGCCGATACTATCAGTATTTACTGCTCATTATTGCCGCTATCCAAAAGTCATACCCATCGATGTATATATAAAGCGGCTACCCGGCGCTCCCTTTCATTAACGATTTTTATTGTGTTGAAATTGGCTGTCTGTTCGGATTCTTTCGGCATTTTCGCTTGATTTCCAAAAAATGTGTAATATGTGTTAATGTTGTCACTGTAATTTGGTCTTGGTATGTAATGATAACGTTCTTGAGATATTAACACCGAGCCCTTTGTCCCGGGCCCTGTGACTGTCGTGCTGTTGAGAAGCTCAACCCCACGGGATACCTGCCTCTCCACCCCCAGGTGTACCATTCAGGTGTATCACTAAGCTCTCTCAAACCTACAGAATGTCTGCAGCTATTGGTGCCACTGTCAGTAGAAATGATAGCCCGTATTTCAAAGTTTGCTGCTTTAACCAATCTGCACTCACATTCGTCAAAGAAGTAACATATATATGTATCCGATTTGTTTTTTTAACCAATTTGGAGTTGTGTCTGGTACGGTCTAATGGTCTGGAATTTGGCCGTATATTGCCATCTGTATGCCACTACGTTGCGCTTTTAACATCTCCCTGACTTACCTTTTGTCAGAATTTCTACTGAGAAGAATTTAAAGTAGAATGTTATATAATTGTTTAATCAGTGCGGTTTAAAAGTCTGATTATACCTTTTTTTTATTTTGACTTCTTGTGTCAGTCTTATTTCTTGACATAATCAAGATCCATTCTTTAAGAATTGACACCACGGGATCAGGTGTATGATTAACTGAAGTGTCGTAACAGTTATCTTAGTCCAAATCAAAAATAAAAGCCGTAGCCTTGTAATTTATTTCAAGACAAAAGTATTTTTGAATTACATCACTATGAGATATTTCACTAGTCAGTACCTGACTTTTAGTTGTTTTAGACAGTCGGTCAAATTATACAAGAAGCACGTGTATAATTATTTTTCAAATAAATATAAGTTGGCTGATAGCATTTAATGTGCAAACAACACTGACGTTTTTGTTTTTCGCAGTCAATGTAGAAAAACATCATACCCCACGGGCACGTGTACATGTGTGTTTGTACCCTTGTGTCAGTGGTACCATTGCGGCCAATCGCTGCCCAGTAGTTCGTTACTTCTCGGTTTCTTACATAAGGACAAGGACTTACGAAGCACTGTCAGCGCTGATATGTACACTCATACGTCACGAGGCCCAAGTGTTTGCCTAATCCGTTGAGCAACCGTGTCTTTCGTATGATTTTCCGGGTACTTCTCTGTTTTTGGTGTATACCCCCTTTTTCTTTCTTTGAATGTTCGAGTGTTTATGAGTAGTTTGTCCATGTTGGATATTATCCTCGCGCACGTCATGAAATTAATTTATAATTCCCGAATCGTCCGCGGTGCCTATTTACTTGTACTCTCAATTCAAAGAGCACGGTTCATGAAGAAGGGACCTGGCTTATTAATCATGTACTTTGGGTGCCTTCAATAAGTGCCCCGTACAACGTGTGGACACAGTGTTTACTTTCCATTTCTTGTTCTAATGACGTCCAAATTCATTTTAATTCCTTTCATTTGATGAGATCCGGCATATCACATAGATCTTGGTCGTTATAAAGTATCGGGTATCTTGCCGACACTAACTTGTTAAATTAGCGAAATCTGTCGCTCGGCAAACATTCTAATTCTCATCAGCCCTGTACACCAAGAATGCTCGTGTTCTAAAACGTGTACTCTTGTCTTGTTTTTCTAGACTTATATCGGTGTAAACTGATACAGTATTATATTTTCGTGCATTTTAACCATATTTCTATTTGATTAAAACAAGACCAGCGCTTTCTATTTGCGATTACGAAAATTGCTGTATAAAAGGCAAAACCACCATCGGCAACCACATGTAAAAACAAGGCCGGTTGTGGTATGTAATAAAGATCGATAAGTAATTTTATATTTTGTTGTTGTTCAGGGTAGAGTGATAAGAAATCGAATGGCTTGTTTTCCCCACATCTCTGACGCAATCCCTGTTAATTTGACATAAAGGCTGTCAACGCAAGGTTCGTCAGAGAGAGGACCCAGACACCATCAACGTTAGAGAACAAGCAACCCGTAAACATTGGTCATCTAAGCGCAAATCTAACCCATATTCTCTCTATAGTTCGAGACTAGATTGAATTTCTGTTTAGAAAACCCACACGAACTTAGGATATTTATTTAGACGACAACTTTTATCTTTATTTCAAAGATTGTACAGATCGGCTGATTTCACTGTACGATTTGATTGTCCAGCATGTAGACGATTCAATGCAATAACATTCCAGCAACTGCACGCATTGTAGTTCGAGAAAGCCAATATCAACGGATGACAGGGTAACCGAATATGATGGTTTCTTTTTGGGGACTCAAACGTTAATGCAAACGACGACGAACCCTCTTTCACTTTTGTGAGGAGTTAGAGAGATGTTGTTTCGATATAACGTCTAGCACGCGGCTTTCGTTTTGTATCCATTGTTTCTGGGTTGTTTGCTTTTATTTTTTTACAATCAGGGAATGTCAATCTCATACCTATAAGAAAGCTCAAACAAATCCAGCGGAAATTCGAGAGCAAGAAACTCGATCTGGATTTCAGGCAGCGTATTTCTAGTTTAATAGTAGTTTCCTTTGGAGTGCCATCTCAGACTTTGTTGTTGTCGGAGATGCTATCTCCTACCCCCCGTACAACGCCGTTTGTCATGTTTAGTACAAACTTTGCTCATACCGTCTGAATGATGGTACTTATTAAAATCTGTGTCTTAGAAACGCCAATTCTCTCGACCGATCGTTACGTATCGTATAAGCTGTTTTCACTGTCACATGAAAGACAATTTCATCAATAATTCATACTGGTGTATTCAAAAGATAATGTTAATTTATTCAGTACCTTCGTAAGGGGGGTATATATAAAACACGTTGTCCGGCTTGTGAAACTCTGGATACATATGACATCGCAGTTATATATACTTGAAATCTCCAGGAATCTTGGAAAAGTCTTAAATATTCAGCGAATTAATCATACATCATTACCAAATTATGTTTAGCTCGGTGTGATGTTAATTTTCAGGTGGTTTCCCGATATTTATTCTAAGGTACATTAATCTTATTCGACATGCACTATATTTCCCTTTGTTCTTTGACAGTAATGAAATCAATTGGAATATATATCATAAAAGTACACCTACAGAGCCGTTTAGTGAATGACATTAACCATACTTACTTGGCGCGCTACAATTTTTTGAAGTTTAATTCGGATCAAGATGATATTTGCTCTCCAAACTTCGTTTTTGAACCCGTCGCCCCAGTTAAAATTGACTATTAACGACACTGATACTCCGTAAATAGACAAACTGTCCGTCGGTCTCAATGTTCAATTGATGAACGATGCGACCTCTATCTAATCCCCGTGCCTAATCCGCTGATGAAATCAACATTAATTCCAGCGCATTTAAACTGCATTTGGAATCTTGTTTTCCCTAAATTCAAATTTAATTTAAGCAAATTTGAAGGTTATTTAGATAAGCTGATGGAAAACGCTATAGCCGTTTTCTCCGCTTTTATCGGCAGATGATCTCTCTTTTGAAAAACTGAAATTTTAATTCTTTCCGGTTCAGGAGAATTCGCGGCGATGCCTTCACAAATAAGGAATGATGGTCTTCTATCTGATCACTTGTCATCAGTTTGTTTTATTTTTTTCTCACTAAGATTTGACTCACGCTCGTTCGATTTAGCAAGAATTATAAGAGATAATGAAACACTATTTCGCAAGACACGAGATATCCTATGTTTACTAATATTAGAAATATGTGAATCAAAAAATATCATACGATGACTCGATGACGAAATGCTTACGTCATTGGTAATCATCAGGTGACTCTTTATCACTTTGTTTCGTTAAGGTTTACTTTTACAGAATTTAAAACCTTTTATATCCTTCGCTTCAGATCATGCTTTCTGCGTGCTACGTGAAGCGTGTCCTGCACCTTGTTACAAATGATGAAGAATTACAATAATCTTTTCCAGCAGACAACCATTACACACACAAAAAAAACTTCCATTGCTAGAATTTACATAAAAAATGTCTCACGATTCTAGTTAACCCGGGAGAAAAACTTATTGCGCAAGAAAGATTTATTAGAATAAGAAAGCCCTTCTTTATCCTATTTTGCAAAAAAAGATGTAAACCCAGATACCCTAGGGTCTGAAATATTAGCTTGCATTCAACATCGTGCAAGTTTTTCTTCTCTTTATCTTTATACACACTTCTTGCGTGACACAAAGCATGTATTTGTGGGTTATTGGTTTCTACATATATACTTACATATACTTATCCATACACCGCGCGTTCACAAAAAAACTCGGACGAAATCTCGGGTTGCTGTTTATATAATACTCCGATAAAACGTCCACACAGTACATAGGTATGTTAAGGCTGCAAGAAGGATGAAATATGAAACATTTCTTATCTTAACTGCATAACCGAGTGATTAATTTGCATGAAAATGATATTTCTGAGAACTTTTTTTTCAGATGGTGAATATAACCGCCTGTAAATATTTGAATATTTAAAGTCTGTTATCTTCTGGCTGAAACCACTGAAACCAAAAGTAATTATATATAATTATGTTTTATATATACCTAACACACTATTCATTTTTACTACATGTAGTTTCAGAATTTGACTCAAGGGATCGCAGACTGCTTAAAGTCAAAAGATTGATTACTTTCCTCTTAATTCTAAGGCTGAAACTATTTTTTTTTACATTTGTACAAGTAGTATATGATAGGTTTGGTGTCAAATTTGCTTTTGTCTGCAATGTTTTTTCATCATCCAGCGGACCCTATTGTTAATAACATGTTGATAAACATGTTTTTTGACTTCTTTCAATTAATTATTCATTGTAATTTTTTAAAGGATCTCGGTTAAGAGTGGCCCTCAAATGCCATAATGGAAAATGTCAATGACACGACATGGAGGCTAAAAAATGAATGCCATCTTAACTCTATTCCGAGAATGCATGTGTGTAGGAGATTTGTAGAATAGATAGATCTCGAGATTGAACGTTTTGTACCGAGATAGGCCGATAAAAAGAGTTAATTTTAGGATCTAGTCCTATGACAGAGAGCCAAGGCACGCAAAGCGTCATACAGTGGACTCCAAGAAGAAACAAAGACCATAGGCAAGCTACTGGTTACTCCGTACAGGCGGACAAACGACGAATGGAAATCGTGCGCGAAGTATCTGCTCGCCGATCTGCGCGATACACATAAGGCAGAGCATAGTCCCCTTCGTTTGATTCCCGTACAAAAAGAAACAATTACGACTTCTTTTATGTTCTGTTTTGGAGGCATTGGTTATTGCAGATCTACCCGATTACCATCAGGCCCGCCCCCAGCGTGACGTAGCAGCAATTCTCAAGATGAACTACGATTTAGCATGTATATATCGAATCTGAAAATCTTTCAAATGGAGTAGTTTCAAAGACTATTGCCAAATGCGAAAACAATTGGACGATGTCATATTAATCGAGGTCCTTGATTGCACTTGATAACACCGGGTATTACCTGGACGACGTAGCTCGCCGTGAATCCTCTATCGGCAGGTATCACAAGGTTCGCACCTGATGCGCTCTTACGGAATCGATGCGATGATCGTTTGATCAGCTCGCCGTGGAACCAGATTTTATTTCTGAAACAGGTGGTTTATTTTTAAATCGATCTCGTTGAATATAATGACGAGATTTAATTGTGTCGTATTCTTAGCACAACAACGTTCGCGTCAGAGGAAGTGACGTCATATTTAGGTCTGTCCAAAGGATGTCGGCTTTGAGACATGCTCTTTGTTAATAAAGGAGTTTACTGTCATATATTTGCAATAATATCATTTATGTTTTGACCCTGACGTTGCACCCACAGGTTTAGTAAACTACACGTAGTACCCAACGTTAAGTGTAGTTTGTAACTAAGTCGATATCTAATATGCCTGAGCCTTGCGCTTAACCTTATTCTGAATTTGGCCCGGCTTATTCTGTGCTATTTGTAAATAGCTCCAACGCGTTTTCCTCAACTGCACCGTATCAACGCCATTGTTTCATATTTTCCGCGAATGTGCACTATTTCTATTCCCACCCGGATGACAGACTGAAGTTATCATTTTTACCCACACTGTATCTGGGTCACTGATTTTGGTTCTTCCAGATGTTGATGGAGTACAGCATGCAAGGTTTTTTTTACAAGAATATACATTATAGATATAAGCACATCGTAGTAACACCTGTGTCAAAGTTGATGGAGTGCTTTCTGTCTATTACAACATATTTACCCATTTTATCACCAGCTTTTTACATAATTAACATCCACTGCTTTCAGAAACAGCGATCTGACACTTCTTTGTTTGCTTTTGCAATAGACAACCTATTGGAAATGATCTGGTCTAGCTTAAACCGGGAATGGTGCCCGGTTATCCACCGAAGATAGTCCAAACATAGTCAAGTTCATAGTCAATAAGTTGGATAGAAATGGACTAGTGCATGGGAAAATGTCAATATTCAATGGGTTTAATAGTTTACACGAGTCTGACGATTATGAAATGTGACGGAGACACTAGTATACCCGGTTCTATAGTGGAGATCCCTGGGCCTGTATTTTATATCATTCGATCGCTCTGCAGCTTCTCCAGCGTCAGGAAGAGTGCTCCTGTTTCAAGACAACCCTATGACGTCAGATAAACCTAATGCTTGGTTTCGTTTTTTTTCGTATTCGTATGACATGTATTGCGCAATGAAGGGTGTTTTCGAGATGATTCCTTTTCCCAACCTACTCAAATAAAATTATCTAATTAATATAAAGAAAAGGTTTCCTGTAAACATGGAAAAAGATTCCATATATTCTCGTATATATAGTGTGCGAGTACAGTATGCATTAGTTCAGGGGATAGGAGACTATATGACCCATACCTAGTAACGATTGAGGGGTGCTGTGAATGATGTATCGGGGCCACTCTTTGATAGACTGGTTCTCTGTCCATATCAGACAGGCAAGGCCAGTCTAAGTCTTTGATAGATAGATTGTTAAGCGGTGTCATGGCTACTTCACTCCTCCCTTTGTTGTATTCTTTATCGTATTTCGCTGTCAGAAAGTTGTACAGGGATGTAAGATTTATAAAGTCAAAATATTATGATGGCTGAGCTCGTGTAGTCAGGCAGACCACTTGACCATGCGACTCCTTGGCATGTTTATTGTTCTTTATGGCGGGCTTTCTGGCTTTCTACGAAACAAAACACAAAAAAATCCACCAAAACAAATATATGTTTTTTCCCGCTTGTTGTTTTCAACTTTAATACGACGATGATAAAAATGGAACGACCTATCTTTAAGTTTATTTGATGATTCTTAACCAAAAGTATAAAATATGGCGTTTGTTAGATCGTAAGATAATTTATGATCAAAAAGTCTTATTTATGCTATTTGTATATATACGTGTGTATGCAAGTAGTATAGTTATAATGGCAATCACCGAATTTGAACTTTAATTGATACGTCGTTCAATACCATTTAAAGCTAGCCTAACTTTAACCATTTTTATATTTTGGTTCACGTTTTATTACTTTCAATTAAAAATTAAACTTGAAAAGGAACTGATATGAATCAAATCTTTGTAATTTAACGCTGGATTTTATTCTTTTTGCCATGATAAAAGATAATCACTTCGGCTGCCCAGCCCAGCGGAATAACTTTGATTGAATACAAATTTTAAGAAAAGTTGGTTTTATTGGAACAGGTTCAGTAACTGCAAACATTAACCCCTCAGTACGCTATATCTCGAGCTTCTCCTCTCATTGTTTGTATGCTCTGTAGAATTGATTAGATAATGATTGGCAAACAGGGAACCACAAAACAGTGCTTAAACACACTTTTATGCTTCTTTAAACCCCTCAGCAGAAATTCAACACTTATTTGGGAGTCAAGGCACGGTCAAAAGCTCGTCTGCATTGTTATAAAACCGCGATTTCTAGGCGGATTTAAACTTGGATTGACCAAATATACATTCTGAAGGTCTTTGCTGAAACGCAATACCTATCTGATCTGAAACACATTACGGGAGAAAAACCCACTGTGGAAGAAGCTAATGTTTCTGTGGGCCATTAAATTTGTCGTCCACATTTCATTAACGGACCATTTACCTGACCGCGTGAAAATGATAGCGGCTTTTCCCAACTGTCCACCCAGGGGCATCAAAAGGAATCTAGTATTTAAAACTCCGTTATAAAGCGAGACGGAGACCCCCGGACGGCTTTTAGTGAGATCCTGAAGACAACAATGCCGATTTTTAAGGTGACTAAATACATGCAATTGGGGGTGCGTTTGATGTCCTGTAATGGTGAAGTAGGCGTGTACATTGCCCGCTGACCATCCTAATTGACCAAGCTTCTTTTACCAATACGCCGTAGATCTTATGTAACGGCAAGATTTTTTATCGAGAAATTATGTCTACAATTACTTTTGATAAATTTCCACCTAGCATGAAGAATCATTAGACACGTTTTAAGCCATCTATTCATCTTTGAAACCAATTAGCGTCTTGGGATGCGTGAACTTTTCGCCTTATTCCACTTCCATTGTGGGGATCTGGACAATGCCGACCTTTAATGGTGACAAGAGTTTTTACTAATTTCAACTTTTGTATCAGATGATATAAAGAACAATCAGTTAAGTCCGCCCTGCTCCCCAATTAATTGGTTTCCAACCTCTAACCTGTTGCTTTTATCGCTCTAGGGGGACTTTTTAAATGAAGAAGAGAAATGTGTAAACATTTAGAAACGCGCGAAAACTATGGGCAAAATCGGGTATCCGTTATTATCACTTCGCGTATATATCCTCCATCACAATTAATTAAATCTCTCTCTCACTCTTTCTTTCTCCCACTCCCACACATACAATAACGCTTTAATGTGTTAAATATAAAAACAAAGATGACTGTTAGGAAGAAGCTATTTCTATTAATTTACTTCCTGAATCTGATCTGACACACACTCAAGAATAGAATCGGTGACTGTTTCAGCACCTAGAGGTGAAGATCCTGGGACCTTAACTGGACCTGCACCGGAAGTGACGATAGTGGTAGTCTGTAGAATTGCCATTTACGCGACTTCCTAACGCATTCAGGGTGATTTCTTAGTACTTATCAGTAACGTTAGTGTAAATTCTTATCAAAACGATAAAAATAAGATATGAATGTGTTCAGCTCGTCATTTCAATGCAATTAATCAACGAGTGATAGACAAGTCTCTGTAGGGTGTTTCTGTGATAGCGATGATCGGGTGGACCCTAAAGACACATAATTGTGACACTGTGCCACTAATACTGGTCTACTACAATGTACTTACTCCAACTTATTAGGGGGAATAAGGTGTTATATTCTTAATTTATAGACAAACAAACAAAAAATGAAATGGACTGATTCGTGAAAAGGTTGTATTGAGCTAATTTTTTTATTAAATGGCCATAAAATACGGATATATTTTAAACAGGTGCTTGTTTGATGGAAGGTGGCGTACCATTTAACTCTCTCACTTTTTTATATTATTACTTTATTAATTATTTCACTTACCTACACAGTTAGTTAAGGGCTCGTGTAATATACTGGATTTCAAGGACCATTTAACAGGCAGATGAGATCCAGGTGCGGGGGGGGGGGGGGGGGGGGATACGATACCCCGTACACGATTCTTTATATGCTAATCTGTCTATTATTTTTCTGTGCATAATGAAGGTATATTCTTTCACACATGCAGATACCTACAATTATCCTTGATGCTAAAAAAAGTACATGTATATTCTGTAAATATTCAAAATTCAATTCATCTGTTGACATTAATATATTTAATTACTAAAATTACAAAGTTATAACATTGTAGGGTTTTTTTACTGGCACGCGGTACATTCAAAATATTTCAGTATATTTGCACTAGATTAAAAACATTTTTTTTTGTTCTTTTTGTTTTGGAAGAAAACATGGTGTTGCATATCGGATCCTCTCTTCATTTTTGAACATTTTAAAGCATTTTGTGATTGTGTACACAGAACTCATTTCAAATAAAAGTGATAAATCATAGATATGTTTAAAAGTCATAAATTTGATGATGTGAACTTAACTGAACTAAACGACTCTTTCCGAATTTATTCAGCAATTTGTTCCGACATCATTTTTTTTCTCTTGTAACGAATGCATTACGTCTGTTTTTACAATTATATTCTAGCACTGGTTTCTAAGTTATGTATATTCGTGTTAATTTTTTGGACTCGTCATTTCAGATTCCAAGTAGGTACTGGACAATAATAAAGTGGTACGCAAACAGCAACGCTCTAATTTATCTCTGACGTAACTTCGACAAATCTGTTTTCCAAACAATTTCACGTCAGAGCGTAGAAAACAAATGACTTCGTGAGTTATTATTCGTTCATGGAATGCGTCTTTCGGTTTTTAGCTCATATTCTTAATATTCCGTAGACAAAGTAATAAATATAGAAAGTGATGTATAAGGTGCCTTGAGCAAGTCATTTGCATAAAACATGCCTCAAAGTTCTCCGCTAGATTTTGAATATAAGTTAATTATTAATTCATCCATAAAAACGATAGTTCGCCTTGTTTTTACGATATTTGAATGTGTTCAACAGAATGTTTTAAACATGAGCAGTTTCTGATTTGTTGAACGTTGAACGAGCCGTTGTTGGCATATATTCACCACGAACCAATCAAATTCCGCAGCATCCCATGTTCCAAGACTGTTTGGAATTATAAGGCTGTTTTTGAGTGATTTATGGTCTTTAGGTCACAGATATTGCTTTAAATACAATTATGACAGTCAAAAGAAAGGACCTCGCAGTACCGGACGTGAATACTGAATGGATTCTTGCTATCTCGTTACTATGTTGTACTATGGTTGTTACATAACGTGAATTATATGGTCGTGGATGAATATTGGCGGAAGGTTTTATTTATAGAGCTGTAATCGGACGTTACACACACTTTGGTGGCCGACATTGTTAAACAGTTTCCGATTTATAACATGCTCTCTGCGTCATTAACTTAGAAACAGACCACAGTTATGAGTGACCGGAACTTGGCGTCTTGACCGTGTTTGTTTACTCATTAGTCCGTCTGTCGTTCTTTGTTTAAGATTTTAAATTAAGTAAAATCTAATGCACTTGTATACATGTACAATGCATATTGATCAGTCATTGTCAATTCAATGTCTTTAAGGTGAATGAATCACTTCCCAACGGAATAAAAAATAAAACTAAATACAAACGTGTTTTGTGGGCAAAAACGTCATAACAACGTAAAATATGTTCCAACAGGCCTTCTTTTGCCAAATTAGACTCATTGTTCTGACAACCCCGAAATAAACAGGTTGTTGACAGAAGAGACAGAGATAAAGTCAGGGTGCATCGAGCCACAAGTAAAAAGTGTGCGATATAATGCCCGAGTTTTTAGAATGCCCGGGTTGACCTCACAGAGCAAATCAAGACACAGAGAACAGCCTTGAATTACGGTTAAAAAGACAAATATTACGCATGTACGAGTTTACAAAATGAGTGCCATGAAAAAAATTATCCCCTTCAATGAGACTCAAAGGAGGCATTTTATTTCCGGATGCGCGGTTTCTTTCTGTTTTTTGATTGGGGTATACGTATATACCCACGGCTAGCTACGTGTTTACGAGAGAGGGTTGCATTAAGATAGGGCGGGGTGACGGGCTTGGTCCGGAACAATAAGATGTACTAACTGACTCACAGAACCGTCACTGCGAGGACCGAATTCCGGGGTCAACACACCGTAATGACAGTACACTGGATGGGAGCCCCTTCTCTGCATATTTAACTCGTGACCATGAGCAGTATTGATGAGTTTTGTTGATTATGTTTTATTTTAGATTTCAAACGTGATCGAAGGTCGATATGTGATAGGCATATTTTTAAACTACATTGAATGTATTTCCGGCAGGTTTGATGAACTGAGAGGTTTTGTCCTTATTGGATTTCTATATTGGAGATCCTTTCGTCCAGAATGCCAGCTGTCAGCGTCAGATTTTCAGGAATGCCCCCAGACTTTCCCGGGAGCTTATTCCCGAACCTTTCTTTTATTGACTAATTAATTTTGCTGATATAAAAGTTTGTCTGATTTAAACCTAATTTGCTTCAAATCATTTAATGATATTCGAACTCGATTTTCAAATATCCCCCTTTCGTATTCGAAAATACTATACTCTAAACGTATAGTTGAACTTCCTTTTTTAAACAAATAGTGAAGTGTTTCGAATTAGAGCGGCTTAAATATATCTTTTGTTTTAGATATTTATTGTGGGCAATTTGTCATGTGCTTTTTATAGCCTTATTATGATTTAAGAGGGTGTTATATTTTCAATTTACTTGAAAGAATGTTAGGGCCTTTTTTTGACTACCCATATCTTATACTGTGGGGGAGGGGAAATTTGCCCTACATCAAATCAATACAACTTATCGAACCTTGTACTTTCTCATGTATATTCTATGCAGGTGTGATATGTATGTAAAAATCTCTGAAAAGGGGGTCACTGACTTTCAAGTTTACATAATAAGGTGAGAAGCGGCTTGAAGTAGAAGAGCACTGAAGAAAAACCTGGAAGGTGGGCTGTGGATCTCGAGTCTGTGAGAGATCGTGGGGGACCGATTGCACAGGTTATTTACTTGGTACCATAACTAAACAATAAAATGCCCTGGATTTCCACAACCTGATGCATTTGGCATAGACAATTGGAGATGAGTGTTGACACACTAATAAATACCGTGCTGGGGTAAAGCAAACTTTTTAAATATCCTCCCTATGTATACATGTATGTACTAAATGTATAAGGGATATTAGCGCTACAAAAAACGACAAGACATTATGCATGTACTCTCGCCTATTACACCAAGCAGCAAGAATCTCTCTGTGTCCATTGTGAAGAGCTTACAAGTGTGTACAATTGTACCACCACAAGGACAGCCACATCAGATTTGGCTTCCCTCCAGTTTTAATCATATTTGTAGGACCGTGATAAGATGTCGCTTTCCCTTTCTAATTAAGTTCTCATTAAAACTTGCTCTATGTGTCGGGTCGGAGAAAACAAGCATTGTTTGATGAAGAGTCGTTCCGCACAAATTCAAAGTTCTTGAGTGCCTTTAGTCACAGGAAATTCCCGCTCTGTGCTGCGGAACAAGCTGAAGTGCTTTCCTCATGTGTACATTCATAAACAGTGATATCATTTACATGTAGAAAAGTGAGTCGAAATCACCGGAGGGCAGAGTGCATTCTTGCGTGTTCATTCACGTGATAGCTAAAAATTTGCGTTGCCTTGCAACTACTTATCTCCATTCGATTTTTTTTCTTTTAAAAGATTATTTTTTTTGAAATGCGTAAACAACGACCATGAACATATGATTGTTTCACACAATTCACACTTTGTTTTTAGATCAATTACAACGCCTTAAATATATCGATCGAACAATGTTTATTTTTAAAAATCTATTCTGTTTTATCGACGAAAAATATATTTTTTTGTGTGTGTTTTTTTTTTTACAATTTAAAATAAGTTAATGAGTTTTTCTACCGATTTTGTAAAATCGCTTTGATATACGTAAAACAATAACCCAGTTTTCTAGCACTTAAATGCAAAAACACGTGTTCTTTGCCTTGTCGCCTGCGTCCAAGTTCCGTGTTGTCCGGAAAGAAACAAGAATGTCACCTGAAATTACATGACGGAATGGTGTAGGTAGAACTCTTATCGTCACACATTATTTTTTTTTCAGGGAGACTTTTACAAGGAGATTTAGCGGAGATGGATTGCAACTACTGTTTTGCTTAAATATTAGAAGAGAAAAAATATCCTTATTTTTCATATTTCTTTGTATTTTGGGGCTAAATAAAAAAGCACTGCGATTTTATCTGATTGTTTTTTAATAATACGATACATAACGTCGTGGCGCTTCATATGAAATAAAGTTCAAAAGTCTATCTTGAGGAAGTTTTTAAAAGATTTACAATAGTTGGTAAATAAGACTAAGACCGAGCAGTTCAAAATTCTTAGTTGACCGTTCCATGTTCCGGATATTTTTTTTTTACTTCGCGAAATATGAAAGTAGGTGAAAAGTTTAATAACTTTTGATGACGTTAAGATTAACTCGACTCTGTAAGGTCCCAAAGTCTCGGTGTGTTTGGGGGCGATTTCTCGACAATCAAATCCCGATTATTAGTTGTTTACCATTTTTTTCTCCCTCAAAATAACAAACGAGGTCTCTGCTCTAATCCCAAAAAATCTTAAAATACCACAAGAGGAACAAAAAAGCTGCATAACACAAACCGCAGGACCTACAGTGTATCGGGAGAACAGATAATCCCTTTGTAAGGAGGCAGTTGTTAGTCTTTCAGTAGTAAATTGGACTTGGTTCAGAGTAGGCTAACTACCCGTGGGGAAGCATTTGGATGACGATGCATTATCATTGAATACTTATATACCAATTATCCGTGGAACCTGTACAATAGAGTGACCAGACCGATTTTTAAATGTGATACAATTGCTACAATAAGAGATTTTGTAGTTACCCACTTAAAAACCTACTCCTTTCAGAAGCTGATTCTGTGGGGGTTTTTAATACCCATCTTTGTAAGGTTGTATATAGATATGCAATGGCGTGTTCAGAGCGCTATTGTAATACACATTGATACAGTGTTCGAGACCAACACGTGAATTCATTCGTACGGCAACCAAACACCTGGCCTCTACATTATTGCATGATTTTGACTAATTAAAATTCTTAATGGCTGCCTTCAGTGTTTGATATCATATTCTGTGATGAGTTTTTAAAAGAGAATGCTAAGATCGGGTTCACAAAGTTAAGTTTACATGGCAAACCGACAGTGATGATCTGGTTTCACGGATCGCCGTACTTGCCAAGTTCAATTTTGCTTGAATCCGGAACGAACCTCGTTTGACAATTTATACCATCTATTTCATTCTAATTACAACGATTGTGTAATTTAAGGTAAAGAGAATTATCATCAGACCACCGCTCCATTTACCAATTAGGCATTAAAAAAATGATATATTACTGTCGAGGACCGAAACGTTACACGAAAAAAAAAAGTAAATTTTCGGCAGATGTGTAAAAATGCACTTGAAAATAATTTTTAACTGACGTGACAAGGGCTTTATACTAACGTCTGTACTAGCATACACTTCGTACTTGTAGACTTGTGATGCACAAATACATTATTGTGCGAGTGTTCAGTCACAAAACGAAGGAAATGACGCTCTCTCCTATGACGGAAACCAAATCTCCGAATAGCGCATTGGAATGTTTCCCAAAATTTTCACAAAAGTGTAGAGCATGCGTAAAAATCTTCCTGGTGGGATGAGAATTTATTTCTCCTAAATATATGATACTTTATGTCAATATCGTTGTTTTGTTTACAGGGTGCGATTTTATCGATGAACTTCCACTGAAAAAAGGGAACATGTTATGTAAAATACAGCCGGGGAGTGGGTTGTTTACCAACCTGAGCATTTTACACTGTATTGACTTTCTTCCTCAATGGAAAAAAAACAAACAAACAAAACATTATGAAAGAAAAAAATTCGTATGACAAGGTCGCATGAACTCTTCGACCTGTTCCCGCCATTTCTCGCCTCAAAGTCGTCTGTTTCTTGTTCCAGCCAAAATGTACCCTTATGTAGATCCTTTAATTGATTTGTAATCCAGTTTCTTGTCTATGTTTCCTTTCTTATATTTGAGAAGCACAGAAAGGTTTATTGACATGATAATAATGAAGTGGGGTGAAGGTCTCTTGTAGTAGTGGAGCAGGTTAATATCTCCCTTTGGATAAATCGGAGAGTCAATATTGAACCAAAGACAATCTCCATGCTCTTGGAAAATGTGTATGCTATTAGTGTGTATTAATATATATATACGTAATCCTAGAGTCCATTTGAACTGTACAAGTGTTTTCCTAGTCAATCTGAAATCCAGCAGTACTTCTAATTGTCCGGAGCTTAGAATTTGACAGAGGTGTGGTTAAGTTAAACGTGGCTACCAACTGAGGGGACAATGATAAAGCCCGAGATACATTAACTCAGACATATTCTTATTTAAACTTCTGTGAGTTTTGATTAAACTGTACGGGGGGAAGCTGGTGTTTGATTTCAATTAGTTTGTTCTGGAGTGTTTGCTATTTAATGTGTCCACACTACCCGCTTCAGTTTCACAAAAGTTTCTACTAGAATCCGATGAAGAGAATAAATATTACCATTTGAAGAAAGTCAAAAGAACCCAGTATGCGCTCCCTACGGCCTTTGTTAGTATCTAGACACGCGTAATTATAACTAACAGAAGAAAAAGTGTAAAAGAAAGAAACAAAATACAGACAATTTCTGTAAAGTGCTGAAATCCCCCGTAAATAATATCCTTGTGCTGCTTGTTGTTTACACTGTTAAAACCACAGCCAAACACCGGATTGCGAAGAAGAAAGAAACAAAATAAGCCTATGTTTTTTCAGGCAAATGTGATTAACAAGATATCAATACAAAATCAAATATTCCTTGAAAGAGTACCTATAATAAACACCTTTAATTGACTTCGAAATGAGCATGGTTATAGATGGGCATTAACACTAATTCTTTATTAGTTAATCCTCACCAATCCGCATTAACTTATAACACTTCAACTTTTTCAAGTGCTAGCGGTCCCTATGAAGATTATAACCATATGTTGATGCAATAATATTTATGTTGTATTAATAAATTAATCAGAAAATTCGATGTATGGTTTTAATTGTATTCGCAGTTCTTTTTGTGCAAGGTGTAAAAGGGACACCATCCTTGTATTTAGCTACAAAAACAAAGAGCATTAAACAATACAGACGTGTATAGCCCCCAAGTGTAAATGGTGACATACGCAACTTAACATAAGTACTAAAATAATCTGTAGATAAGGCTTCTATGATGTTGGTCCTATGAAACCCTTGAACTTTGAAGTGACTCAAAGGTTTGAGGACTATCAGGGCCTGGACTTGAGTTTTACCTGATTCTCCGTACCGATGGAAAGATAACATCAGGAACTCCGAGAGTCTCCAAAACTTATAATCAAAATCAGTTAAAACCGACACCAAATTGCCAAATTCGAAATCCGTTTGATGTATGTGTAATTGGCGTCTAAACAAAAAAAAATGTACACGCTTTGTTTCAAAACCTCTCATATATTCGTCCTTTGAAGTGGATTAAAAGGCCTATACAGTCATAAAACAAACCTTAAACCGTGGTTCTATGCTAAAGTTAGATAATTGCATAAAGTCTGTTTGGTAGCTGTCGTTTATTGGCCCCCCGATAATGTCGATCAACTTGGGTAGTAATCACATAAAGATGTCAAAATACATGTTCAGTCGCTGAAAACGCAGTCTTTTTATCTCCCCGTTTCCAAGTTAAATCTTAACAAGAGATTATAAAAATTGAGGAGATCATAAAACTCTTTAAAATACATATGGAGAGCATGTCTAACTCTGAGGGGAAAATAGGTAATTGTAGAGAAAGAAATGGATTTACAGTGTTTGACTTTTTCGGAGAACTGTTAACCCAAACACTAGTTGTCTATCAAAAATAGAAAGGTCCGCAAAAAAGGCAAGTGCCCGCTGCAGGGGGTGCTGAAGACTGGGTCCCATATAGTACTGTGTGACTGGAATGAGTGAGACTAGGGAACAGTTTGTGTCGCCAAAGAACTGTTAATTGCAGTTGTCAACGACTAAACTTGACAACGTTTGGGGGGTTTTGGGGATGGCTAATTTCACCAAATGTCACCGTATGTACGCCAGACTTCTGATCTACATTGATAAAAGATCTTTCACAAAACGTTTGTACGTTGTACACCAAATGCAAACATCACGTATGCTGTCGTCACCCCCGTGTCACTGAGACCCCGAACTGTTCTGGGGGAAGCTGACCCCCGTACTACAGCGAGTCGATATGGCGTGTTGTGATTGAAGAAGTCGCCAGACATAACGTGACTGCCCCACTCCGATTCAGATTATAAATATTCCATTAAAATAGAATCCAAACAACGACACATAAAAATTTCTCCATGGGTCGGTGAACCGCAAAATTATCCTAGTTACTTTTATGGGGTGACAGCTAGGCTCTCTGCAACAAGTGCGAAAATCTTCTCATGCACGGGAAAAAAGGTAGCGAATGGAAAATTTAATATCTGAGTCTCAGGTGCATGTAAAAGAAAACATAAAAGATGAAATCACGCATCGTGTTATTATTATCAAAGAAAATAGGAAATACGATAGAACTGTCACGTGATTCGGGTCGTCGCAGCGCTCTGCAATGAATGAAAGATGAGGTCGTGGCACCCGGATTCAGTCTATTGTAATACGGGCGTTATTTGCGCGAGAGATGGTGAAACTGAATACAGGGTATTGCTATTTTGTATTCCAGACACGACGATGAATAGAAAGGAAAAGAATTCAAGCGAAAATACATCTAGCTGAGTGAGGGTCGATTTTATCTGTACTGCAAGTCACGATAAAATCAAGTAATGCCACCATTTATCGTCCATTTTGTTTAGGTAATTGTCTCTTTGAATGGCGATGAAACTAGAAGGAAATTCTGGATGCGCTTCGATAATGAAATGGATCTTGCTCATTTACATATTTCTATACATTCTTTTGAAAAGGTTTTTTGGTTGTTGTTTTTTATATTGAGATAGATGGCTAAGTTTGAAAAATTCCCCTTCAGAGTACAAGAAGGACTGGTGTTTGCCAGACTGAATATTCTTTGTTAATGCATAGGAAATGCATGTTTGTGTAAAAAGAAGACCTTTACTGTTGATACACCCGGGCAGAGTTTAGGGTTTCTCTAATTCTTCACTTTCTTATCTTGAGATTTAAAAACCTCTGAGGAGATTACACACAGTATCCGTTTAGGACAATGCCTCCGCGCTCAGTTTGATAGTTGTGACGAGATGACTGTCACCAGACTTTATCGGTTGGATCAGCGCCTGGGGCACCTCACTTATCCTTTAACTCGTCAGTTTCTTCCACGTCTTGGCCAAGAGCCCGTGAAGAGGTTTTATCATAAGCGACATCTCTAACTGCATGTATAGTAACTATTTCAACATCTCTTGAAATGCACACTTCTGAAAGTCTCCGATTCTATCGGAACGTATCGGATGAAACTGAAATCTCTGAAGAACACCCGGTTAGCGATCTTAATCCTTAGAACGCTTTGATTGCGCTACCTGTGTGCAATAATGCTTGTGTTTTTGTTATGTCTTTTTGACATGACAATGTGGTTATAATCTTCTTCAATTAAAGTGGGGGTTTATAAGAGTGACAGTGGCACTTTTTTTATCGTTGTGGTGACTTATATTTGTCTAAATCTTTACATTTTGAAAAGATTTCTCTTTCCCCCTCTTGACACTTTGGACAATGGAAAAAAGTAAACGACAAAAACGTTTTGTGAAAGATGTTTTATCTGTTTAAGATGTATATTAAATTGAAGACATATACTAACGGTGTTTGAATGGCAGTGGGTGTACCATGAATATTGATTACAAATCCCTTTACAGTGGATATTAATTATCACTTATGTGCAGTGCCTGCATATGAATCTTGCTTTTGTTAGCTTGCTGTGAGGGTACCAAAGCCAGGTTGTATCGGACTTACACCAAATATCTTGTAACATTCTAAGTAAATACTCGTGGGTCCTAGCTATAGAAATCTTCATAAATAATCTTAAAGGACTTCTTTGTCGATCTTTGGTTAACTCGGTCCCAAATCGCCTCTGTTCTAACCACCAATCTCATTGCAGTTGGCAAGACTTCAATGGCACCCAGACCTAACCCGTCATAAATTATATTTTTGAGAAAATTAATTTAAGTCCTTTATTTTGAGACCCTTGATGAAAATACTTCTGTAACTGCGTGCACGACCATGGTCCCATTTCCCCCCAAACGCCATTATCAAACTTATTAATACAAACATATCCGTTTTCAAAGTATTGAAATTCGATAAGTTTAAGAGAACATCAATATTTCTTAAAATAATATTAAATGTACTTTCTAGACTATCTTATCTAAGTCTTCGCTCGGGATCAATATCCTAGCGAGGTGGAATTGTATAGGGGACTGGCTCAAAGAGGGCTAGGCAATACCCGTGTAGCTAGAAAGAACTAGCGCCAATCGAAAACGCAAGATCGATGTCGGAGACTCCATAAGCGGTGATAATACACCCTCGTCCCTAGCTACCAATCCATGTATTTCCTCCCTGAAAAAAAACTATAATAAAAAAAATTAGAAAAGGCCTTTTCCCAGTCTGCAGTTCTCCGACCGCGGCCATTTGGAGACCACTTTGCCTCAATTGGCTTTGATGCGGGCTTATCGGGGTTTATCGTCCAAATGTATCAAGCAATTTGCATTATCGCAATCACAATGAACAAAATGATGACTATAGAATGAAGAGATTTAGGAATCAGGGCTTAAAAACGTTTGTAGTGATATAGGAATAATATTGTGTTTGACGATGACCAAATTGGCAGACTGTAGGGTGTAAAAAGAATTTTACTTGTTATTCATTGTAGAAATACTTTGACATAATTAACATAATTTTTGTGTTGTAGACTGAAACGAATTAAATATAGGTCATTTCTTGTGTCGCTTCTCCCTGGCAAACGACAAATGTGTACAAGGTCCTACTGCTAGCTCGTGGCGCTGAGATATATTCATTTATATAAAGTTGGAAACCTCATTTCTGTCCGAAAAATTAATCCAGGTGACCAAAGTTTTATGCATTTTTAATTCTGAGGTCAAGGGCCTGGAGGGGGTAACATTCCTTTTAATCTAGCGCCAGTTTCCGTCACCAGGGGCGGTAATCGGTTTCCGTCGGACCCACTAATCGAAGTATCGACTATTTTGTTGGAGATAAGATTAAAGAAGCTGATACAGACCAAATGATGTTCATGTTTATTTTTTTAAGTAACCTTTGTTGGTGGTAATAAGACCGTTATGTGTAAGCCCTCCGGATATAGAGTAAACTATCACATTTTAATTACAAAGCCCAGGGGTCTCAATTTTTCACAAAACATGCATTTAACAAATTCATTCATTTGTCATATTACTTGATGAAAAAAATTCCCCGTTATGAAGATATTTGGCGAGATAGTCGGTTCGTTCAAAGGCATATTTCTGGATCATTAAACTGTGTTTGATTACGCATCTAATTCTCATTCCACTTCTCTAATAAAGTTAACTCTTTAATTTACTTCCTTAATCAAATTCATGACTTTCGTTTCCAGAAAAAGACATTGATTTGAAAACTTGTGAACACGGTGACCTTCTACATTCCGCGTTGTTCTAATCAACGGATAACTTAATGATTAATTAATTAATTAAGATTTTATTGACGAACTGCACTAAATAATGTCATATATAGATATATATACTTCTGTGCTTGTCAGCTGAATGATAAATCCATTAATAGAAACTTTCAATTTTGCCAAAGTTGATATATATATAGAAATGGACTAATATACATTTGCATTGAATTTGTCCGCCAGATTTACAATAAATGACTATTAATAAGGTTCCAATTCACTTTTGGAAATCTTATTAAATTTGTCTTTATGTGTTTGATAATGATTTCTAAAAGAAAGAGTGAAAATTATAAATTTGTGTTTATGTGTCTGATAATGATTTCTAAAAGAACTAGTAGACTAATTGTTCTCGAACAATTAGAGGTCTTTCCACCTCATTGTTTTTTATGTTTGAAATAAGATTGCTTCAATAGAATAAACTATTTTTTCTGCGTTACTTCATTAAAAAAAGTGTCAAACGATTAAGTTTGCAATTTTTTTATTGCTTGACGACCTTGACCTTTGACCTTTATGTCATTTTCATCTGACAAGGTAGACGCTTCAATACCAAGTGGTCCGTTGTATCTATGATTATTGATTCAAAAGTTATTTGTGTTTTTATTGAATGTTCGAAACTTTCAGGGGCAATAACTGCTAGAAAGGACTTTGGACCCTATTGGTATGAATATATTGAAGAAGCGCCAAAGTATACTGAATACATTAGTAAAAGTTTCAAATCTCTATCTCTAACGGTTAATGAGGAGTAGCGATAACAAGCATTTTGTACAATAGGGGCAATAACTCTATAATTGTTACAAGGTAAGGGTTAAAGGGTTATATTTTTAAATGTCTTAAGATGTCCTACTACATCCATGAAAAACTTTTTCTCTACCATCCTAAACAAGAGATACAAAATTTCATTAATTAAGAGATTTCAAAATGACCTTGACCTTTGACCTTTATGTTATTTTGTTCGGCCAAGGTAGACACTTTTATCCCAAGTGGTCCGAAGTCTCTATGACAAATAATAAAAAAGTTGGAAGTGATTTTATAGAAATGTAAATACTTTCAGGGGCAATAACTACTAGAAGGGGGCCTCAGATCCTTTCGGTATGAATAAATTGGAGAATCCTCTAAGTGTACAGAAGACATTGGTAAAAGTTCCAAGTTTCTATCTCTTATGGTTTCAGAGGAGTAGCGATAACAAGCTATTCGTAAATAGGGGTAATAACTCTGTAACTATTTAAAGGAAGGAGCCAAGGGGCTATATTTTAAAAAGTCTTAAGATGTCCTATTACATCATTGAAAAAGTTTTTCTTTACCACTCTAAACAAAAGAGATCTAATAACTCATTAATTAATGGATTTCCAGACGACCTTGACCTTTGACCTGTAAGTTATTTTGTTCGGCCAAGGTAGACGCTTCCATCCCAAGTGCTCCGAAGTCTCTATGACAAATAATAAAAGAGTTGGAAGTGATTTTATAGAAATGTTAATACTTTCAGGGGCAATAACTACTAGAAAGGGGCCTCAAATCCTTTCGGTATGTATAGATTGGAGAACCCTCTAAGTGTACTGAAGACATTGGTAAAAGTTCCAAGTTTCTATCTCTTATGGTTTCAGAGGAGTTGCGATAACAAGCTTTTCGTACACAAGGGCAATAACTTTGTAAGTTTTGGGAGTTATCAAGCAAAGGGTCGTTTGGTACCATAACTTTTAATGGCCAATAACATAAAGAAAAAATTGTTTCAATATCTCTTGAAATAAAAAAGCTGTCCCTGGAAAAAAAGAGAAGAAAAAAAATAATAATAAAAAACATAAGAAATACAAAAGGTCTTTCACCTGAAAGGTGGAAAGACCTAAAAAGTGAGAAATTCCACAGAGAGAGAGAGAGAGAGAGAGAGAGAGAGAGAGAGAGAGAGAGAGAGAGAGAGATTACGACATTCTATGTGTACTTGGTACATCAAACAATGTCTATGTGTACAGTCCGTCTCGAGCAAAGATAAACAGCGTGGCGCGGTTGATGATCTCTACAGCCCATATATAAGTCTTAGTTGACTTTAGCTGACCAGTGAGCCAGTACAGTGCTGGCCATGGGTCGAGGTCCCTGTCAGCTTAATGAATATTCGGACGCCAGTGCCTGTTGACGTTCATACACCGATGTACTACAAATGCATTATGCGTCTTCATGCATATAGAAACCATCTCATGGCCTGACTTTCCTTGTCTTGACTTTTCCTATTTCACGAGGGAGAGCGGCCAGGTTAAATGTTCATAATTGTCACAACCGGGCAGTAATTTTTACGAGTAAAAGAATGTTATGTCAGTCTCGCCGAGAAAAAATTTGCATATCTTAGGTTTAATATTTCTTTCAGGATGTGGATTAATTCGCTACCATGTGACACTGTTCACCTGAATATTTTGAAGTCTGGAGAGAAAACGTGTATTTGTGGACAGAAATGAGAGACTGTGACGGGAATAAATGAATTGGAAAGTTACATCCGCCTCGGTCGGTGATGATAAATGTGAGGGTCGTCTGATATGGCCGCAAAATTTCGAGATATTAAAAAACTGATTTATTAGACATGACTTTTAGAGTTATTTAAATATTGAATCATCCCTCCAAAGATTTGACATACATAATTCAGAAACGTGTATACATATATAGGAATTATATGTTTGTTAGTATATAAAGTAGTCCGCTGCACTTTAATAATTAACACCGTTAATTGATGAGGAGACAGGTAGACAGGTGTTGATGATAAAGTCATAGGAATGTGATTCACTACAACAGGTGTGAAAAACGGGGTATTAGATGAGTAAGCCACGGGTTAAAGTTTTGTCTGGCAGTTCATGTCTAACAGTATCAACAAATTGAAGTAGATAAATGAATATTTAAAACAAATACACATTGATAGGTTGCCTCTTTATGGATATTTGTGATATTTCGTTTTATTGCGCATGTAACAACCTTTGTCAATTAACACCTGTTAACTATAGGTCTATAGGTGTGTTTGTGCAATTTTCATTCCTTTACTCCTACATGCAGATTATTCCTATACACTAGAATAAATGTTTCCAAACACGCACTTTTATTCAAAACAACAAAGTAATTCAATTTTTTTTAAATAAAATCTTATTAAGTCACAGGCGTTTATTTAAATTATTACGAGAAACAGGGAGTTTAGTGGCGGGGGTAGTGGAAAGAAAGAGGTGGGGTGGGGATGACTTGGTTCGGGGTCCGCATACTGCCTCCGTTCGTTAGTTTACGACGCTCAGAATGAGCGACTATCAATATCTTGTTTGCTGTGCCAATCGGTCATCAGGTGCATCACATCACATAACGCACGGACGACACCTAGGTATACACACACATACATATATATCTACATAAGTAATACATAAGTATACGCGTGGTCACCGCTGGCTGTGGCAGAATTTACGAGCGCCGGTGACGGTCCCAATCTCTGACTAAACCGTGCTCCCCTGAACAGAGCAGGCGCTTTAGTGGGTATTTTATTGAAATCTCTGACATGCATAGGTTTGCATAAGTATCAATAAACAACTGATATAAAATTCTGTATATATAGATATAAATGATACATATAAATTCCGTGTCATTTACAGATTTGTACTTATCCAAGATAATAAGCTTTAATCGCCGAAAAAATATAAAACACGAAGGCTGTTTTTATATACACGAAAGCCTGTACGCTTTATCAGTGCAGATTCTATGCTGAATTTGAATTTTTTTAAAGGTTTTCTGTTGTTGGTAAATTTCATACTTTATCTGCCGTTTGAAATGCCTACAATTTGACTTATTTCTGTTTATAACAGCGCGCTTCAGGATGTAGATAATGTACTTATTTAATGATTATATACATATTATTTCAGAACAGGGTTATAAATATATTATATATATACAGACAGCCAAACTAATGTTTGTTTGTTAGATAAATTGTTGGTGTTCTCTAAAATGGCGCATGGTGTACAGTCGCTCCGAAAGTGATATGATTTATAGAAAGTTGGGTCATTTATTGGAATTTCATGGATCATAACAAAGGTTATACTAGGGGGATATAGGCGAATGTGGACGACGTGCGAGAAAACGTACACAAAACGACTTGTCAATCACAAGGCTCACCAAAAGAGACAAGTTTAGCTGCTGCTTTGTCATGGTGTATTCCATTCACCCACGAGACATCGGTGGGGGGCGGGCAAGAGAACACTTTTTATTGCTATAAGGAAGTAGTGGGAAAACGATATATCCCTTGACAAGGGACTTGTGTGTGTGTGTGTGGGGGGGGGGGGTTAAGGGGGGGGGGGGTGAGAATATACGATGGCTAAACCACCACATATTGTTAAATGCGGAGTCTTGTAGATTTGCTGTTGGGAGGGGGAGGGTTGGTGGTTTATAATACTATTGGGGAGGCGGGGATGTCATACTTTACGACGAAAAGCGGTGAAGGCCGCGCAGTTGAAGCTAAAAACTCCGGGCTCACAAATGTCATAACTGGCCCGCAGATCGCAATCTGCATAACATACAGATATACTTTTACACATCGCACGGCAGTGCTCGTAGGAAAACAGTAATTTATTGTTATACCAATCAAGTGAAGCATGCTATATCAAACTTGTATGTGTATATATATATATATATATATATACACTGTTACATACGCATAATATAAGTTTATGTAACGACAATTTCGGGCGGTGCTCTTCTGCTCTTTGTAAGCAGTATTTCTAATATCCATCGAGTGGGGCACAATATTTTTGTTCTTTGTTCAGATACTCGGTAGCGAATGCAACCCAAAGTCTCAAGAGGCTAGATCACTAGAAAATCCCAAACTATACCTTATTAACACGTGTGTATGTGTGTGGGCTTCGAGAACTAAACTGCAGAGTATCTGTCCTGCTTATCGTAGGACATTTAAACTTTGTTTTAATCTTGCCGTCAGATAATCATGGGAAACAAATAGATATTTGTGTTTCAGTTTGTATGTATATGTTTATATCTATAAAGCACTAAACTTCACCGTCAAAAAGTCCGCACTGTTATTTTAAAGTCAGCTGGATTGTTCGGTTTGAGGGGGGGGGGGGGTATATTTCACGTTTACACGGTACGGGTGTATTGTGTCTTTTGTATCCGAGTCGTTATTCATTTTTTTCATGTCACAGCGACTAATCGTTTGAAGTTTTTTCCCCCCATTATATTCAGGTTGGTTAACTCCGCAGTGATCGTGCGTCTATTTTAAGTCCGTGTAGCAGTTGGCCGAGCAGTCATTTAAATATGACAATATTTAATAATTTGATAGGTAACTTATATCTATAGTATGCCGTTTCTTTGTTCTAGCTTTGTTCATCAGAACATGCACACTGCATACATGGGAATCTTTCTTGAGTTGTCAACTTGAGGAAGATCATCGAGGTCATGTGCTCCCTAAAATACACAGACGAATTGTGAAATTTACACGTGCTCTTTACTTTACAGCACATTCGACCATACGGCTACAATTCACCTTTTTCTCAAATACCCAATCAGTTAAACAGAAATGAGAACGTACATTTTGCAATTTTATTGCTGAATTTTAACCATGTGTTACAGATAACAACGCATTTATCGAGTTGTCCGGAGTTCCACAGATAAGCAAATATTTCATCTTCAGTCTAAAACACTGTTGGCTATAATATCGAGATGCAATCTGCCCAGCAGTTTTTACCATCTCTACAAGGTTAAAATCGTTATCGTTTTCCCCTCAATATGTATCTCAAGGCCATTTCATTCATGACGTCAAAACGTCAACAAGACACAAACACTTGAATGAAATTTGACGTCACAAACTTCAGCAGGAGTAGCTTTTTTCTAAACTTTCCCACGATCGTAATTTTTATCAAAAATACAAGCTGTATCATTAATTAGTATAATTTTCAAAAGTAAGCCATTTAGGTTTCTTCTCAGTCATTCTTTGTTTTTAACACCCATTCATTACATAACGTTTTTCTTCGGTCTAACAATGAGACACGAAATTCCCATGCAGTGTCAGGACCGGATAGAATTCAATCGATTCCGAGTCACTAGACCGTGAAAGTGAGGATCTAGCTGCGACCCCATTTGATTACTTCAATTTACTCAATAAACGACTCCACAGGTGGTTGTACACCCGTTATAAAGTAAAACTAAAAGATAATTAAAGCTTTCATTAATTTAATTGGCATTCAAATGAAAAATAGACCTGCTTGGGCCATAAATACACAATGAAATATACACAATATGGATTTTATGAACATTTGAATGAAAAGTTACATATAACCATATCTTTGGCGACTTTCTTTTCATAATTTAACGAAATAAAAAACAATATATATATAATGTAGATATAAAACTTTCCTCTCTCAGTCCACATACCTCCTCACACACACGACGTGAACTTAAATAACTTGTGAAAATGTTTCAATAAATAATTTAATGTCTGAAATACAGGGTTGAATTAAATAAATTGATAAGTTAAACGGAGAGTGATGATTCGATAAATGCAAAATGCCGTAGTATGTAGCACAATTGAAGAAGTGTGCAGAAAATAAATTAGACATGCAAACGTCACAATGGATTCCTGTGTAAAATCACAAAATAAAGTTTGTAATGAATTTTGTCTAAAATATGTCGAGTACATGAAAAATGTTTGGATCCCATTTACATAAATCAATAGATCAGAGATTGATCGAGTTTATCAATATTACATTCGGACAAACAAGAATTTGCATAGTTTACAACGATTTTAACTACTTTGTCAAAAAGTTAAACCAACATACACAAACTTTCCGTACAAATCTTGGTAAAATACAAGATTCGTCTATCGTAGGTCAAACAAAAACCATTCAACAGAAAAATGTTTAACAAGGTTTCTTCCCTTGATTCTCTCAACAGAAAAAAAGACGATAAATAAAAATTCTGCAATTACTTAAGTCAAGCATTCGAGTCGGCAAACGTCTATTTGGCAATTTGATTTCTGAAGTTAAACTTGTGCGCAAATTTTAGTTGTTGTAAGCGTCTCCAACAGTTTTTAATCATCAAGAGAAAGTTTGTTAAAAATGGGAAGACGCAGGGATTTGCTCACGTCCAATGGAGACTCACAAGTGTTAATACTTCCACAACTTCCACTAGAGGCACTGCCAAGACTGTCCCCCGAAATGCTGTCGGGAGGGGAGTGAGGCGCTGGGGCCGCGAGATCCCACGTGGGTGCTGCTGAATCGAACACATTAGGGTTAGGGTTATTATTGCATTGATTTGAAAGATTCATTATAACGTTGATCTGCTGCTGAAGAATGTTAATTTCCGAAGCGAGATTTTGATTGGCGGTGGCAGCGGTTTGAACATTTAAAGGAGTAAGGAAACTAGCCGCCAACGACGAAGCAGGATCCGCCGAATAATCGAACACCGGGCTGCTAGATCCACTACTGGAATACTGCGAGGAGGAGGAAAAATCCCTGAAAATGTCATCGTTGCCCCAGAAAATGGGACTAAGGCTCGGAGAGTCACTTGCACTGGATGAAAGCGATTCGGAACTTGAACCAAGAGATCCATTGAAACTAGAACTGAAATTCGTTGGGCGTTTAACCTGAGATAATTGGTCCATGTGAGACGGGAAAGTTTGCTGAACTGTGGTGGATGTGGTCATCATTGCGGGGTGATTCTTGTTGACACTCTGGTTCCTCTCTTCGTCGTTGTGAATGAAATGACATCTGGGTCCATACGGACAGAATCCGATGGTGTGGAATGTACGACAGAGTTCTGTTTTGTACTTGGGATGGCGATTCAAGTTTCGGAGTTCGTGAGCACCATGGGCAAACTGACATTTGTCACCGTACTTGCAGTGGCCACTTTCCTCAAATGGACGGCATAGTTCCGTTTTGTAACGACTCGAGTTCACATTTTGATTTTGTCTTGCAGCGGTAGAACTTAAAGTAGCACCCGGTTCACTCATACTTCTGTCCAACTTGCGATGAAGGGACTCCTGGTTGTTCACGAGACACGACTCACTGCCTTGGGAGGAGACAGACAGAGGAGGCTGACCCCCGATCGGAATGAAGGAGTTTGTCGACATGGTCCTAGCTTTGACGACAGTGGCTGGCAGAGTGGCTGCAGTAACTGTCGCACGTCGCTCGTTCATCTGATTCTTCATCAAATTCTTTCTCTATAAATTTAAATAAACAAAACTTTACAAATTGTTGAAATCACTAAGATACAAAGATTAACGAAATATTCGCGTATTGAATATCAGGTCTATATATACTCAATATCATCTATATAATTATTTAAAAAAAAATATAAATACTGACAATATTAGATTTAGAATGAAAAATAACAATCTTACCTGTTTGTAAATAAAATCCCCAACATCATAGAATGCTGAAGGGTACAGCTCTGTAGACATGCTGTAATCGTTTAAACTTTCAAGCTATAACAATCCAAAGTGTGTACGTTTCTTCTTGTGTCTTTATTGCTGTTTGTTACCCACAACGCGCAAACCGCTGTTATATATATTCTCCGCTTAGTGGGCGGAGCTTGATTACACGAGGCGACGTCACTCAACAGGTTAAGTCAGTCAGTGACGCGTTAATCGTCGCTGATTGGCTGATCAACAACAATTAATGATTGAGGATTCTTCCTCCCATTCCCGTGCTATTCTGTAGTAAATAAACTACTTTAAAAAATATTGGTTTTTGGATGGTTATTCTAAAATTAGAACATGACGATTAAAGTAATTTTTAATTTATCAGTTATGATATGGTGTGTTGTTTGTGAGATTTGTAAAATTGTTTTTGATATATTTCAAAGGGTTGAGTGTACATCAATGTAATGTGTAATGTTAATTTTTGGGGGGACTATATACTTCCCGCCAAATTGTCATGCTTATAACGTTTGCTGTGCGTTTAACAATGGACAACCCCGTACGATATTTCCTTCCAGACGTTCAAAGGTTCATATAGACTGATTACTGTTATTATCAATATGAGGTGATAAAATGCAGTACAAATAAACACCAGTTTATTCATAAACATATAGACTATTGACTATGTAATATATTATAAATATATAATTCATATTTTACATTCAATATCCATTTTGTTTGAACAAGTAAATTGTAATATGTATTGTTTTATTTTCCAACATGTATTGTGTAATGTTACTCAGCATAACTTATTTACTCAATGGTCTCTATTACTCAAACACACCTGTCGATAGCTTGGGTATACCGTAAGTTTCAGATATATCGTACAAAGAAGACTCAAAAATATCCCTGTCTGTGTTAAGAGCAATTATCTACTTAAGTCCGACTATAATTAAAGAAAATACACCTTAATTGAGAAAACAGATACCCAGAGAAATAGCGAAATCCCTCAAGCCCCATTATGCAATTACAATAACCTTCGAAAATTACTCACTTATAATTGAATTAAATTATTAAATAATTACACACTTGCAGTTATGTATATCTCCATAGGGTTGACCTTGTGTCTTTTTGACGCTTCCATTTTCACGTTCAGAAGCATCAGAACTATATTAATAACTCTACCCCCCCCCCCCCCCTTCAAGGCATGTTCCCTACGATATTGTGAGGGTGCGAGAATTGATGTTGTGACATTCAACTTAGTCCGTTAGTCTTCGGGTAGGATGACACCTAGGTATATTTTTCAGGTACAAAATCTGTCAATTCATTATCAATATCCAGGTAAGTGTCACGGCTTTGGGTGATTATGAATTATCACTGAATCCCATTGTCGTTTGATCCACCACTGGGATTCACCGGTGTATGATAATAAACAGGTAAACCCCTTTTCACGTGTCAACATCAAGATTCCCCCTCCCCACTGTCCGCTATTATCCAGAGCGAAGCCCCGAGTATTTATGAAGTGATTCCATTTATTTATCTCTACGTGAAAACAGGGACATTGTGCGAATCCGCTGAAGGCTTCTTGTGAAAAGTGTAACTAACTGTTTAAAAGCTGAAATTAGCGGTCGTAGAGACACAATTAAAGCTCGAATGATTAATACAACATTGTGTCATGGTTTGAAACTAAAAATGTAATAGATTTCAGTTGTCAAAAAGTGGTGTTTTCACTAAAGAAAATGAATGCATAGAACTCAGTGGGTTGTAAATTATTTCCCAAGTTTCTCGCGCTAACTTGATTAATTATAAATATTCATGAAATTATCCTTTTTTGAATGCCATGCACATGACACGCATAAAATCTCATTAAAAGTGTTCCCAATCTGTAGTCGGGATTTATTAGCAGTTATGCAGCGTTTATGAGTAACCTGAAATCTTTTTTAAAACTTGTCAATAGTAATGAAGATTAATAGCCTTCATTTAGTCACCTCTACATGTATATAATTAATTTCTTCGACCCTACGGGTGTGGTGGCCCCACAGTGCTGGAAAGTATGCACTGACCATGTTAACTACTCATTTCATTTGATTCATCGTGTAAGTGACATTTTGAGTTGGAATGCTGCGTTTTAAACGGCGACACAAAATTTCATATGTTGGACAAAGGGTGATAACTCCAAACAAACGCCGTCACCCAACAATGTATAGAGATTTCTACGATCGATATACTTTTATTAGTTTACGACACCTGCAAACAAAAGACGAAGGAAAACTGTTACGAATGCATTTTACAGAATGGCTTCAAAGATTTAGTTGAAAGTTCCCGCCGCATCTTTCCATTAACACTTTTTCTATGGCTTCCGCGGCTATGCTTTATGTTCATGCTCTTAGAACAAAAATGGAAATACAAAAAGAAATATTTTCATCTTTGTGAGAATAGGCTTTTATGATAATTAACAAAAAGGACCGAATTACATGTTAATTTATCAGACTATTATCTAATTCCTACTGGACTGTTTCCAACAATTATTTTCATTTTCCATGATTGTAGTTAAATGTGATTTGAGCTAATCAAATCTAATTTTGTTCATTATACAACTTGTGTTAATTACTCGTAATTTGGAGTATTATTTGGGAAGAAAAAAATGAAGCAAACAAAATCTGGAAGTCGAATATTGAACATTTATTCCCACGTCGGGTTGCAACTGACGACCAGGAACTTGTTCATTTCTTTGCATTTAACAAGCACATGTTAAAGGATTTACACGAAGGAAACGCGATAAATCGGGATAACCTAATCCCGGCCAAATGAGCCCCGTGAGTTTCCCGCAGTTGTCGGCAACTGTAGTAATTGACACAATCTTCAGTTAATTGATAGATAATTGGACATGCTTGGCAGTGGCGTAATTACATAGGTGTAATGAAATTGACACCGGTATATGTATACACGCTACAAGTACTTGTTGTCAAAAATTGAATAAAGTAAACAGGAAAAGTAAATTTAATTTCCTTAGGTTTATACCCGTCAAATTTCAAACCTTTATCGCGTACAATTTTAATTCATTAAAAAGGAAATTGGATATATAACACTGGTATTAATTTAAAAACTTGTAGGCGAAAAATTTCACATCGCTAAAAGCGATATTTCTTAGCAAATGTTCCTTGAAGTGTACAAATGCATAGATGAGCTGTCAAGTTATAAAATATTTGTTTTTCTGTGAAAGCAAATGCGAGAATGATGACACCTATGTCTTAATATCTACATATCTGGAAGCCATTTTTTGGTTGTTGTTTTTACAATAAAAAGCCTTCCAATATTATGCTAAAAGCTAGATAAGAACGGACGATTAGTGCCATCCTCGCCACTGTAAAACATAACAATTACAAGAAGATGTTAGGGGGTAGATTGAAAATTTGATCCGCAGGTGTGAAAACATGAAGAAAAGTATTTATTGGCCATCAGTCATCTCTAAGTACACTAATATTACCATCCCCCTTAAGTTGACAGGTGTTGCACAATCGGTAATTTTCCAGTGAATTATGACTTAGCAACCACCGTAAAATAATTTAGATAAAAATTCTCATAAAATGATGGTTATCTATCCCATTAATTAATTTATAAAGAATATACGATAATGAACATTGTCATAATAGAAAAATAAAATCTCCCGCTTTCTGTGTGAATTTGAACATATTTTATTGAAACTAATAAAAAAAAAACTGGACAAAAAAAGAAGAATTTTTAAAATTTACAAGAACTATATAATCACATTAATCTCTCTCTCTCTCTCTCTCTCTCTCTCTCTCTCTCTCTCTCTCTCTGTTCAGTTCTTATAGGCACCGTCCCTTGGTACTCTCTGTTTTCAGGCCACTTTGTTTCTGTATAGCTGTTGTATTCACTGATGTGTAAATCCCATACATATATTTCATTGTATTAATGAAACATTTTGCATATTGTTGCCTGGACATTGTGAGCAGTATTTCATTCATTATTTGTTATAATCATGATATTATTATTATTATTTTTTTTTTAAATGAATATGCCCCCTGAGGGCCCTTGATTGGTGAATAAATAAATAAGTAAATAACTATAGATAAATTTAATAATATAATGAAAATGGTAGTGGTTTGATTTCACGCTTTCACTTATAAAATATCTTATCGCTATATCTTACACAAAACGACACCGCACACATAATTCGGTATAATAACCCGGCCCCCGAACAATGCCAATAGACATGCAGATCGGACACCATGTCAGTCATGGCATGCGGCCATGTGGTCCCCGTGACATGCGCGCTGAGCATTGTCCCTCTGATGGAAAGGGGAGATAATGTTGTCGAGATAATCGCGTCATAATCACAAGATAATCATTGATTTTAGCATACCACAAGTATCGGTATTTAAACATAGAAATAAATAAAAAATATTTGAAGATCTATTTGTGGTTTAGAATGTCTAAAATTAGTATTTTAGAAAGTCCTTATTTCTCTACAGCCGTAAAACTTCATGTTACCAATTAATGAAAAATATTTTTTCAATTCAAAAGTTCATGTAATTAACCTTTTTTTCTCTCAGAAGAAAAAAAATGCAGAAGAACATTTGAATGCCATTAAGAAAATATATCGAAATGCGAATCATATAAACATAATAGTTTGTTAGCTGTCTGCGCACAAGCTGCATGGAGTTTGTTTTTACGAAGAAAAGTCTGCAGAATTGCGTCTCGGCAGTCTGATTGGTTAGCAAGCGTGGGAAAACGAGCGCGGACTCTCGTACACACAAAACACGATATGAGGATAGGGTCGCGATTCCTGATTGTTTCCAGATTGTCTTGTTTAACGCGATCCTCCCTGCAGCATGGTCGATGTGGCGTAATTTGTTTGTACTCCCATTATTGCCGATCTTCTTGGAAGAAAGTCTTTGGGGTTATCGCGACAAAAGAGGGGGGCAATGTCGCATCGTTGGAAATCAAAAGATTTTCGCACTTAAAAAGCGTGATCTAAACTATATATATAAATTTTAGATCTCTCTAAAAGTACACCACACCAATACACAACGACCTGTAACTTAACTTACTATCAGGCGCTGCAACTATTGATTGAATAATTCAGTTTTTCCCATAAACCCCATTTTGACAGGAAAAATAGGTAAATTAAATAATGAATTTTGAATAAGTGTTTTCTTCGTCGCTTAGAAACATACAGAGGAGTATAGAGAAGTACAGGGAATCTAGAAATGGTCAACAGGTCGCTCCAATCCCAAATCATGGAAACTCTTTAAGATATGTTGACATTCTGTTGCGGTAACAACCAAAAAACTTAACAAACATCGTAGTGTGGTTTTTCCGTGAAAAAGAAGACAACAAACTTTAAAATTATCTTGTATACAACTTATATTCCGTCGTTAATGTCTTTAATCGGATGACGACTTATGAGTGACATGTGCGAAAACGATGGAGCTTTAGAAGGAATAAAAGACCTTTGGCATTCACTATAATACAGTTGTTATTTGAAAAATTCACAATTATCATACACTAACACGTGTACAGAAAACCCCCAGCTTTTCATGATCTATATTGTGCGCGTTATAGAATAACATATACAATATAATATAACAGACTTATGCATGTAAAGATTACAATCATTATTTCAAAGGAACCCAGATATAAGAGTCACGACACAGATTACAGTGCTATTACAGCACCCCGATTCTACCCTCTTAGCATTAAGGGATTTTTTCCCCCAATCATGTTTTGGAGCAAATTGGGATACTTGCTACTACTGCGGATTCTACTATTGTAAACAACAGAGAAGGAATGGGGTCATTCCAAGTAATGGACTATTACTGACAAAGCCTGGGCAGAGTGACGACCGAAACAAGCGAGAGCGGCACATGGCGCACAATCTGTAGTAATGGCCAGATTCGTCATCTTCCGTCACAAGCAAACGCTGCCATGGGAATTTAGTGTAATGGAAAAATATTTATTTAACAGCAAACATATGAACATTTAAAGCAGCCATATGGACAGCTTATCACGTATGACATAATTTGAAGTGAGCAGTGTGTTTTTACGTAGTTGCGTGCGACTCGTTCCCGCCAACATTTCGACAAATAGTAGGAGTCGTAGTAAAAACGTATTGGAGTGACTCGTGAGAAAGTCTTGGTAGAGCATACGTTTTTCATTTTCGACATGCTCCTGATGCTAATCTCGCCGCTGCTAGCTGTTTCTGGCGCTCACAAAAACACATATATTTCATTGTTTTGGTGTGCTTTTCCAACTAACGACATTTCTCTGACAATTATTCTCCACAAGAGGGCGTGTTGGTCTCACCGAGACCTCGCGGGCTTTGAAGTAACGTATGAGAAATAGGAAGCAAGTTAACCCAGCATCGGAATCTGAGGCACTTGACACATAATACTACAGAAAGACAATAGTATAGGAAGGCCCTTTGATGTGAAATATTTCGTCGAGTGGTTGCTTATTGTCTTAGCTCCATACAGGATTGTGGGTCCTCTTAAAATTACATCACATCCGTCTTTAGATAGATAATTATGGAAGACAGTGTGTTTACACCTCTCTACGTACATTCCTTCTGAACAATACTTTCTTGTCATTCTAAACTTAAATTATCGCTATTTTTAGCGCAAGATGAGGTACTTAATCATAATAACACTTCTTGTTTAAAATATTTCACTCAAATGTCGCATATTTGATATATACTCTCTATACGGGTAATAATTAATTTCTTTGATAAAAACAATTTCGTCTCTGGCAGCGTTACAGTTTTTTGAGCAGCTGCCTTGCTGGTGTTACAACACAATGGTCATTTCGTGACTAAAAGAAGTATTTAATCATCGTTTTCTACAGATACAAGCTAAATCTGTATGTTCATACTTTACTGATGAGTATATAAACATAAGAATTAGTCAGCCTGTATCTACCTCGTCGCTGTAAGCTTTTGGATAACTCGGATATTAAATTATACAATTCTAGATAAGAGAAGGATTCAATGCCTGGAAATATAAATTTTATTTATAGGTACCACATGCACGGGTGATAGGGCGAGAGAAGATCTGCTAAGAGCATATGTAACATTTCAGAAAGTCGTGAGAAAATACTACCTCGCGTAATGTTTTACGAATGGACCTCATTATATCGCTCGACAGCAATTCGACGTTCATTTCTTTTCACTTTTATTGTTGTGTAAACAAAACACTCTCGTTAGTACACTTTACGAGGAAATTCGAACTGCGTGAGCAACGTTTAGTTTATCCTTCAGCAGTCATTTTTTTTTTGTTCTCAGCAAGCAATATATCAATACATAACTTTTTCTTCCACATAACAGAAAAAGTTCTCACGCATTTATCTCGCAACATGATATTCAATTTAAATTGCAGAAGAAAACAGCCATATGTCACATCGACTCTGTTTGATGCAAAGCTTACGATGTATATACTTAACGTTTTTGTATTGAATGTTAGAATAATCTGGTGAATTAAGGTTCAATTAAATATCTTCGAGAAGCTTATATTTTAGATTTACACTGCATAGACTACGTTCAGATAAACACGTGATTGTCATTCATTCTTTGTTCTGTACAACAAAATCTATCTTTCCTAATGAAAGAACATTAGCGACAGAAATCAAAGAAAACCGAAATCCCGCATCTAGCAGAGGTGTTAATCAAATCATAAACCCGGGTTAAAGAACACAACAGTTTGACCACCTTTGGTGTGAATCCCGTTATTTCTCGTGTGCGCGAGAATTAGTAAATAATCGATTTACACATTCCCCACAATACTTCCGCTCTTTGATGAGGGCCGGTAGATATCTCGCCCAGCCACTCCGGAGAAGTTTCCTTTTGTGCGAACTGTTTGTTTTGTCTACACCTTAAGTGACAAATACTGCAAACAGCCGTATCTCCGCTTCACGGAATCTTTTGATCGTCCACAATGACCGATTATAATTATTTGTTTTGCTGCGGGAATCTGAAGATAAAACCGGAAGTTAGAAACCTACCATTAATAAATAAATCGGGGGGAAATATGATTATGCTCGTTAGTGTCACGTGTTCGAGTGGTCACTTGGCTAAAATACATAACGACAGGGATAATCTCGGATGGAAGGAAGAGAATAAACAGATATACTTCTTTTTGAGTCACATTTGCAATATGAATCTGTTCGTTGATATCAAATACATGTACCTATACATATTGTCATTGATTAATCTTTTAAATCGTCAACAAAATTAAACGCTTTACAAAACGGACACATTGCAAGTAATTTATATCAAATTCTGTTTGATTTCGACCCTACCCCTGCCCCATGTTTACAGTTATAATTGATTAGTGTTAGTATATTTTGGTTTCTTTGAAGATTTTCTCACTTGATATCGGTTTTTGTTTACCCTCCCGCTTCCCGTTCCCATGCACCGTTCTGGATCGCCCATCACTTTTCGCGCTGCATGTTTAATTGTCAAACAACGGTAAATTCTTTATCTTTGATCTGAATCCCATTTTTCCTGGATATGGTACACCAGGGAATTCTCGGGGGTTGCCTCCTGGAGGCGTGACGAATCCCGCTAAATGGTTGCACGTGGACCCACAGGTCCCGTGGAGCGGTTGCATGTCGTGCCCAAATTTACAACCACTTATAACGCAATCAAATGCGGAAGTCGAGTCCATAAAACCATTTGGTCTTTTGATCATTTTCAATATCAAAGTTTCTTATTACGAAAACGGACGATTAGAAAATTTTTTGCCAGTATCATCGTACAAACACACTGAAATTAAGCTACATTATTGTTGTTATCTCATCGTCATGAGAAAATACGAATTTGATAAGAAGCTATCGTTTATGAGAATGGACATGATGACAAATTTGTAAAATAATTTTAGGAAATAATCCGTCTTTTATATAAAAGTTTAACATGAATGTCTTTAGTAATCTAGTTAATGATTTTCTTCCATATGGTTTGCATATACCAGAATAGCACTTGAAACCTACTATCAGAAGGGAATTGGTTCACCTAGGATGTTTGGCTTCGAGTTTCGTTTTCTTTCATTTTCTTTTGAATGAAAAGCTAAATCATACTACTAGAGAGTTAAAGACGCCTAAAATTAATGTCAAAATAAAGTGATAGAACTTATGAGATCAGAAAACTATCTAAGAGATAACGAAATCTCTCAAAGTTTCAAATTCTAACGTTACGTACGCCAACTCAAAACACCTTAAGATAGTGCTATAGAAAGAAAACTATCAATATTTTTTACGGAAAGTTGAAACATTTCAAGAGGCATGTCGGGGTCATCAGGGGTCAGGTGGGGAGCCATAGGTCAGGCGCTTCTGTGCGTCTTTTATCGGTAAGAAACGAGGAGTTTTGATTCAATTACCGTGGCTCCCAACGCACCGAGCTTTTTGTACGCAGTGGTGCCAAAGATAGACTTGCCAGGTGTGCACATGTACTGTATATTGAAAGTGGATGTGGAATTGGACTCATGGACCCTGCATTGTATTATTTATTAGCATGGCCCACACGGTTCCTAGGCTTACATTGTACGCATATTTCAATTTCTAACATTTGTAAAGATATTTCATCACATATTCCCTAAGTACAAAACTCTTTGTCATTTTTCGTTGACAACAATTTAATGGAATAAGTCAATTTTAAGCAGACGGGTTTTCAAAATGATCTAATTCAATTACATCTTTGTAACTTCTTCGTAAAATGAACAGCTTAAAAAATATGAAACTTATTTACAATCAGTGATAATGAACATGATTCACTAAATCTCTTATGAAGAAGACTGTTTGTAGACATTTGCAGTGAAGAAAGAAAGGTCTTTTTCTAAGTTTTGGAAAATTGAAATTGATCCAAAACGTCACTTCCGAGAGAACAAACATCGAACTGTAAAGACCCACATCCTGATAGTAAAAGTTTACATAAATAGATATTAATGTTTATCAAACTTGATAAATGTTTATTCCATCAATCTCAAATATACATTTTTCATTTCAGTTTTTCAAGTCTATTTGTGTTCATAAATCAAACTTTTTGATTTAAAATTCGTCAACTTTTTTATTTTCAAAATGCTATTTCAATAAATTAGCTATGCATTATAACTTCCGTTCCTTGGTATAAAAAAGTAGAAGAAAAAAATAGGAAGAAGAGACGGCATTCTATCGCACGGAATTACGTCATATCAATCCGGATAAATTTGGAAACTGAACAGAACAACAAGTGTGTTTCAATCTTTCCGGTACATTGGTTTTTTGATAAAACTGTCATTTGGAGCTAAGATTGAAAATTGGCACCTCTTCCAGTTAGCCATTAGTGAAGAATACAAACTTTCTTCTCTGACGTCGCGGCAAAGGAACCGTGCAGCACGCACGGTGTTGGCATGTGAATCAAAGACCGAGATATACGCGAGTGCAAAGGGATGAGGGGAAAACAGACAGCCTTTTCTAAGTGAACCGAAAAAATGAACGTTTTTATCAATCAAGGTTTTGGTGATCTCCAAGAATGCTGAACCGTTAATGGGAGGTCACACTATACGTGCAAATGAGATTCACGGAAATCAACTCGCGACCTTGACCCGCAACTGCACCGCCATTCTTCCCGTTTCTGGAAATGACATCGTTTGTTTTTATTTTATTTTTGTTAACTTCCATATAAATTTAAAAAAACGTGGACTTTAACAACATTCTGTTGTTCTGATGTAGACATGTAGATAAAAATAAGATACAGATTAATTTCCCTTGTGTCACTTTCTACATCCTGTTGCGATGTTCCTTAGCACAACGCATCTCTTTGCGGAAGTTGCTATAATAAAACAGATCAATCATGCTTTCGTGGGGTTTTTTCTGCAGTGTTTGAAGCACTACAGTTCTATTTATGGGTTGATTAATAATCAATTGATCAGATACAATAGAGCTTTATTATTTCTTGTTTATTCCACAGATCATCGATATGCCTACATTAGTAATGAATTATTTAAAAGTGGTTCACCGCAGCTAAGCAATGGACCGAGTTTTTATAAACAATTTTGTTTCATAAGAACTCGGTAATAGTTCTTTTTTATTTAAGCAAGTACTTAATAATTAATTGAATGCGGTGAAACTATAACTTTTGTGTGTTTAAACTGTAATAAAATGATAAATATTGTTAATGAAAATTGAAAATATACAACCTAAAACTACAGCCTGCAGAAATTAGTAAAAGAGCGGAATGAATAAACGCGCAAGATTTTCTTCACACCATAGCAAAACGAACCAAAGTGCAAACAAGGAAACTAAATGTTGAACCCAAAGGTGTATCGTATTAATTAAAGAAAATGCGTGTGGTTTCATTTAAATGTCTTTTAACAAACGAATCCATTGTTTTCCACCCTTCAAGTTAATAGCCGGTAGTTTGAATAGACCAAAAGACAACGGTTGTCAGATCTGACAATGAAGACGGGTAAACTGTTCGTCATGATACCCCTCCTGCCAGGTGACACCCACACACTCTACCCCCAGAAACCTCCAGTCGCTGACCAATGAGACCATTCTCTGGCAGGGAGACAAGCCTCAGCAAATGGCGCTTTGTATATGTCTACCAACCGAACACTCTCTGAATAATCCGTGTAATACAATAGTCCACAGGATAGTCTTTGTGTATGTATTTATTTTAGTGTATTTATTAGGTGGTGGGCGGAAGGGGGGGGGGTGGTGGCAAATTTTCACATCACTAATTCGCTCAGTTAGCATTTTGCAAATCAACAATGTAACATTTTAGATGACCGGGGATCGCAAGATTTAAGGCCGTAGAAACTGTAGTAGGCTTAGATAAAAGTTCTAAAGTAATAAGCTGAAAATACTTGAGTACGTATTTGTTGACTGTGATATATGAAAAAGTTAGTTATAGTTTGCAGTTACACCATTATACCACGTGGGCTTTGTCCTTGGAACAGTTGAAATAAAGTTGTCTTACAATTTCAAACGAACAAAAAGTAATCGGAAATAAATTTGAATCAGCAGAAAATGAAAATGAGCTATTATTTGAAACAAGCTTTCTCGATTTTATTTTGACAGCCATTACATCGTGAGAAACGAAATATATATAGATCGACAACAGTAAGGACCATCTTTTCATGCAACCAACATTGAATGATGAAAATTGATATTGTGTTAAATCTAAAGCGTTTTAATTTTCTACTTCTTTAATTTTTATATCATTATATCGTATTGCGAATTTTGAAACCACTAGATATTGTTTTCAACAACAATCCATTTATAATACCAAAAAGCTGTTTGACAAGTAGGTGAAGTAAACAAGTTCTAGTTTCCTAATGTTATAATTTTTTTAATTTAATTTGTAAAGACTGTCAACTGGAAGGTGCCGTGACTGCGGCTTGTTGTAATTTTAACATGGACTTCTTTTCATAGAGTAGGCTTGGCACTTTTGTTTCCGAGTCAAATCGTATTCTTTTGACAGTTCGGGTATGTTACAAAATTGGACGCAACGCACCTGTTGAACGAAGATATTGCAAATGACAAGACAAAATCAGATTGTTATTATTAGCGATATATATCGACATATCTAAGCAATCGCTGACCCATCGCGCCGTGCGTCGAAACTCAACAACTATATGTGTGTGAATGCACCCTTGGAGGGGTATTGTTCTTGGCTGACAAGTATTACAAAACACAGTTAATTGTGAGATTTTCTGCACTGATAACGATTTTTATATACTCTACATGAAAGACAGAGAACTGGGCCCAGAATGTGTTGGGATTTTCACAGAGTTATATCTAATTATTAATTACTCCAAAAGTGCTTGAAGAATCTGGTTTATTGAAATGTTCATTGCACGCATTTGTCGCATTATAAAACTGTCGGTTGCAGGTTGAGATGATATTAATTTGCAATGTCTTTGTCAACAAATGTGCTTGCACATCCGATACGGGACATTTTTCACTCTAAAACCATAAATATTTGATCGATCGATCATTGCTATTAAACGAAATCAGCATACTAAAACCCGTTTTATTTTGGTCAGAATTCGATACAGCTAAACATATTGATATAGACAGTTGTTACTCTGTTAAATGCCAGGAAACCTTGGCACCACTTCTGTGGCGTGTGTACTCTTGACAATATGTTTGTTTGAGCGCGATTTCAAGGACAATAGTTTTTATTACATGATCATTAATTCATAAATGTGAAAAGTATACAGTTTCGCCGCATATATGATTAATTAGTACACTGATGAAGGCGATCGTCTGAATCACGTATAACCGAGAAATTACCCAGTATCCCACAGGATTTCTGGATGAATTTTATCAAAGAACCTCAGATTTCTTTTTTATTTATAGGCAATAAAAATGTATCGTCTTTTTATTTAATTTCCTCCTAGTTTTCCAAAATAAGCTGGGTTTTTTTTTCAATTCCGTCATTATGACGTCAAACATTCCAAGACTTTCCCTCAACGCAAGGACTGAAAAACCAAACGAAAATGGCCAAGAAAATGCCAATCTTAACCAAAAATGAAATGATTTAGAGCAATCATCTTGATCGCATTATCCATTTGTTTCACCACACACACAAACTATCCTGCAATACTAACCCAGTCTCATGAACCGTGAAAACCAGATAACACGGTTGCACATGGATGAGTAGAAGCTAATTTTTCCTTTGTTGTATTTAGGCATGGAGAAACGCTCGTTGCAGATCCTTGGGTCGGTGTTATGAGATAGAGAGACAGATTGGGGCCCGACAATTTGACTTATCAGTAAGTCGCGGCTCCATGTATTTTAAAAGTTTCAGAGCAACATGCCATTGGCACTCATACTTTCAAATTATCATGTCACGAAATGGTGTATGCATGAAGCACATGGAATTCAATAAAATAATGCATATATAATTCGTGCCGTCAGTTTGTAGTTGTCTTTCCCATATCTACATTGTATTTTATTCTAAAGAAGTTATAAGTTCGCACGTAATATGAAAGGGTCTAGTTTGAAGGGAAAAACACCTCATTGTCATGTTGTTTTACATTTGTTTTGTGGTATGTTAAAAAGAGAATAAAAAATCATTTTGTCATATACCGTGAGAAATATCCTCAATTACCACCACAAATTAGATAATGATGTAAACAAAAAATGTGATTTTTCGATCAAAATAATTCGTGCAGCAATCTTAATTGTGGTTAAAAGAAAATGCCGGACGTGCCATCAAGGTGGGAGAATAAGTTGATACGTATTCGTGATGTTGCAAGTCTCAGAGGTCATCGTACAGGTCGCGTGGGTCTGGGAACACCGATCTACCTCTATGGCCCCTCCCCCCTGCATGGACGATGATAAGAACCGGTAACCTATGTGGACAACGCTTTCCTGATACTAGTATCTCCACAACGCGGACCGATTTATATCCTGGTAGACATGGCGTCACACGATATAGTACAACAGCGCGCCGCTTCCGATATACCTGCTGTATCGGTGACCACAATACAGGTGCGCGTGTATTTAGTAACAGTGTAAGATTGTCCAGAGACTGAATCATCGCTGCTGACACGACTAGTGCTGTATAGTACAATGTACTTCTATGGGCGTGACGGGTGCGCGTTGTGGGTAGCTGCATGCCTTTCTTATTGCTCTTGTTCCATCCTCTAAGGTTTTATGATCTCGGTCATAGTATCCCAGACTAGTTTTAAATCGTGTTACAGTAGATTAAGATATGTACTATTAATGAACGAAATTTTTTTTATTATATATACAAGGGATAGTTTTTAGATAGATAATCAGCACTTAACATATAATTGATATAAATTTATTTAATATTTACAAAAAGATTGTTTTCTATAAGCTTTGATTCGTTTTCATGAAATAAAAAACTTGATTAAAAAGAAAGAAAATATTTCACGGAAAGTGCAGTTGTATATGTTTGCTTAAAACTTGGAATTTGAAAAAGCTATAAATCGTAAAACTACCCTGAATAAAATATTAAAGAGGACACATCTGTATTTTTAGGTTTTTGCAAACTCCTATTTACTTACTGTTTTAATTTGGGCAGAAGCTAGCGCGCGGTTCAGCGCTGTATCGTACTTGGCAACAGCTGAAGCCGAGCGGTGAAGCGTGAAGAAAAAGAAGATATTTTTTATAACAAAAATATGGTCAAGTCAACACGACCACGGCGTGTGTTTTGTGCTTATGCAGTAGACTTTGTAATTACGATTTGAGTGAACTTTCTTCGACCCCTTTCTCACGAAAAATTGAATAATGCAGAAGAAGTCACATACAATTACAGGCGCTGGCTTGAGTGACCCTTCTATTAGAAACCAACCAATAGAAATACAAAAGAAAAAGATACTGGTGTTATTTTTATTTTGAAATTGAAGCCGTTTTCACAAATTCTTGACGCCATGTGATCAAAAATAGATAAGATTTCTATCGACTCTGGTCCGTGCTTGTCAATAGAGGGTCCCGGGTATAAGCGCCGGGCGACCTTGCACCAGTAACCCCCATCTTACTTGCCCATCTTTATGTACTGTGCCGTGAATTCTCTCTAATTTTACCTTGAAAATGACGCCATGAAGCGTTAACCATAAAGTATTGTTTCACATATTGTCATGTTGTAAATTTTTAAGTTACCGGATGACAGTAAATACATTTACAACATGACAATGCAAATTTTCATATTTACTGCCACCCGATGAATTCAAAATTTACAACATGACAATTTTATACTGCAAAAAGAAGAATAAGACGAAACAATAATATTAATGAAACAATCATCTTTTTAATGGGGGGGTGGGGGGGGGGGGGGGTGGTGGTGGTGGTTATCTCCAATCACCCAATAAAACAAATACGGTATATGTATATATTTAATATCTGTTTATTTCATTTTATTCAATTCTAGCCAATCGAACACTTGGCGGTTTTATTTTTCATAAACCATATTGCAGTCCAAACCTATGCACATCATGAATAACATGCAAGGAGTATGTATAAAGGAACTGTGGTATCCTATAATAAAGATATCGGTGTTGCGTGGTGTAGTGATAGACTACTTTACTAGACTCAGTACAGTCTAACTATATGGATGTCGCTGGATGTACTTGCATGGTCTAGAGGAAATTGCAACAATACTACTGGTATAGGAGCGTGATTTCAAATCAAGCTTCGTAGTTCCCTTTACCTTACAAACAAGCAATACGTGTCGTAGTTTTATTAAAAAGAGGAAAGAAAGTATGAAGAGAAATGTCGGAAAAGCAATTAATATCATTAATGCATGTTCTTTTCATCCATTTACAGGTAAAAAGGCTCTCCGCGTAAAAAGATCAAACCGTCTGTATTGATCTCACCGTGTTGCTGTAGGATCAGGCTTAGCCCTGAGCTCGATACCATCAGTTCCCCCACACAAAAAAGTGCAAATCTATATCCGCTCTCCATTCATATACATTTTTAAAAGAAATATTAAATTTGCCCGGGTTCAAGGGGAGGTCATTTGAGCGTTCTGTTTCACACTTTGGCCCGTCACCGCGGAAGTCAATGGATTTTTAGGTTTATATGTCAACTTTTATGGTCGATTTCTGACTTTTTTTGATTGATGGCTTATGATTTATTTACATGTCGTCAGATTTTGTTTTTTCAGAGATAATCTGAACATGAAAGGGAATACAGGCATATTTAACTATTTTAGGAAATAATTAAAAATCAGCTTTGAATATTGTTCCTCAAGGCAACTTCATTTTTTTTTCTTCCAATATTTAAATTAAGGACTGATGCGACGTTCCTCAGTTTTAGATAATTTTCCTCGACATATATTTTCTTCTTTATTTGCATTTAAAACTGTTCATATCCAAAATTTCAGAATGCATTACCAAGCTAGAGCATGTAAAATGCAATTGAACGCTTATAAATAAAGTCATAGTATATATTTTCAATTGAAATGATATATTTAAATTGAAAAATGTCATATAATATGAAACTATAATTTTGGAATTGCGTGTCGGAAATTGCGGAGATAGAAAAAAAAACAATATAACAGAAAACAATGGAAGATAGGCCGCGTCTGAAGTGAGGCTGTTAAAAGAACAAACAAACCCCCCCCCCCCCCCCCCCCCCAAAAAAAAGAACAAAAAAACCCCACACAACAAAAAACAGCAACAACAGCAAAAAACAACGCCAAAACAAACAAAAACTATGATATATGATAAATGGTAAAATTTTGCAACCATCATAATAATCTAAATTGTTATAATTTTAAGCATGACTTTTTTAATTACAGACACAGCTTTGAACAACGTTTTTTCTAAGCTGACAGAAATAATCGAAAAATATACTACCTTCATCACAATGAAGAATTAATAGGAACTGAAAGATATCAAACGGAATTAAAAAGATAAATCAGAAAGAAGTTCTGAGGGAAAAAACCCGAATGAAATAATTATAATCAGCAGTCGAAAGTTCAAGGTTGACATTGATTTCTCTTTATTTTTTTTAACAAATCGAAAAGAAATTTTATACAAAGACCAGCGGGAGGCAACAGGCTTGTCAGAGGAAATTGTCAATACTTCAATAATATAGAATTGTGTTTTTCATAGATTTCCAAAAGTAACTTGAGATTCTACAAGGTCGTGGTATATACTTTGCTTTTCAACCGACCGATAAAAATCTCTGTATAAATATGATATTGTCTCTATATAATACTGCTCAACGCTCGGGTTCATAAGTTCAAGTGAATCGCGCTCGAACCTGCTTTGTAATTAACGCGTACACCACTTGAACTGACACTGTATGCCCGCCAATTTTATATGATTACCTTAATTATAACTACTGAAATTCGGTTTTGTGGCTCTGTAAAAAAATATTGCCGGAAAAAATTCATCAAACTCCCTTTTTATGTTTAAAAGAAACGAAAGAAAATCGATGTGGTCAAACGTTATCTATGGTACGAATTACTATCGCAAACGATCCATTTGCATACAAAGGTGTTCTGTTTCCTCTCATAAAATGATTTATTTTTCATTTTAGAAACCACTGATAAATATCTTTGCTTCTAAGATGAGGTTTCTTAATTCCAATTATACTAGAATTGTAAAAAAAAAAAAATCCGAAAGATAATAAAGTTACGCCAAGTCTGCTTTTCATGTTTTAGAAATAAATACGATTAACGCGAAAAGGGGAAAAAGGACACTAAATGTAAGAGCTGATTTAAAAAAATGTTTATTGTTTTAGGAACATCAGAATCGCTCTGGATGTTGAAGAATAGCGATAAGATTTTTGTGTAGTTATCGCGCGGAGAAACATCAAGAAATTCTGAAGAAATATACAAAAAGCCTCAGTTACAATGCTACGGTCTTGGGGGAGCAATTTTCCCCTTTGTTAAAAAAAGATTTATTTTGCAATCAAGCGATTATACCCATCTTTATGTGTTTGTTTTTGATCGCAGACTCACATTCTTCATCAGATTTAATTGTCGGTATGGACGCGCTATTGCCTCCATAAATCGTGAACTTGTAAATAAACATTGTTAGATTTGATGTCCGAGGATTTCGATGGTGTCTAATATTTGTGATAAATATTTATATGAATAAAAGATACCTGAAATACAGGATGAAATATTGCTATCATCGATTAAACGGGTGGTTGACAATAAAACCAGCCAGACTAAATACTGTCCATCTCGCAGTGATAAAGCTGATAACATTCGGAATTCTAAACGATTCCAATTTATCTCTAACGGGCATAAGCCCCCAGTTACGGGAACAAAGTACAATGAGGGGAGGGGGTGTTACAATGTAATGCATGAGACTGTGTGACAGCAATAGAGAATCTTCATGTTTGTGAATAAGTTTTTTTTGGTGCGCAATTTCCACTAAAATTGTATCTTATTGAAATTCTTAAGTTTTATTGGTAAAAAAAGTCTAACGGCCCACAGAGAGATGGTGAGAGATAAGATAAATGCTGGAGATATGCAGTACTGAGCAACAGGGTATTAGTCATGAAAAACGCACGCATATGCTTATGTTTAAGAGCCATTGCTTTGCTTTCCCATTTGTTTCTTTAAAAAAAAAAAAAACTTTTGGAATGTAAATGTAATGGATTATTTTTTTTATCTAATATATATACTAAAAATGAGCAGAAACGTCAAATTGTTTTGACGTAGAATCAAAGCGTTCTCCTCTGTGTGAGAAACAACCTGTTTTAGTTCTCGGCGTTCTTTGTTTGAATGAGCAGGCCCATCTATGTATACTATACTCATCATCAAGGCCCTACAAACTTCAATTGAACGGCGATGAAACTAATCAAATAGATCGCAACCCTTTTTTCCTCAAGGGTTTCTCCTCCCCAAAATGTTGCCGTTCTCAGCCACTGCCGTGTATTGAACGGTTATTGACCAATGTATTGTTTATTGATGGGAAGATAATTTTCATCCTGAGAAAATTAACAAGGTTTAGCCTGCTTAGAATCACCCTGAGTCTGGAACTTGTCTTTTCTGACTTTCAAAGCCCGTTAGGGGTGTCAGCTCTGTAAAGTTGGCCATGAAAGCTGGCAGGGTTTTTCGCTCGTTACTGAAAGAAGTCGTTCCATGTGTTTCGGTGTAATAAAATGTTGGTTTCACGAGGTAGGGATTTTTGATAAATTCGTCGATTCGAGGAGGAATTCGACACTGCTCTTGGAAACAAGTTTCTCCGGCAAATTGATACATAATTAAGATTTACAATGATGATAAAATGTTTTCAGTTATTCTAAAAATCATAAATGTGAAAGTAAAAAAGCGCGGTTCATGTCCGAGGTATTATAGACCGTTCATTTTCTCATGTGAATTCGCTCGTAAATTGGCCGTGTCCATTATTCCCAGACAAGATGTAGACATTTTATAGAGTCTAAAATATCCAAATATTGGTCATTAAGCTCTGGGTTAGATTTATTACAGTCCATAATTCGAAGGTTAAAGATGGTAGTTTGGTTCTCAGTGGAACACCACGGAATGTCTTCGCATTGAAGCTATTGGGGGAAAATGGCCACCAGATTGGCACTCTCTTGGGATTTGATTCTTCAATCTTCTAATTTTCTCCCCCGTCAATGATGTTTTTCATTGTAGGACTAAAGAGAAAACCAGATTTTTTCCCCGCACGTGACTTAATTAAAGACCTGACAATTCTAATGGCCTCAGTATATGTCGTATGTTGGTCGGCCCAGCTCTTCGTTATACACTGTAAAATGTCGTCTCGTGATAAGTAGATGTTATAACAAGTAGATGAATTAAAATGTCGTAAAGATTTTATTCCTCATATTCTATTCAAACCTTTTTACAATGATTAATGCCATCTGCAAGGGAGGAAAAATGAGATAATTAAAATGTTTATGTTTGCTTATAATCACAAAAAGACACGTACTGGGGCAGTTTATGTCATCATGAAAATAAGTCCTCTCATTGTCTCTCCATATTACAATTTTTCTAATGACGTGAATTTCAGAATATCGCGGTCGTATTTTGTTGTAATGAAATTCGAAGTCTATTGTTATTGCTCGCATATTAAACTCTCGGCATAATTCGAATCTTAAAATAGGTATTACTCAAAACATGATTATAATTAGACTAAGTCAAATTAAAGAAGGAAAAAAACGACCTGATTACTTGATCCTTATCGTTAGCTGTATACGCTATGTAATCCAGTTTGTCGATATGATATAAAATATCAATTAGTCATGTACACAAGTTTTATTTTTTTTAAATTCGTAGACAAGACAATGGCAAAACCTATATGACTAACAGGTGTGTTGTTGTCAAATTTCATCAGACCTGCGCTTTTAAAAAATACACTTTGTCGTTATGTAATTAAGAACGCCAACCTAGCTGTCAATAATTTACGAGAGTATATTTTGTTATGGAGTGTATACTATTCAAAAGTACAAGGTTACATAATTTAAAAGCCTCCGAAAAATGATATACCACACGCATCCATCGCTTAATTTCTTATGTTTAGAGTAGGAAAGCAAAAAAAAGTGTAAAGATTTTATTCCTCATATTCAATTCAAGTCTTCCAATGATTTATACTATCTGCAAGAGAGAAAAAAGGAGATAATTAAAACAATTCAATGATTTCAAACAGTTTTAGAAACATGCATATCATCAATTCCAATAAGCTAATATTGAAAAGGGTCAATAATTTAACAAGCTGATGAGCGGAGTAGATGAATTTTCATGCAACCGTCCAGAGTATTTTAACCCTTGACCATCGACATTGTGACCCTTAACATTCATCAGGGTCATTTATTTATTAAAGGATACTATAGTACTAAGTTTGATGTCAGTCAAGTGAATGGTCCGCACGACATTTAGTAGACAACACTTACTTGTAGATTACCGGTATATGTTAAAAAAATGTTTGACCTTTGTGACCTCCAAATCAATCAATTCACTTACACCTTTCGTAGTATGTGAAAAATGTTCGATGTCTGGCCAGAAAAGCTTATTTAGGCACTTTGTTCTGTGGTTTCATCAATATTCCTCAAATACCAATTTTCGTGGATTTTGTTGTTGAGTGGATAAACGAAATTTAATGTCTATTGGAGTGTAATATCGAAAACATAATTATTGCATTGATAAAATGATTGGCAACGAATTTACGTATCCGTAAAAACGTGAACCTGCATTAAGACAGAGAGCATTCGTTCGTCACTTAACTATTTTATTCGTTGTATTTTCTTCAATTGTTGCATTTAAAAATGAGGTGGTTGAGACGTCCAATTCACTTAACAAATAATATAAATCCAAATATCTACCGATTTCTCAGACAAAGGGGGTGTAAACAACAATTATTATTTCGTATGAAATTCGCACAATTTGCTTTGAGAAGGTTAGTGTCGCTAATTGGAATCATAGCAAGGACGCGACAGTTCGGTCAGTTACTTCAGAAAGAGAGCGAAACCTGACGAAACATGCCTCTACAGAGAGACAGAGGAGCTTTGTTCTGGGACGGTCAACAACTTTTACCAATGCCATTCCTAGCGTTCTTTTATGCTCCCATTCCCTGACAACATTACATGGCAATTTATTTCTGAAGGCTACGTTTAACTGAAATGTTGTCAACAAACACCCAATCCCAAATTATTATTAACATTCGTTGGTATATGATGTCCTTTCTTAAAATAAACAAAATATTTTAAACCCCATACAGTGTGTTGTAAAATATTAAATATCACCAATTAAAAAAATGCACGAATTACTTTCTTCCAACTTCTTAATGAAACGATCTCAAAAAGTCCACGGAAAATAAAATTAGAGCGTGTTTTGTAATATTATTCAGGCTTTAAGAATTCCTGAACATGTAACATTAGCTGAAGTGTTTTTGTCATTAATGTTGAGTCGTCAGCTAGAAGCTTGTAGAAACAATAAACACACCAGATGTTTTAAATACTGTGAAATCTCCGTCGTTTATCACTGCTTGCTTGTTTAATAATCACTTTCGTCTGCAATGCAGTTAATTCAAGTGTTTAAAAAAAAACTTGCGATTTTCGAACGTTCTCATAAATGTAAAATATCAAATTTCTGTAAAAAGGAAAATATTACCCCCAAAAACTATTATACCTGATTTTAATCGAAGGCAACCAGATGTTAAGCTTATTAAAGACGTATAAACATCATTTGAATATTATATTGTCAGGACAAAGCTGGGTGCGATTCTACAAACCGTCAAAGAAAATAAACGCCGAACGCGAAATGCGCTAGGTCTCCGCAAACATACTCAGAATCTGTCAAAAAAAGCATAATTACTGGTGATTAGAGAAAGGGGTTTTCCAAAATCAACTTCAGTGGGGTTCTATCTTTTTAAGCATGTTTTTGATTGTCTTTATTACTAGATGGAAATCATAACGGCATGATTCACCACGATTCAGTGTGAACCATGAAGCAAAAGAGTTCACACAGAGAAAACCTACAACTGAAATATACGACCATAAAAATGTATATTTCTACAACAAAAACACTAAGAAAATCTGTGATAAATAAACACCGATATTGATTTCTTCTCCATGTGGAAATTTGCCTCGGTAGCGCTGTATATTAATGCATTTTTTAACAACATCGTGATTTTTGATGAGAAATAACAGAGCGTGGTATTATTGATCTACACATGTTAACTTATTTCAAATAATTCTTAATGCGCATTGAATCTTTTTTGTTTTAAAGGAAAATCAAAATCTCTTAAAATGCTTCAGATACATGTAACTTTTGGCGTAAGCCGCTTAAAAAAAAATTAAACATGATTTATATCACTGTAAAAGACGATGTGTGTTTCAGCGAGATAAAACAAAATTACCTATATGCAACATTTACCGAGTTATAAAAGAAAAATATTTTTACGAATCAAGCTGTTATACATCGTATATCGGTCGGGCGGACACAAAGTTACGAACGGATTTCTCTTTGAACCAACACTTAGCGATGAAAGATAGCTCGACTACGATCGCGTAATTCTGCTCCTTTTATATAAAAAAGAACAAATGTCACTGAGCGCAAGTTTTTGTTTATTCCGGTAATCTATTTATGCTTCATATTTCTCCTCTCGGGGGGAATAATCTCCCCTATCTCTGGTTTCAGAAACATGTGGGGACAGAGCGGACCTGTTTGTGTTTATAGAGGGGGAACCTCGCCTTGAACCTTCCCAAGCAAATGCTGTTATGAAATTCGATCAACGGAAAATCTGCCTGGCAATACGAAATATGATAACTAATTTAAAAGGTTTGCTAATCCGCAGAAAACGAACGTCGTTCATTAACACCTGTGACATGCAAGTACGCCAAAAGAGAGATAACTCTAGGAAGAACACCGAACTCTCTCTCTCTCTCTCTCTCTCTCTCTCTCTTATCAGAATCAAAAAAAGAATTATAAGTAATTTATTTTTAATAGAAACTTCCGAAGACATAAATTACTAGTATGTAATATTGCACCAATGATACTAAAATTGACTCTTTTGCACAATATGTAAGTATATTCCTTTGACAATTCATCAACTTGCAACAAAACAGTTCGGATATGTAGAATTTTCTGTTTCCTTACTTAAGTTATTTAAACATGTTAGTAGCTGATCATCATTCTTTGAAAGCCCAGTTAAATCAGAGAGAAGTTTGTAGATGAACCCCAGTACTTGGCACTTATATCGGTCCAACAAACTCTCCTGAAATGCCCCAGTCTTCATAAACGGTCTCCCCTTGTCACTAGTCAATGATCTTGGGGACTTTGTTTCCATAAATGTTCGGATCAGGTCAAGGACCTCCCTCACATCTGATTCTAATAGTGACAGCGTCGTAATGGACATTTCCATATCGTTCTCCTCCTGATTCACCACTAGGTGGAGCTGTGACAGAACTTGGTCGATGCTTGACGCCACACTCTCCTTGGGAGAGTCTGGTTCTGGATGCTGTGAGTTGTTTGTATGCTTGGTTTGTGATGCTATGAAGTGTCCATGCTGAATTAGGGCTAGGCAATACTTCAATATGATCTGATAAAACAAAACGTCCTCTCTGAACACGTTCATTTCACTTTTGTCAAAAAGCCGCTCAGAACCCTCCTAAAAAGTGCAATAAAAATACGGAAATACAAAGTTGCTCTGTATTCAATAAGCATAACATTTTGTAAACCTACTGGGATTATAACATGACTGTAACATATACATATGAGTACAAAAAACCCAAAAGTAACCTGGTTTACAAAGAAAATGATTCATTTGAATTATCTCCCTTTCAAAGAGATACATAGATATGCATTTATTATCGGTGGGTTAGCAAGTACATGTAAATTGATATGTTGCTACTCTACAAAAGAAATCCAGGGATTGTACTATGGAAGATCAATTTTTCGTCGATTAGAAACTGTTTGAGCAGCCATCCTCCCCATATCTACACTATTATTATCAGTGACTCATACATCAACTCAACAATGTCATAATAATAATAAATCAAGGTAGGAATAGATGCAAATTGCGAGCAAGTACAAAAAGAAATTTTATAGGTTGCCAGCCAAAAGGAAACATCAATAAGACTGTGCTTTAAACGATGCATGCCTTCATCTTTAAAAAGCAGCTACATGTAGCATTGAGGACAGCAATCCTCCCAAGTCCTCATGGGTAATGTAGATATGCAGCTTCAGTGCAAATAGTATAAACAACCAACAGCAGTGTTTTACATAAACAACAGATGACATGGCCAGGACTTACATTAGAGGATTCATTGCTGACGATCCATGAAATGAGGGTCAGCAGGCAGTTAGCTCCCTTTGTAGCAGCATGTACGTCAATGAATGACCTTGCCAGGTAGTCCAAGGTCAAGGACGGCTGTACAGCTGGAGAGACAAATACAACAGATGATGAACATTGTACAACACAAAGCATAAATTCCCTTAGACTTTCAAGTTAAGGTCATACACTTACATGCATATTTTTCTTAAATTATTTAATGTACTGCATTAAATTTAAGAAATTCTGCAGTATTATCCTTTTGAAATGAAAAAAAAATGATAAAAGATTTTAAGAGAACCTCTGGCATTCCCCAGCAGTTGAAGCGTCATGGTGATGACCTCTCTGACCTCAGGGTCATCTTCTTGCTGAAGGTTGGTCAGCATTTCCCAGAACTCAAACATTTTCTTGGTGCCTGTAGAAAATCAAGTTCTCTTCAATTTGAAAGGACTGAGTTAGCATTCCTCTGATATCAATCATGAATGCATGTATGAGGGCAAACTAAATATATGTTGCATCTATCAATAATTAAAGTCATTAATCAAATGAATGAAGACATTAAACAAACCTAATGTCTTCTGACAGTTCCTGAGGAGGTCAAGGGCATTGTGCTGAATCACCATGGCAACACTAAGCTGAAGGTCTGTGATCTTTTCTGTCCCCACACTGTCTCTCAAAATGGCCATCCAGGAATCGACAGTCTCCATGCAATCATCCGTCTGAAACCCCAAGTAAAAATTTAAAGTGCATAAGTCTGCTGGATGGTTTACAAATGGTCCACATAATCATCTTTGAACTTGCTGAATTTACTTCACAAATCATAATTGACACCTTAACCTACTGAGAATAACTTGTCTCTTGTTTAATTCTTCATTTGTTTTCACATCTTATATACCCAGTAGTTCAATTCAATCATAACATTTTTGTCCAGAGGTTAAAAATATTCTGTAATATGGCCACTGCAAAGGTTACTTTAGTACATGTTGCTGTTGCTAATGTACATGTACATGTATATATAAATTCCATTCATAGTTACCCAGTGTTGTAATACATCCCGTATCAACCACCGACTGAATCTAATTATGGCAGCATTCACTTCCTCCCTGCAACCACGGAAATTGGATGGTTAACAAGAAACCATCAAATGTCTCATGTAATTTATTTTCTATGTTATATCTTAAAATAATACCGACATTTACTGCATCACTTGTCTATCCAACTACATAGCTTACTAAATGCACTTGCATATGTCTTTGCAAAAATGTATACTGGTATATATATAAAATTTATTTACCTCCTTGATGATTCTATCAGACACAAGCATTGCTTAAGAACCTGAAAAATTAAATGAAAGCTATTTAATACATACAAATGCATGTGAAAAGGGTTTTCCTCAATAAAATTGATAGTGCAGGTTCCTCCCTCTACTAAATATCTTTGTGAGATACTAAACAAAGAAATTATTGTATGAGTGGCTTATTTATTTATTCATTTTTTGGGGGAGAGGTGGGTGGAGACATCTGATACATGTACTAAAGAAGCAGAAGACTGTGACTTGTACCTGTAGAGAACTTTCTCTGACACACAAGTCCTTCCAGTCTTTGGACTCTAACAAGGGATGAAGATCTAAAACTTTAAAAACCTGAAAATTAAACAAAATTATAGTTCATTATAATGGATATTTTGAGTACATGTATGACAATACTGGTATATTCATATGGTAATTAAGGGTCATGTTTTAAAACTGATAACTTACATTAGTTTAGTTTATGTACGTGTATTGAGATCAGAGGATGTTGCATCTACCGTACATCTATTTAAACTCGATGTGTACAAACTCTACACATAATTATCTGTGCTAATTTCAAATCATTCTGAAAAAAATTCTGACCTTTATTTGACATTCAAAATGTTGTTCTTGATGAAGGGCCCTCTCCAGAAGATATGGAAGCAATGACATCACACCATCTATGGCAGCAGACGACATGGTTGTCATGGTGACAGGACAAGTCGCTTGTGGATCTGAATGCTCCTTGCATTGTTTATGCGCAGTGAAGATTGATGCTAGCACATCAAGCACGACAAGTCGCACCTCGTACAGCTCTGACCCTAGCAGGGATTGTACCTTTGTTGCTATGTCCGCAGCGGAGGAGGACTTGCCGTCTCTTAAAGTGATCTGTAGATCAAGCTTTGTGATGACGGTCAGATACTCCACAAATCCAGGGACACAACATAACGTCTGCTTGTTGTGGATTCCCGCCTGGAACTCTTCATTTAAAGCCTCTGTCATACTGTTGGTTATTTCTTTGGTGGCATGATTGGTCTGGGCAGATAACAACTGTTCCATGACCAACAGTACTTTCTCTGTCACTTCAAAGGCTGCTTGTTTTGTCATGTAGCATGGATTTTTCCTAAAAATTGATTTCCAAATGTTACAGCTAGATTTTATATTAAAGATATTATGAAGAAACAACTGCAAGGTCTTCATCATTTGTAAGTTTTTCTCAACCTTCAAGAATAAGCAAGTTCTTTCTTATCTGTGAATTTGTTTCATTATGTTTAAGATTTTCTTGGATTAGCAGCCAGTAATCAATATCGAAGGTGAAAAAATATGACAAACTTGAAATTACCAATATGTGTATTTGCATTTATTTAAAAACTGTGAAACTTACTTGGTAATAAGCCACATTTTATCTTTCCACTTTGACACTGAACTCTCCATAGATTGAATCTCATCTGCCATGGTAAGTATCACTTCAAGCATATTTAAAATCTGTAAATAAACCAAAAATTCTCTACAAAACCACAAAAACTTTTACCCCATTGCCTCTTTCATAACGTTTTAAACCAATTTTTTAATTGGATAATTTTTTTCACTTACCTGTATTAGAGCACCATGTACATGGCTGTGTTTAGCATGCTTTGGTTCGACAGGGATCATGCCCAATAACTGAATCATAACAGAGTTCAGTTGACCTTTCTGTACTAGAGGTTGCAATGCCCTGGCAGCCATGATTCTCGTTTTTAAAACAGGACTGGAACTGCATCTACAAAACCAGTGTTATCTGCCATCAAAGTGAAATGTCTTCTACAACTCAGAGATACAGCCTAATAATACCTTAAATAGGATGAAACAAAATTATGGTTTGAAATTTTACATTATTTCATTAATTATCACAGGTGAAGTTTGACCTTTGTGATTATAATAAAAACATTAAGTTTTGTCATAATTACAATAAGGCTTTCTGAAAATAATACGACACATTGCTAATCAAACATTTTGGAGATCATCACCAACCTGATGACATATGGAATAAAAGCTGCCAAGTTAAGTGAGGTATCAGCGCCTTCTAGTGGAGACTGGAATAGGCGTCCCAGGATCATCAGTACCGGGTACAAACCAGGGTGTAAATGCAGCTGATCCGTGTCACTAAAACAGTAAGGTCAGGGACAAAATGAATCAGAAACACACACTCCATCTACAGTTACCTCAGTCCATTCAAAACTTTCACACACTACATATACAGAAATCTCTATGTATTCATGAAGTTGAATGCAATCTACCTGATGTTTCTAGTTGCCACTTCCAGCTGGCCTAAGAGGAAAGGATAAAGCGACGGATACTGGTGGAAGAACTGTCTTCCTGTCTGGCTGTAAAGAAATTCAGGTCAAGTTATTAATACACCCTACATCTTTATCTACCTGCACTTAAATAAACATTTAAAGTTTTCTCTTCACTGAAGTTGCTTTGACATTTCTGGAGTTGTGTTGAAACACTTACCAGTTCTTCTTGGACATAGTGGATTCGTCCTTACTTCTCTTGACTCCAAATATTCTGGTGATCATGGTGCTGAGTAGAAGGGTGGAGGAGTTCCTTACCTGTACATACAATTTATAATTTGCTATAGAGCTTGGCGAAAACCAATGCACTTTAAATAACCAGAGCAATGTTCATGAATTAAAGTACTGTATACAGGGTTATTTTTTTGTTGTTGCCCATCAACACTTGCAAATAGTTTCGCCCATCTCGACTTTGTCAAGACACAGTAAGAAATAGATATTCTTTCCAATTAACACAGTTAATTGAAAATTCCATTGAATTTATCAAATCTTAAATTCACCCCCTGACAACAAGAGTGAAAGGGGCGAATACAAAACAGGGGTGAATATTTCCATAGAGAAATCTTAATTATTACTTATAATGAAATAGTTATAAGAATACAAAACAAACTTACTGCCCAGAAAGGGGACTGAAATCCTAATATGGCCGCCATCAAACCATCAGCTACAAAGGGAGTCACCACTTCTCCCAGCCTGGAATCCTTGTACAGGGCTCGCAGTATGTTCAAGGCATGAACCTAAAAATCAAACATCATCAAAGTATCAATTGTATTATCCACTTATTACTATATTAATACATGTATTTTCAATGTGATATAAGAATATCCTTTGACTTGGGAAGTGGTAAGAACAACATTTGACTGAATAGATGAATATATATACCATACCTTTGAGTTGGAGGGGGTCCCTGACACATTGTCTTCCATCAGAGCTAGCTTTAACAGCTCTTTCACGGTCCACTTAAAACATGGCCGACCTGTGCTGTGAGGTTCAGAACTGACCAACGTCTGCAGAAAATAAAAGAAAAATTTAAACTTTTCCCTCATCCTATCTTCTAAATACCAATTTAGTGGAAATAAGGTAATTCTGATCCACTTATTTTATATGGATCCTTAAAACTCTGAGTTTCACAAAATCCATGAAAATTGATGCCAACAAATATTAACGAAACCACAACATTCAACATCTGAATTACTACGGAGATAGTGAATTTCTACGTTGCCTGACATCCCTACCTGTACAAAGAACGGAATGCCGGCACTTCTTCTGGTGGCACACAGCTTGTTGTTTTCATCATCATTTTTTACATCAGCCATGACTTGGTCTAACCATAACTTTGGGAGCTGATGGAGGGTTTTAATGTTACACCTGTTAACAAGTTAGTGATGTTATTGACAGAAGCACAATTCTAATGTCCCACACCAAACTTCATTTTAAATGCAAATTTAAAATATTAAAGTTATTAATAATAACTAATTAACATTCAAAATTTTAGATCATGTCAAATCGCACCTCTCTTACATTTCATTTCTTAGTCATACCTCCACAACATTTCACACTGCTTGACAAAACCAGCACAGGCCAGCTCAAATGCTCCCCTATGTATGGATTCCATCAACTGCTTCTTGAAGTATTCTCCTATTACTTCATTCTTGAATGCAGAAAAAAAGGGGGAAAAGCTTTAATTATCAAAATGCTTGCTTGCATATTCAAGATATAGTGCAGAAAAAGTACACAGTCTATTCAAAATATGTAGGAATTATTTTGTGAAACTATCAGTGTTCAACCTTCAGTAAATCAAACAGTACCTGCTGGACAGTGAGGAGTCCTACGTCTGATGTATGAGGTGTTGTGATTGGTGCTTCAAATGTCAGTTGTCCTAGTAACAGTGAAACTTCCTTGACATTTCTCCAGCAGCAGACGATGAGGTACTCAGGCATCAGTGTGACAGTCTCCACACAGCGCTCCGCCTCAGAGGCGCTTACCTTATCCTCTGAGGTGCCTGTCTTACCCTCCGAGGCAAAAATAGACTCCACACCTAAATAACATAGAGCAATCAAAATGCACATACAGTTAAAGATGGTTACAATGAAATGCATTTGCAATGAAATTTACATTTACAGTCAGTTTTATTCCCCTTAGCGATGAAACTTATTTCTAAACTAAACATTCCTAACTAATTATGTTATACAATGTAACAGATTAAAATTGGCGCTTTGCTGTGTGTTTTACTACACAGGTAAAAAGGCACATATATCTCCAAACATCTTACTGGGGTTTCTAGCATGAGAGCTGCACCTTGCCAATATGCATGTTTACCTTTGATGGCCTCCTCTGGAACGTTTCCCTCGGGAGAGCTGTTTTGTACCACTGGAGAGACGATGTCAGATATTTCCAGGCAACAGAACAAAAGATCCTCCATTAATGGCTGCCATAGCAACATTTCACTTTTAGAAAGCTTCCTAAAATACAATAGCTCATTCCATTACATAAGCATTTTAAGAACAAAGTTTTACAACCAAAACAAATTCAAAAGATATGATTCACTACATGATATACATCATCTGAATACCGGTAGACTTTATATGAAAGACTTACTTTAGATTAACATCAAACAGGATGTATCTGATGCAGTGCAATGTGGGATACATGGGTTTGGTTGCTGCTGCAATAAACAATCCAGTCCTTGCCACTTGCAACTGGTCCTTGAGGTAAAACAACAAAATCCACAGCAACAAGACTGTTCCTCCCGATGACTCAGTAGGTTGGAGGGGGAGTTTCTGGAGAGCCTCCCTCAAACCCTGTTCCCCATTCAATAAGTCTCCCCACTGTGTGAGAGCAGAAGGACTGAGGTGTTTAGTGAGGATCTCCTGAGCACTGAAGAAAAAATCCTGAATGCTAGGCTGAAGGAGCAGGATTCTCAGAAGGAAGGCTCCTGTGGTGCAGTCCTGGGGACGATTACTGCCTGCCAATGTCAGTCCTATGTCCAGCAGTTCTGACTCACTCATATTGATCATTCTCTAAAATAAAATAATAGACTCTCTATTACTATCTACTTTTCAAACTATGTAACTGTATTATGCTGCATTTTTAGCTCGATAGTTATGACTTTTTTCAAAAGAAGAAGAAAGTAACTACATGTATTTCCTATGTGTATACTGTTTGTCTGAATTATACCTTAAGGTAAAACCCCTGGCTGAAGCAGCTTCTCAGTACTTTGTAGGCCTCTGTTTTGTTGTCTTCAAATGTGTCTGTCAGGCATTCCATCAGTGTCTGTATATGACATCCCTTCCACTCTTCCCATATAACATAACCTATGAATGCACAAGACATTTCACACCAATAAACCAAGGCAAATGATTATATATATCACAATCAAATATATGAAATAAAATCTTCTAAAATGAGTTCAAATTATCAAATTCTAAACACTAAGAGACTCTTTTGGTCTTAAGATATTCATGAAATGAAAAGGTAAGCCATTATTTAAATTGTATATCTTTTTAAGTGAGTGTGTTCTTTTTAAAATGCGTGGATTGGACATTCATCTGGCTAATATGCTGTGGAATCATTTTTCTTCGTGGGGGTCAATGTTAGTGGGTAGCCAAATTTTCCGGGCTCATGGGGACGTAATTTCATTGGTAGCAAGTTCTATTTCCTAAATAAATAATGAACATAAGCTGGCATATACCTTCGGGGGATGTAAATTCGTGGGCAAAGGTTACCAACGAAAGCCACAAACATTGGTCCCCCACGAAAAACGATGCTAACTTACCCCCAGAATTAGCAGGACTCAACAGATCCACCATCAGAGAGAGAACTGACAGTGCTGTCGTCCGTCGTGCAAAGGCTGAGCCTGGGTACAGGGAGTGAAGCAGAAACTGGAACAGCCATGATCCAAAGGCCTGCAATGGAACAGGTCCCAGTAATATAATGGTTATACATTCATTTATAAAGATTAAAATACTGGCCAAAGACCAATTCTTGTTATGAATCTATACTCACAACCACTTAATTTTGTGTGTTAAATTACTATAAAAAGTTTCATTGCAATGGTGAGAACTTGTCCTGGCAAGAATTAGCCCATCTTCGCTAGCCAAGTGTTTCCGATACACTACACTTCTCATGAGAAGCGTAGTGTATCGGAAACCCTTGGCTAGCGAAGATGGAATTAGCCTTGGCCAGTAAGGCTTAAAAAAACCCATTTGGAAAACCTTCATTTGGCATATAGAATCTTCATATGATACACAGTTTACACATTTTACACCAGAAAAATAATTAAATTCAATGTATTACCTTGTAGAATGACAGTGTTGTGTCTAGCCCTGGGGGTCTATTTTCAGAATTAAGTTTTCTACAAAGAGCTCCCTCGCTTTCTTTATATCTCAGAAAAAGCTACAAACACAACAATAACATCCATGGTCATTAAAAGTGTGTGGGGTTTTTTTAATTTTGTTTATAGCAATAAATATCTGCTTAATCAAGTTCTGCAAAAAATGCAAAATAAGTGGAGATGGGAGTACAGTTACCTTTTTGATATGAGCTACCATGTGTTGTCTGAAAGATGGTGATTGGTTCTTCATATTCCACTGAATGAAGTATTTAAGTAATCTAAATTCTGATTGGTTGATTGGTTCCGATGTCTTGTGGTTTTCACATAGTAAGGCAAATGCATCAAGTCTAGCCTAGGAAAACAAAATATCATGTTATCAAAGAATAGTTATCATTTACATCCTGTATATTGTAAATGAAGTTTTGGTAACAGCAACAAGAAAATCCTGACCTGATCATCAGTGTGACTCAGGGCTTGTTTAACTAGCTCTGTCTTCACCATTCCATACAAAAACTCTGGCGACTTTGACACAGCATGGTCCAACAGACCCATGACTCGCGCTCTCCTCAAACACATGACCAGGGCACCCAGCTGCTCATCTGTAACTGTTCATTTCATATTATGTATCATCAGAGTGTTTGATGCATACTAGCCAAGTACTAACAATGAAATACGTAGAGAATACAAAATACATACCTATACATTTCAATATCACACCCTGTATCAGTACAAGACACACCATATCAGGTATCGAGGGCTGATACAGGGTTATGATATAGAAAAGGGTATGTATTGTTATATCCATTACACATAGTAATAAAATATAAAAAACTTCTAGTTTAATAATCACTGGTTAGCTTGCTATTTGAACATCACATATATTGCACTAGAAAAATCCCTATGTTTATTACCAAGTATGTAAATCCTATAAACAATCAATGTTACCAGACTGGCTGCTGTTACAGAGAGATGATATCATGCAGCTTAGTGTGTCTTTCCCAGTTTTCAGAAGTTTTGGAAGGATATACTGAAAAAAAAGAACTTAAATATTAATAAGGATATTGGTAAGAACTCAGAAGTACACCATCGTAAGTGCTATAATAGTACTCCTTTTAAGAAACACAAAACATTTACAGATTATCATAAAATTAGACAAGTCCCCAAATGATCTTATCAAGTAGTCCAAAATCTTTCACAAGTTGTCATTACAGTGTATTTTTCATGGACCTTCTGAAGAAATATCATACCCTAGTTGAGTTATAACTGAGTTTTGCATTACATGTACAATAAACAATTGGTAATCACTATGTGACTGTATATACCAAATACATATAAGTATTAGGGTGATTTCACCATGCATCGGACACCTTTGGATTTTTCTCTTTGTTCACACATCAAATATCGTCCAAATATAAATAAAACTTGTTTTAAAAGTTACAGGTTTTCCCCTTGCTTAATTATTGGAGAAAAAATTGTGAAATTGTTAAAAATGTAGAAAATAAAGCAAATTATTGAAGTGTTGAATTATTTCACCATTGATTCGACAATATTTACCAAGCATCGGACAGCTATAGCAGTACAGTAGAGATTAAAAATAACAACATTTTCTGGTTTTAATGCAAAAATACAAAGGTTCGGAAAAATTAATTTATTCAAATGCTTATCAGATTTCTTTTAATCTAAATCCTCAAATCTACATATAGGAATTTAGACTAGTGCTTCTGTTTAAAGGAATATTTATCATAAGGTTTTTTTTATCGTGCCAGCTCCTACAGGAATTTTGGACTAAACAGGCCGTGTCCGTAAAACTCGATTTTTAAGTGGTCTGAGGAAAATGTTTGTATCAATTATTTTTTAAATTTTTATTTTACTTCACATTTAAATTATATCACAAGGAATGGGCACATAATCTCCGTCTTATTAGAAGAAATCATGCAGTGAAAACTGTCCGATGCATGGTTAATTTGTGTCCGATCCATGGTGAAATAAACATACGGTGCAAAAATGACCTTGACATTAATTGTTCAAATTTCTTGGACTTATTTTAATCAAATTTTGTTTCAAAATTTACTTCTTTCTAATTATTTTACGCAAGAGTGCATTTTCACTAAATAATTCACAATCAAACGCACAACATTCAAATAATGCTCAAGTGTAAAATTTTTGTAACTAAATTTTCAATAATGGCGTATTTGACGTCATTTTACGATGCGTATATTGCTATTTCTTTGACAATGTGACTGTCAAATTCTTAATAATGATAAAGTTCATTTGTTCTAATTCAGGAATATACGAAACAACACATGAGCGCATGCACATTTATTTGTATATTTTGTAAACAAAGCTGTCCCATCCAAGGTATGTGTCCGATGCATGGTTAATTCACCCTACATGTATACAAATAAGGAAACTTCCACTTATTTTTATACAAATATTGTATTGTGAAAAACACCCATGATACTGTATGTACCTCAATAACATAGGTGCGCTGATGTGTGCTGTTTCCCATCATGCACTGCAGTACAGGCCACACCCATATCTTCTGCCACTGCTTCCTGTCATCTGGTTGGGAGAGCTCCTTTAGGTGTTCTGTTGACAGCTTGTCATACAGGTCACTAGCCTAGATACAGAAATCAAAAAGCCTTAACATCATTGCAAAGACTTTATCATTTTTTAGTGGTGAAATTTGGTTCATTCTTAAGAGTCAAAACAATAAATTTTGAAATCAACGAAAACACTGACATAGCAGGCAACTGTCTGCTCCTTGAGGTTGTTGAGGATGTCCTGAGCTAGGTCAGGATTATATTGGAGAAGAGCGGACACTTTCAGACTCTCAGCAAGTATCCTTAGGGTTCCATATTTCCCCTTGCTTGACCAGCTGACTTCAGACAACAAAGATCTGGATAGATCCAGTAGGAACTGGTCCTCTGGTGCTGGAGATAAAACGATACAACGTACATGTGTCCAACTTCCAGTTCTTTAAACTTCATGTGAATGAAATATGGTGTCAAACATTTTAGATATACATACATATAATATTCCTACCTTCAACATCAGTTGTTGCTTTGTGTACCTTGATTAGAGATTCAAAGATGTCCTTAGCAGTAAACCTTATTACCTACAAACAATATCAACTATTTATAAGTGACATATATAAGCAAATTCTGCATCAATGCAAACATAAAATCTCCTCACAAAAAAAAAAAATGAGCCCAATCCAAACACCCCTTCTCTCTTCTACTTGGAATGCACACATAATACTGTTGATTCCTTATTTTACATGAGTACTTAATTCCATGATCTAACAGTTTTTCAACAAATAGCGATAAAATATTAAATCGCAAACACCAAATTTTTTATCTTTATTTATTATAGTTTATATGTGTTCAAAAAATAGAAGTGAGATTTCAAAATCTGCAAGATGTGCTTCTCGCGATTTTACACGGATATTAATTCCTCGCTTTTAATTACAAATTTACAGTAATTTAATTCTCAACCAGCTTCCTCTTACATCTGTTGAGTCCTCCCAGATTGTCCACACAAACTTGAGTACTTTTTGTAACAGATGCCCTGGGCCAGACAGTCTGCTGGTCACAACTCGATCACAGCAGTCAGATCGCACACAGGCTCTGAAAAGAGTGTGCAAATAACATTCACTGAATCAGAACAAGGAGGGTATGTTAGAGTTAACATTAACACATACAGTTCATCAATTATAATTTGTAATTAATTTTGTGCTTCAATGTGTTCTTCATGAACAAACCAAAACAAAATTTGCCCTACAGAGCTCTGGTTGTCCACATGTGAATTGTTCTAGCCATCTGTAGCTTTCCTGTTGTGTCACAGCTTCTGAAATACAAATACAAATACAATGCATAGCAAATTGTTATTCTTAAGTACTCACTGACATCCCTAATAACAATGGAGTATTTATTGATGTTTGCCCTTTATGAAACATATACATATATACATGTAAAGTGTTATATCTATGGCAGATATGTGCATGTATGAACATTTTCTGTGCATTGCTTGTGAATCAAGTTAAGAATTACAATACATAGTACCGGTAAACTCCTCTATACATGTATTTCACTTTCTGATTTACTAACCTTGATCCCATATCTAATATTCTGTCCAACATGATATCTAGTAGCAAACTTTTGTTGTCTTCATTGTGTAATAGCAAATCTGAAACATCTAGCTGAGCAAGAATTCCAAACCACAGACACAAACAGGAAGTGGGGGAGAGCTGGGATAGCTCATCTCTGGAAAGTGATGTCTGTAACATCCAGCCAGGTGGTTCAGCTTTATTCTTCACATTTTCATGAAAAATGACATCTAAAATCTGAAAAAATATCCAAAGTAACAATTACTACATTTCTTGTCATAATAGCAAATGGCACAGTGGTCATGAGCATTAGGCCAGTAACCGAAAGGTTGCTAGTTCAAACCCGGCTGTGGTCACTTGATGTAATGTGTTGTGCATTTAGACAAGGCACTCTATCTGCATTGTCTCAGTCCACTAAGGTGATATTGGGTACCGCCTTACACTGGGGGGTAACCTGTGATGAACTGGTGTCCTAATGACTCTCATCCTCTTAGCACAACGGAAACCGGGGATAAGCACTGGCCTAATGCACCTTCATGGCACGGAGAAGAATTTAACTTAACTAACTTTCATAATAGAAGTTTTAGTGTACACAAAGAACTGTAACTCTTTGGTCTCTCATCCAATTTTCCCCCTAAAGAACTATAGATCTCCTGCTTTATATAGAGTTGCCTAAGTGTTTTAAATAACTATGCCTTCCATGGTTAACAATAATGATTACCACCAATAAAACCCTGCTAATAGCATTACCAGTTCTGTTGCTTTTGATCCCAGGTTCAGCTTCAGCAGTAGAGTCAGACACATGCTGCCACTGGTCTTACAGTCCAGCAGGAAGTTTTCTGAAACAATTATGGTAGACCTAATCAAAACCTTACATAAGTGCACAAATCTTTGCCGTAAAAGCTATTTCTCCAAGCTTAAATCTTAGTGTTTATAATCTCTGAAGAAAAAAATTCAGCTCAAAAATAGGAATACATACTCTTCTGATTAGTTCAATAAATTAAATACTGTGTGACTAAATGGATAAGATTTTCATTTTCAAACGTTTGCACATACATTTGAGTATCTGCTGGTATTGTGGAGAGCAAACAAAACATACCTGATTTAAGAATCACAATTATGTTGTTGAGGAAGGCAATTAAAACAGATTGAATGGCTCTTTGTGCATCAGATTCCCTGCCCTCCAGACTCCCCGCACATTTCTGTAGCAGCTTACTGGAGGCTTGGATACAGGCCAGGCAATGGTGCATCATCTCATTATCCTCCACAGGGGACAACTCACACCTGACCAAAATTATTGTGTACCAATATCATTATCAACAATTAATATATGATACATATTGATATCAAAATGACAACTCTCTGGTAAAACCAAGGAAGTTATACCTTTTTGCAGCCAGGAACTCCTCAAGAGCTTGGGATAAGTATTTGAGACCTGAAAAAGAAATTCATATGATACAATACCTTAAACAACTACCGGTAAATTACATGTACAAGTATTACCCATATGTTGGAATATATCATACATGTAACACCCCAATGCTTGATCGGATCTTAATGGTTTTAAACCATGAAGAATTTGACATGCATAATCATAACTCAATTATGATCTTATGCTATGAAGAGTTTCACTTGTATAATCATACCTGGCAGAAAGACTTGAGAGAGACAATGTTCACCTGAAATTCAAAACATACTCTGAAATCACTCTCTTCACAACACAAAAATAAAGACCAGCTAATTGCAATGTACATTGATATAAAAATTGCACACCCAAAGGAAAGTTTTCCATCAGACAGTAGATCATGTTGACAGTCTTCCTGCCATCTCGGATGTCCTTGACCCCAGCTGTGACCTTCACTGTGACCTCATGCACCATTCGTGTGCTCACTAATGTTTTCAGGTCATCCCTGAAATTCTGGAAGGTGCTGCAATTAAAAACCTCAAACTAGTGTAATATGAAGTGGTGAGACATATATCTTATACATATACTATACATATTCTATGAATTTGTAAGTCCTTAAATGTTGCAGCTATCTGTACTGAAAGGCTCAATACCAACCGAGCAATGGATGTTAACATGGTTGTGAGCATTTCAAATGAAAGTTAATATTTAAAATAATAATTCATGGAATTAGATTTGTATTCTAAACTAACTAGAAAACTGACCACTCAGGAAGGGCCCCGCTATGACAATTAATATAGAGAAGGGGATAAAACTTTGAATTCCATCCTCTTTATATTAACAATGATGAAAAATAAATGCCCAGCAGAAGATGTAAAGAACTGGAATATATAGAATCTCGTGATTTGTAGTTGGATATGATTTTCATCCAACAATTAAAGTGTTTTTTTCTTGAGCCTTAGTGAGGGGATAAAACACACAAGTTGGATAAAAATCATATTATACATGTACTACAAATCATATGAGATTCTATTTATCCCATGTTTTATACACCACAATCAATGTTTACACTGTTTATAAAACTCCATATTATTTTACTTCATTATGCCTACGCAAATCCCATTGTAAAGTCACAACTGTGGGATATCAAAAAAATATCCAGTGAGTCATATCCATGGGATAAAGGGGGTTATCATGGGATGAAATAAAATTTGTTAAAAAAACAAAGAATTGATACCAATGCAATGATACCTAGGCTTTGCCTCAACTTCAAACAAACATCACTTGCTGACACATGTGTACAGTAATACATATAACAGATAAAGACAGACTTTAGATTTTGTGAAACAGGCAATAATCTCAGGGGATTAATTATCCTGCTCTCATCCATTTATTGAATTTAATCAGGGCTTACAGAAGGAACATTTTTAGGTACTATTCTTAAGTTTCCTTTAATATAAACATAGCAACCAAAAACAACAACAACACCAAAACATCCATTTATAAAAAATAAAATAAAAAAGAATCAAAAAACTGATATCTAATTTTTTTTTTTTTTATTTATTGTAATTCATATATTTTTTTTACTTTACAGAATATATTAAGTATTTGGACTAGAATGAAATATATTCTTTATCAAATACCATCCTTTGAACTGAGGGGTAAAAATATTAGGGTGCAGCTCATGGAATGAGAGTTAATTTGCTTCAAAGCAAACATCAGTGCAGACAAAGGTGTTCATGATTAATCTTGATATGACAGATAGAGATAAGCCTCTAAATTTTCTGCAGCAGGCAAGATAATTAATCCCAGGGGATTAATTGTTCTGCTCTCTTATCCTTTTCTTCTAAATTTACAATAAGATTTTTTTTTTTCAGAAATGACTGAATGGGGTTATCATCTGATTACCTGTTAAAATTAACAGCATTAAGGCAGAAAAAAATAAAATAAATAATTAAAAAATAAAATGGTGAAAAAGGATATCTTAATATATATCTTGATTTTAGAATTCAATAAAATTATCATAAATCATTGTGTATGGTATTTTAACCAAAATAAAATTTGAATATTATATTTTAAATCCATATTTCAAAGAATGTACACAATACTACACATCATTCAAAATTGACCTTAACTTCAAAACAAAGTTCATTTGCAGACACAGGCAGTGCAGTATTTAATCTCAATGTGACAGATAAAGATAAAGTTTAGGATTTTCTTCCTGTGGAAGGTTAATTAATCCTAAAGGACAAATATTGCACAGCCTTCCATGTATACAATGGTAACATTCTCAGCAGTTATCTCTCTTTGCCCATTCATTCTTATGCATAGTTAGGAATCTACCCCACCACCCCAGCTCCAAACCAGAAGACATAGAGAATCAAACTTAGCATCAAAATATGTATTTCTGCCTACTGAACTACCATACCAAATTTGAACTTGATTGGGCAACCATAAAAAAAGTTATTAGAAAAAAACAGGAAATTTGTGGACGGAAGAGTGACAGACAGACGGACAGAAGGACGGACGGACAGAGTGATTACTATAGGGCACCCGCAAATCCTTGCGGGGCCCTAATAAAGTAATGTGAATAAACTTATGAAGAAAAAAATTTGGTAGGCAGTTATCACAATACATCAACATCAACAGCAAACACACCTGTAAGTATTTGACAGTGAATTCCTTTAGTTAATTTTGACTTTTTGAGCTTAGTTTACCTTGCCAGTAATCTTTTGACTGTGTGTTTTGGGGAGCAGTTAAGGTAAATATCCACCAGAATCTCCAGAGATAATTTTAATTCAGAGTCAGGTTCATTTCTTCTGCTAACCTCCTGGACTTTAGTGCAAATCTGTGCAAAACATTCATTATTTCCATGTAAGATAATTGTTAATTAAACATGCTAAAATTGTTAATTTATACCGAACAAAACAAGAGGCGGGAAAATCCTGCCTTGCAAAGTGAGGCTTTATGGTAACACATATATAAGACAAGAGGCCCAGGGGCCACATCGCTCACCTGAGCAACAATTGCCTTAATTCTGATCAAATTAGCATTACAGTATCAAAATATCTTGACAACTAAGTACAGTAGATCTTGCTTAAAAAAATTGAAAATCTGCCAATTTTTATCCACCTCTTATTTTTTGGTAAATACCAAGCCCCTTTTGTTGTTGTACCTGTAAGAAGATTTTTCTCTATTCCTATATACCACCCCCCCCCCCATTTTGTGGCCCCACTTTTCTCTAGGGTATCATGGTTTCATCAAACTTATATCTGCATAACCTGTGCTTTCACACTAAGTACTGAGTTTTGGACCGAAAACTTTCCCAGAATATTTTTTAAGATTTTCTCTATATATTCCTATGTAAAAATTCAAACCGCCATCACGACCCCGCCCTACCACTAGAGAATGTGATTTTGAAAACTTGAATTTACACTACCCGAGGATGCCTCTACACAAGTTTAAGCTTTTCTGGCCAAATGGTCTTTAAAAAGAAGATTTTTAAAGATTTTCTCTATATATTCCTATGTAAAAATTCATCCCCCACTGTGGCCTCACCATACCACTGGACTATTATTTTAACAAACTTGAATCTATACGATTTGGAAATGCTTCCACTCAGAATTGGGCTTTCCTGGCCTCATAGTTTTGAGAAAAAGATTTTTAGAGATTTTCTCTATATATAAAATGTATCCCCCATTGTGGCCCCACCCTACCCGCAGGGACCATGATTTGAACAAACTTGAATCTACATTATCTGAGGATGGTTACCCGCCAATTTGAGCATTCTTGGTCAAATAGTTTTTGAGAAGAAGATTTTTAAAGATTTTCTCAAAATATTCCTATGTAAAACTTGATCCCCCAATTGTGGCCCCACCCTACCCCCGGGGACCATGATTTGAACAAACTTGAATCTACACTACCTGAGGATGCTTCCATTTTAATTGAGTTGTTCTGGCCTAATAGTTTTTGAGAAGAAGATTTTTAAAGATTTTCTCTATATAACTTGATCCCCCTCCTGTGGCCCCTCCCTACCCCCGGGGACCATGATTTGAACAAACTTGAATCTACACTACCTGAGGATGCCTCCACACAAGTTTAAGCTTTACAGGCCGAATAGTTTTTGAGAAGAAGATTTTTGAAAAATACCAACAAATTTTCAATAATTCTCAATTATTTCCCCTTTAAAGAGGACGTGGCCCTTCATTTGAACAAACTTGAATCCCCTTCACCTAGTGGTGCTTTGTGCCAAATTTGGTTGAAATCTGCCCAGTGGTTCTTGAGAAGAAGATGAAAATGTGAAAAGTTAACGACGACGACGCCGACAACGACAGACAACGGACAAATTGTGATCAGAAAAGCTCACTTGAGCCTTTGGCTCAGGTGAGCTAAAAAGCAGTGATAATGAAATTTGAATCTGGGGTACTAAGAGCTAAAAAAATTCTTCCAGCTCCATGGCCCTGCCATATTGGGTGCCTTTTTGTTTGAAAAAGTTAACTCGATCATCTAATGACTGGCGCTTATTGGTGTTTATTGTCCCTAAACTTTCCAAGGTTTCAATCAAAAGGTAAATAAATAAATGAAAATAACTGACTATGCAAACCAGATTAGTTATAACTGTGCTTTAATCTGGAGGTAGAATTTGTTTCCTGTATATCTTATCAAATTTTTACAGAAAAAAAACCTCATTAACATTTAAAAACTTATCTTTTTCATACTGCATAAAGTTGCAAATTTTGATTAATTAACATATAAATTTTTTTAAATATTGAAGAAAGAAAGCAAGAATTCTTTGGATTGTCTTTCTTTCAAATTGGCTCTGATATTTGAAGAAAAAAGTTGTTTTACGTATAAAATACCTGGTACATGACGTCATAATTTAACAGTAACATAAAACAAAACATAAATAAAACTGAGCTTAAATTTAGATCTATTAAGATTTGAAAGGATCAAAATGGGTCTGTTTCAAGTGAATTTTGTTCTCTCTTTTACAAAATTCAAACTGTACTGTCTATTTCTAAAAAAAAATCTGCTCAACAGTCTCACCGTTTACATATTACAGGTATAACAGTTGCTGGCATTGCAGAAAACACATAACACTTAGGATTGATGAGCTGTTTAAATAATATGTTTGGGACAAGAACTGCACTGACAAATGAAAAAACAACACACAATTTATATGAGAAATGTAACTCAACCTCTTTAAGACAAAATATCTGTTGCTTGACATCTTTAATCCTAAAGAGCTTTCGGAAGTTTTTAAGTATTTGAGACTCTTCCTTTGGATCAGATTCATCTGAAAGTACATGTATTAAATATAAAAGTTAAAGGTGCTTTGCAAACAACTCTGATCATACAGTCTGTATAAATGTAAGCTGCAGATCTGTAAAGAAAAAAAGGCACCAGTTTTTTAAACCTTACAATCAAGATATTAGCGAGCGAAGCTACGTCCCATAATGCTCTCTAATGTTTTCACCCGTGGTGCTATGCCAAAAATGGCCGACATTTACAGTGTCTTAAGGGTTGAAGACACGTTTTGAGTACCACAAAAGCTTTGGCGAGACACGAGAGATTTGTTACATACTTTCATTACTTTCCAATAAGTCGAGATCTGTAAACAAAGACGAAAAAGGTCATGGATGACGTCACAGTGCTCTCGCACTATATTTCCCGTGATCAGTTTAGAGGTGGATCAACCATCTGTAATGCATGTATTAGCTATTTCAGTATAGAATGTGATACATGCCTCATTAACATGTAATTTGTTTTTTAATTTTTTTTAATTTCTTGCTACGCTCGCCACAACGGTAGCACCGTAAAACATATTCTAATTTTGTTAATAGCAGTTTCTGCATCAAAAGTAAGTATATCATTATTCATTTTACTCTCTCTCTCTCTCTCTCTCATTTAATCATTAGGCCTACCAATGAGAACCAATTTTGCAAGTCTATCTTTAAGATGCTCGTGGCATGATAGATATTCCTTTTTCTGTAAAGACATTTTTTGAAATCGTAATTCGCTAATGTATGAGTTTTTTCTTCCACATGACGAACAAAACAGCGAGAATCTCAAATATCACGAGCGGTCTGTCAATTTCCAAGTTCACATGTGTGTTCCGCCATTTTAACAGGCCCGCATTTGTTTTTCTTCCAGTTCGGTCAAATATTTTCAATCGATCTTAAATAATGGAAACATACCATCATATGGTTGATTATCATAATGATAAACCTGTTTATTGTGAGTTCTTTTGTTTATGGAAATAATTAAAATCAAAACCTTACATTTTCTTGCTGCTGAATACTACAACAAATGTACTTCCGGTTGAAAAGTTTCAGGAGTTCGTCTGCCTTTTGTTTCATTCATTTGGAGGCTCTGACATACACTATATAGCAGACCTCCAGAAAGTATATTTCGATGGCAACTTTTTGAATACATCGCAATGGTTTTCTCAAACGTTTCTTGGACTTGTGTAAGTTGACAAACTTTCTTTAGGACATGATATCCATATGAGAAGTTTCATGAATCAAGTACAGAACAAAAGAATCTTTAAAAAAACCAAACGATTAATGATACGCTATTTTTTATTTTCTCAGAGTATATTCTTATTGCATTTCATAAATTTTGAGGTAGGCTAAATATTTCATATAAATTAAACCTAATTTGATCTAACAGATATTTTAACAGGTTGGGACCAATCTCCCAAATGGGATATAATAGCCCGTTTGGGATATAATAGCCCGTTTGGGATATAATGGCCCAAATGGGATATAAATTTAAAGTGCAAAAAATAATTTAAGTTTAAAGTTTTGATATAAATCCGCATTAATGTGAATCAAATGCAACAACTTTTGGTTAAGAAGTTTTTCTATATGTCTAGTTTGTAAGATTGATCCCCAAGAAGTTTTGGATATACTGAGGGATCAATCTCCGTAATAGCACAGCTACAGATAAAGTTGTTGTATTTCATCTGTTCTAATGCAGATTTTTATCAAAAATTTCAAAATCAAAAATTTTTATTTTTTGCTTTTTGCGGATTTTTATCAAAAATTTTATTTTGTGCACTTTAAATTTATATCCAATTTGGACTATTATATCCCATTTGGGAGATTGGTCCCAACCTGTTTAATATGAAAAAAGTAAATTTATAAAAGAAAGGGTATAGGCCTACATGTAGCTAGTAGTATTTAATTTTACTGGAATTCGACCAGTTTTTGCTGAAAACCATTTCTTGGCAGTGCATTGGTTCATTATTTTATCAACACATAAAATTGTATAAGAAAAATGACCTAACAATGCACTGGCGAGAACTGGTCGCTCGACATGAGTCAAGAAAGATAGACAATCCAAAGTTAAGTAATGCTTAAATTTGATATGTTTACTATTGCAATTAATGTGAATAGTGTTGTCATAGTTAAAATGTTGCTGATTAATTTATCCAGAGACTACAGTAATTTACAATATATTACAAGTGAATTCCCTCAGTTATGCATTTTGTATCTGACTTGGTCAAACTTACTGATAGTTTAAATTAAGAATATTCAAATGCTTCCTTTTTAATCATTCATCATTTTCAAGAGTTCAAGAATAATTTAAAATCCTACTGAATTTTTAATGTGTGAGACACTGAGACAATTGGTTTATTGTAGATACCAATTATTGATAAGCATGCCAGACTCCAAAATATCCAGCTTGCTAGTATGATATTAATTTTTTATTGCAAAATGTGACTGAAGTTTGATACCTTTCTCTTCCAATCCAATTTCCATTGAAACTACCAACCAGTTATTCAATACTGTGCCTGAAAATTGATATTTGGATAATTTTTAAAATACATTAGGATCACACATTAGGACTCATGAAGGGTGCATGTCAGACTAATTTACATCGAAATGAAATTTGTATCAAATTGTATATGCTTTTACTGTATCTCTGATTTTGTAAAAAATTATTAAGCCATCAACATTAGAAAATTAATTAAGTTAGTACTTGTGCGACCATACTATCTATAATCTCCTGTTGTTAAATGCACAACACAGATTCAGAGGAAAAATAACTTGAGGAGTTAGTCTTTGCTAAACATTATACAAACAATTATGATACATGTACGTACTATTTAGACACTGTGAAAGTGTTTTTCTATGTATGTGTAACGCATGCTTATTAATTGATAAGTAATATTTTAAAATAGTATTTTACTTACATTGTATTGATAATATATTATCAGTATACTAGTAACCCTAAATACTCTGTGCTCAATAGTGATGTACATCTAACTTTATTTCTGTTGTAGAATACCTTTTTTCTCTAATAACTTTGTCTACTGTTTTTTTTAACATTTTTTTTATTGATGGGGTCGTTGAGGGCAAAAGATATAACAATTTTTTATAAAATAAAAACAAAAAAGTTCCATTAACAGCAAAAGCAAAAACTATTACCGGTAATTAAAAACTTTAAGATATGAAAGTAGATGGCACAGAATTAAATACTGATATAGACAAACAAAAAGTTCTGTTATGATGCCTAAAATTAATGCTTGATCCAAGAATATTAGAAGTCTGCAATGATTTGTGTGCATTGCAACAACTAAGAAGCATTTCATTTATAAGTTTTACAAAAAAATTCTCTAAAATAAATTTGTTTACATGTTTGCAATTCAACAGTTTTGTTTAGTTACATGTACAATCAAAATTTTTTTTGGCATCTTATGTTTGGGGGTTGGATGTGGCCAATTTATCAGCTCTTATTAACCCTAGCGAGGAGTCCCTTTGAACATAATATATGTTATAAAGAGGGTCTATTGATCTTGGTAAGGATATACAGGAACTGCTGATCAGACTACCACCTACATTTCTCTGTGTACCAGTGTAGTGGTGGAAGCAGTGCATTTGTGATTTTTGTTAATTGTCTGAAATTCCTCTCAACCCCAAAATAGTCACTGGCCAATATTAATGTGAACCGTACGCAGTGTTTTGTGCATGTGAAGAGGCCATATGATTAATGTATGTGCTTTTATTTATGCTGGAGCATACTGAATTCATGTAATTGATTGGTGGCATCGGGTATATCAAAGATACTAATGAGCAGCAAGGTAATGATGCTGAAATATGAAATATTTAGTCCCCATTATCCATTTCAATGCTCTTGATGAATGGTTAACTTATTTTGGTCTATTAGAATCATTACATGTTTTCCTGTGTTCTTTTTTGTAATTTGATATGTTTTGAGAAGTGTCTATTTCAATGAAGTTATGAAAATGTATACTGTACTTAATTGACATACGTTTTGCAGTCTTTAATATCTCCATGTATTGTTGCATGCTTTACTTATGATTTATCAGTCAAAAATTTCATAGTTATGCTGCTTCCTTTTATCTATTTATCAGTCATTGAAAATTTTAAAGTAAGCAGGATATATCCATATTTATTCTAAATATTCCCTTTAATTAAGGTCATTGATAAACCCAAATCAAATCTAGTAGCATGCACCTAAATATATGTTTATGAGAAGGAAGTTTTAGGTTTTGGTTATTGATGCATTGAGTAGGATTGACAGCAATAAAAAAAGAGGACATAAAAACCTATTGACTTTTCAACAACTCTATCATGATTAATTTCAAATTTCTTTGTCCCATATATTTCATGTCAAATATGAGAATACATGGTAGTTCTTAGACTCTGATTGATATCAACCTATGTACAGCTTGGTTCATATTTTTTAGTAATACTTTTTTCAAGCCTGACAAAAAACTATAAATTTAAGAACGAAGAGTATTTCAAAGCTTTCCATGGCATGATAATTTTAATAACAGTTTTAACGATGGTCTGGAGGATTGACACGAATCTTCTCTTTTGTCGGCTAATTCCTCTTGGTGAAAGTGACCAACCGTAATGCATCCTTTCCGCCTTTATGTAGCAAAAACATTGAGATGATTTAAAGTGTCACTGAAAAGATTGACCTGCCTGTAACTCTCTGGAATATAATGGAAATATGACAATAGCAGGTTTAAAGATTATCTTAGATTTTTAAAATTCCTCCTCAAGTTTATTCTTTGGCTCATATCCTAGACTAAATTTGAAAGTTTTATTATACCACCTAGGATATTCATTTATATGATTAAGATAACAAACAGGTATAAGTAGTTTGTTATTGAAATAATAGTAGTGCGATGTTTAGTAATGCAGAACTTCAATACCAAGTTTTTTTAGTTTCAGATACTGTAGTTTAACAGCCCAGAGACAGATGAAGACCAGGCCAGCATAGGGTAAGACTTCAACTTTTGGCCTTGCCAGTTAATCTCAGTGAACAGGGAATTTAATAACAATAATACACTATCATGTTTTGCAGTTGGTTTTTGAACATTGCTGAAATGTTTGATATCGGATGTGAATCTTGATTGTGATGAATTTCTTCCAGCGTTTTATATGATTAGGGTTCAGGCACTAATATCATTACTGCAAACTGCAGCTTGAGCAGTTCTTAGATGACCTGCCTGTTTAATTGCTTTATTGTGGTGAGCTCTATGAAGTCTTCTTATTGTCTGTGCAAGGTTTCTCTCCGGCTCCAGTGTTCTAGAGATGGCCAGCTAATTGTTTGTTTGGTATCTTTGCCTGTGAAGGCTTGGAACTGCTTCTCCAACTTAATGATGATATTATATGGTTGGATGGCTTGCTGTTAGAAATCGGCTGAAGGCTGTGGGCTCATCACTTGATTGGAGATCCTGAGATAGCTCACATTAGGATTGTGAGATAACTCGCACACTGTGATATGCTGTCCCTCTTCTGATTTAAAAAGCATTAATTAGATAGTTCTTGGACAGTTTATCATCATGGCCATCCTAATGAATGTGCCAGACTTGACTTTTATGATTCTTTTATTTCCCCCCTTTGGTTTAGGCATCACTTTGGCACCAGTGCTTTACCAATACAGTTGAAAATACTATATTTGTTCATTTTTTAGGAGATTGGAGATTTTCTTTGAAAATCGTTTTAGAATTCAGGCATTTTTTTTTCCAATGAAAAAAAAAGTTTAAATAGTTCTATAAAGGAACTAAATAAATTATATATAAGTTAGATATATCACAAGGATCAATATATTTGTGGGCCAAGTATGCTGCAAATAAAAAATTAATATTATTTGCACGTAACAATACCAGTAATTTGATTCCCCCTGAAACAATATTGTTACATAATATCAGAATTTGCTTTGGAAGCTGGTAGAGAAAGAAACAATACCAAATTGGCTAAATCAAAAAACTGTGATCAATACTGACCCATACTAACAGCTGATTAGGGCTCAGACTTTCAGCACCCCATAGATTTAATGCTGTGGTTCATAACATTTAGGCCAAGATATCAAAAATACATGAGCCACATGGTCTTCAGATATTAATTACACAGCAAGTGCTGGTTCATCATTTCTCAGTAACAGCTCGGGGTTGTACCTTTGGATTATGATACCTACCACTCAATTGATGGTAAGAAGTTCTCAAGATGAAAATAGAAAGCAGAAAAGATTACTAAGATAAGAGAAGAACAGAAATATGACATTGGTTTTGTAGTTGTTTTGAGGGAGAGCTGGAGAGCTTGGATTATGACTGGGTTTTTATGATGAGTTTCGGTCAGTGCCCCCCCTAAACAGAAAACACCAAGGGATTCCTGTGTATTGACGAATTATATGAAATCTAGACATGTGTATGGTATGTGTAAGAAGTGGAATTAATAGGCTTGGGCTGGTGTACAGACCAGCGGACATTGATTTTGCCTTATACAAGAAGTGGTGATCTATTGCAGATGACTATTTTGGTGTATCAATAAGACAGTTTGATAGTTCCTGTGATAACACAGTCAAGAAAGATCAGTGAGGAAGATTCGTCAATCATTATTTTTCAATGCATGTATTTATTTCCCAAAGGGGACTATCTATACTTAAAGATGTGAACAGCCAGTAGTTAATGCATCAGAGTATGGTAATTTTTCAAAAAAGTTTTTTTGGATTATATTCAATATAAGCATCACTGCCAGCGAGATTCTGGCATATTGTGTAAGAGTTTTGGCTGGAATATTTGACTTTGTATATATACTGTAAAGAAAAAAATTCTGCAGCTTCCCTGGAGTTATGGATCAAAGGAGGCTGTGTGGGAAGGGGAATTCCAGCAGAAGCTGAGAGTGTAGGGGCACCATGTCACAGGACAAGCCAGATAAAGGGGCCCCACCCTCTGCAGTGGAGGGGGTGGACTGGAGGGAGCGGTGCCTGTCCCTGGAGGCCTCACTACAACAGTTCAAATCCCAGGTGGTACGGATCAGAGAAACACTAGGAGAAAAGGTAGGCCACACTGACAGAAACTGTACAGGTTTTATTTATTGGAAGAGAATTTTCAACCTGATACAATAGGATAAATAGTTACATAATTTGGCCACAAGTCAAAGATTCATTATCATTATGAAAAGTTGATTTTGACTTCTGCATCATGCATTAAAATTCTTGATTTAAACTATTGAATAAAGCATTTTAAAAAATTAAGTACTGGTATGCATGTATGATTAATTGTGATTATACATGTACTATTATTTTTGATAAAATAAATACAATGTTCTGGTTCATGTATAGGAATTTTGCTGAAAATCTCTCTCTCTCTCTCTCTCTCTCTCTCTCTCTCTCTCTCTCTCTCTCTCTCTCTCTCTCATTGTTTTGCTGATTAGCAGTATGGATAACTCCCCTGGGATCCTTGGTTATTTTCTCTGGCCATATGGCATAATGGAGTATTTTGAAAACCATAACTCCACAATCTTACTGTTGTCATAGCAGTGCCTTATGAATTGAACTAGACAGGGGCTTTTTCTCTTTACATGCATAGAATGCATAGAAACTGGAAATGTAATGACAATGCTAAAGAAGGTTGTACTCTGATATCTGCTGAAGGGATTAATCACTTTGATCATGTTTACACATGGAAGAATTTCAATCAACATATTTCCTTTTATTTCATGACTCAGTGCAAAAAGGTTAAGCTGACCTTTAGTAGCTGCCGGGCATTCTTTCCTAGCCTGCGGCTTGATAATGGGAGATATCCTTTAATATTTCTATCAATATTTCTTTATTAGTTTCATAGCAGACCTTCCGAGTTGATATTGTGGAATATTTTTCAGGCCTTTCATCTTTTGTTTCTATCATCTGTGTCTGTCAAACTCAAAGATTGATTTTTTTTTGTAGTGGTTTTGTCTGGTCATGTGCTAACTGTTTATATTTCTAATTATGATCATCACAGGGGTAGATAATGAAGAAAAATTCCCCATAAATCATGTTGATGGGAGCCGATATAAAGGCCTGACACTGGGATGTTGTTGTATATGATTTCAGTTTGTAGATCTGTGTCTTTCATCTGCTAAAATGATGAGAAAATTTACTCCACAGATTGGACTCAGCAGGAATCTTAACAAAATAAGATAACATTTCGTAAGAAATTTTTCCAAATTTTCCCACGAGTGAAAGATTAAAATAAAAACGATCTGTGAACTAATACATCAAGTGATAAAACTCCAATCCAGATACAATACATTTCTGTTATCTTACTTTATTGGGGAAATCAAATCAAGTTTGATATATATCTATTGGCATGGAGATACAAATTTGTATGGAGAGAATGATCTACTAAGGTAGAGGGAGAGAGAGAGAGAGAGAGAGAGAGAGAGAGGAGAGAGAGAGAGAGAGAGAGAGAGAGAGAGAGAGAGCACAACATTATTAAGTTGAATAGTGATTTGATCTGTGACAATAGTAGGGGTATTTTATGACAAAGTTGACATTATCTATTTGTTGTATCTTGTTTTGGGTGTGCATTAATAGTCATTTGTTACAAGACCAATAACAATAAAAGGGAGGAAGTACAAACAACTGTCACCCCCAATTATGTATCCTCCAGTTTGTCAGGGTGTTTGATGTGTGCATAGAATGTTCATACATTGGCTCTTACATTGCAGGAAGATGTTTTTAGTTTATGCTAAAAATTCGTTTTAAAAATATAAAAGGGCTTTACAGGCCATTTCATACTTGTATGTGTAAGTATTGACTTGGAATTGCCTAGTTCTATTGCAAAGATCAAAGATAAATGAAATGAAATTTATAGCAGCAAAATAAGCAATCCTGTGTATTTCTATCAATAAGCAATTCATAAAAATCAAAAAGAAAATATTGATGTAGTAAGTTTTATCTAGTCGACTAGATATCAGGACAATCTTTTTTACATATCGGTCATGGGAAAAGCTACATCATGTACACAAAACTTGATGTATCATGACTGAGCAATAACAAAAAACAAATTCATTATTGTCTACTGGGGCAAAAAAAGTAAACAATGCTGAGGAAGGCTCTGATAGAAGATTTTGTATGCTGTGGTGACTGGCCCTCAGCCAGATAGAGAGAGAGAGCAGCACAAAGCCTGCCTGTCTTGGAGCAGCACTCGGAAAGGTTGGTCTGCCTTGGGATGCTGCAGCCATTTCGATTTCGGTAACCTTAGTAATTTCGACACCAAATGATGGCTCGGGCACCCAGAATTCCTTGGGGCCACTATGTACTGGTATGTTACTTGTGAAGTCCGAAGGACAAAATTCTGTTCTAATTATTCTTGATGACTATGGCGTATTGAATGCTAATTATTGTAATTGCGTGATCCTTTTGTGAAAATGTGTCTTTGATGATAAGTGTCCTCTGGGGGTAGGAAATTTTTTGGATGATGAAAATGAGGTCTCGATGACATACTGTACCATACTTGTTAGTAAATTTTATGTAACCTGATTATACACACATTTGTGTGTATAGGTACATTTTTTTTCTTATTATGATTATGAGACTTGCATGACAATATTGTGTAGACGTATTTTAGCAAGTAACTGTTGCTTGGAGCGAGAAGATTTTGAGATTGGTTATGTTATTGGGTATGAAGATTTAGTATTGTCAGTTGTTTATGATATGACACAGATGGCCAATACAAGCCTTGAAATGATTGCGGAAACTTATTTCTTGCTGCAACAGAATCTACCAAACTATTGCATTTTTCAGCTAATGGTATTCAACAAGCATATAATAGGATTGTATTTTGGTATGCTTCATTTGAACGATATATTTTTTATTCAGGGTATTAGGGTTTTGAGTGTGAGAAACAAGTTAGCATTTTTCTTGTTGAAGATTTTGCAGTGGTTATTACACTTAAAAAAAAATACTCTGTGTCCCTAATTTGGATCGAATGTAACCTTGGTGAAACTTTTATCCATTCTTGTGAATCTTTATTCAAACGTTCATCCTTTGATTAATGAATTACAGTACATTCTTTTTTAATACGGTTTTTGTTGTTGTCGAGTACTGATGTGCTAGAAATAGCACCAAGTTCTCATTCCTCTTCTTAAAACAAGTCTTCTTTAAACAAACCTGAAGCCTCCTAATTAAAGTATTACGGAACAGACAAATTCAATAGAGCTGGAAACAACAACTTGTGAAATGAACTGTCTTCTGAGAACTTTGCGATAATCACCCTAATTCTGATGTCTGACAAAAAAAGTCTGGGCTTAATCTTTTTAAAACTAATTTCTAACAGAAGTGCATTGTTTAAGGCAAGTGGGTAATTCTTTTTAAAAACTCTCCTGATGATGCTAGTTGGTACATGCCGTGATAATGTTGAGTTTGAATGCAACAGGTGGCATCAGGTGTCTACAGGAACTTTGCTCTCGGAGAAGATTAATGATGATTTCATTAATAATGACTCCATTTATTAAATGAACTGTATGTACCTGATTTAAAATTTTATTTGGAGGCACAAAGTAAAAAAAGGCATATTTTCTAAACATCATCAGACAGAAATAAAATATATTCAAATATGTAAACCTACAGTCAAAAAAGAATTTGAGTTTATCAAATGATGACTTTTGTCATGTTGATTGACAATAGACATTCTTTCCACATTGCTTGGATATTTGTACATGTAGTATTCAATCCAACCATTTGCCTGTTTCACATTGCAGATACTGTTCAGACTAAAGGAGGGGTGGGGTGGGACTGAATTGGTTTTAATTCAATCTGTAACTCTCTCTCTTTTCTTTTAATCTATCTGTTTTCAGAGTGAAGATCTCTCATCTGTTTAAAAAACTTATGGGAATATAGAAATTTTATGACGGAAATATATGATATTGATTTTAAGTGGATATGATTTATTTCTCTCTATTTTGGTTTTAGATGAAAGAGCTAGAGATGAAGAAAAGGGAAGCAGAGAGTCGCGCTGACTCGGCAGAACTAAAGGTACGCATTTTGGAATTCCAACAATTTTCACTGTTTACATCAATATACGTGAAATTCAAGAGGGTTAGACAATCATAATGGCTTAGATAATCTCCCTAACCCAGTGGATCTTCCAGAAGTCAATCCATTTCACTGTCATACCATGGGATTGTAAGAGAAATAGATTGATGCCTCATTAGCACTTCCAAAGAAATTGCACTTTTTTCCCAGCAATATCAAATACCTGTGTGGTCTCCTAATGCACACGTCTTAGAAGGTTTTTCTTTTCTGGCAGAGAAAGTGAAAGGCATTGCATATACATACACAGTAAAAATGTGACCATAGGCTTTGCTGATGGCTTCCATGGAAACTAAACTATTTCAAATATTCAAAGTGTGCCGAGTTTTTTCAGGTGTTTCACACATGTTCTGTGTAACATCAGTTTTTATCTGGCAGTTTTTAGAGTTTACCTAAATTAAACAAAAAACATATTTATGTACTTATTCAAAATAAAAGCATTGTTTCATTATCACCTCATCAAAAACTTAATGTACTGGATCCTTATAAAAAAGGAGACAACTAGTTATATTAACCCAGCTTTAGCTCTGATGCCAATACGAATTGGCAATTCCAATGCCAATACCCCTGTTGCAAATATTGACACCATTAGAATAAAAAAGCACTTTTCCTGAAAAAAATTAATGATACTTGACAAGTAAAATATCAGATGATGTGTAATTTATTCAAAAACTGTCAGAGTGCCTCTAGATTCTGATGGTTTTTGATGAAAGCGCTGGATATTAGCTGAAGGCTAGTATGACACCAAGGACTATCACTGATCAATCTAGGAACCGTTGACTTATATGTAGCACTGAGTCCCATTGATCTGATTATTGCTGATTTACATTTGTATCACACAGAACCCTGTAATCATCACACATCTGTAGAATACTAAAAACCCGGTCAGAAAAATTGATTGGGCGGATCAGTGGAGGTGCCCAATATCTCGCCTCAATTGATTGGCTTATTTTCGTCCGTTTCTTCTCATGTGACAATTTTATTCTTATCAGGGGACTTTATTATCTTATTTCCAATGAAGCTTCTATTTCAAAAGAGGCATCCAGATTTTTATTTACTGGGCTTGTGTATTGGACATGGCACTGAATAAATCTGTATTATCTTTTACGGAGAGCCTCCTGCAAATGTGAAAGAAAAGGGAATTTTGACTTCACTGGTAGTTAACCTACAATATTGGTTATCCTTAGTTTACCCTTTAACCTTTGCAAATATACCAGTATTTTTAATAGCATACCAGAACTAAGGCTCAAGGTATATTGTATATAAATTATTTAGTGTTTGCCTGTGGAATGGCAACATTTTAATTAAAGCATAACATTTGGTTTGAAATTTTCCCAAAGGAATTTTGGAATGTTATGTCTCTTAAAGAAATTTAAGATTCAATATCTAATTATATAACACTCAATCTTTACATGTAGTTTTTTTGAAATCTGTAGTGGTTCTCTGATTTTCTTCTGTCCATTCATCACACACTGCACTTAACTCTCATCAGAAATGCAATGTACTTTCATCAAACTTCATAGAAAGATACGTATTGCTGATAATAGTTAGATTGTATCATCGTTTTCTGTCCTTGACCTTTCAATTGACCTTGACATCACTTATTTCTGTTTAGTTGGACAGCTGTAAAAGATATTTTCTCAGGATCATTTACTGATAAAAATGTCCTTTATTCATCATATTTTACCACTAACTCAGCATGGTGCAAAGATACAGAGTACTGATATGCATTTTTTCATGTTGCAAAAATTAAAATTAGGTAGGGATATTCATGTCTTATGAACAAAAATTCTAGTGTCTAAAAATTTCCTTTTTCACTTTGTAGGTTTGTTGAACCTAAAGATACATGAAATAGTGTATATATGAAAAAACCCCACAAAGATTATACTCAATCATTTATATAAAAAAAAAAAACAACTCTTTAAAATGGTGTACACTTCCATCCCCAGATGTTGAGCACAATTATAACTGGCTGTAATAGGAAGCTAGTAGAGTTAGATCTCATTTGTCACTTTTCAGTACTCCCTGAAAATGGTTTTACCACCACAATAATCCGGCCATTAACACTGTTATGTAGAAAACATTATTCGCCATTTCTATTTATCCATTTACTGAAAGCCAGCACTCAGAATTTGCATAAAAGGGATTTTTTTTTGGAAGGCTTCCACACTAAATACATGTATATAAATCTGTATATAGAACACATATCTTGATATGCGAGCTGTATTTAGATCTGTCTGACTCGGATTTTTTTTTACCTATTTATTACCTGGTCACATTACATTTCTTGTATCACATTGTCCCTGTACTGTCAGCTATAAGGAAAAAATGGAATAGTGAAGGACTTTACACTAGACTCTGTTCCATAGAGGTGTTAAAAATGAAGAATAATAGCAATGTTCTAGGGGTCACAAATTAAAAGAAAAACCACGTAAGCTGGTGCATATCTTTGTAAGGGTTTATAAAAGTCCAGAAAAATGTGGTTAATGTGGCATAGGTATCTCGATTGAGATCTCCAATATCTCGACAGCCTATGTCATAATGTTTATATTTCATATATATAGGGCTATTATATTCCCAAGTCAAATGAACCGAAAGAGACACATAAAAAATGTGTGTGTGCATTTATTTGCATTCTCCCTGTGCAGTGGTAGTGTGATTATATTACAGCCACATTAAGGGAGCAGTGGGCTTATTAATTCAACTTCGTTAATTAGGATTTCAAGTCTACTGTACAACATGTTCTGTAATAATGCGCAAGAGGCTTACATTGCTAGAATTCAGAAGGTAATTTTTGTCACTTAATAATTCATAATGAATTTTCAATTTTTTATTTCATTTCTAGAGTTCTAATGAAAGGTTTTTTCCCCGTATAAGGCAATGATAGTTAAAAATTCAGAAACATCTGAGGGGTAATTTGGTTTAAGTTTAAAAAGTTGATTTGGATGTATGCAAGTATATTGTAAATAAGCATACTTATCACTTATCAAGTATATTGTTGATCAATTCTCTTTATTACCTGGTAATGACTATTTTTAAATTTATGTCATCAGTTTTCAGAGAATGATCAAAGTGGACATTCCTTAATTAGTAGAAAGATAAGATCTGGCTATTAATGTAGTTTGAATTGACAATGAGATCTAGTAATTAAATAGCACACATGCCAGGTCCAATGTATATTGTAAACTAAAAGGATGACTTTGTTAGTGTTGAAAGGTAACATTGTCAGTAGTGGAACACCTAAGAAGTTTTTACGATAGATACCAACTGTAGTATATTGTAAACTTAAGATACAACCTTACTAGTGTTGAAGGTAATATTATCAATTACAAAGTACATGAGACATTTTTTTACATTAGATGTATTAAGGATGTTCGTACATACAGTACATGTACCTGCTTTTCTATGATATAAATGGATGTTTCACTTCACTCTTACTATTAATGGAATCTAAGTTCAGTGTACATTAGCAGACATCTTATATGTCAAGGAATAGGAACTTTAATGGAAGTAATTTATTGCCCTGTTGTATGCAGTACAGCTTGAGTGTATGAAAATTTTCCTTGTTCTTGACCTGACTTTGTTTTCTTGGGGAAATCCTCTGAAGGGAATACTGATACATTCAATATGATTTTATCTTCGAGTTAAGATACTCTTAAAACTGGAGAAGTTTTAAATTGATTGAATGTTGATCACAAGTATCTTTTTCATAATACATTGAATATGCATTTAGAAACACCTATCTACAATCATATGTTAAGAATCTTATTTGTGTATGTGGCATTTTATCAAACATTTGGTTGGTCAGTATATAACGAGACACCACTCCTCATTACAACAAACATAGCGATGTCCCAATGTCAAATGTATGCTATTTTGATAAAAAGATTGAATTTTTCACATATCTATAAAAAAATCATTTCTCAATTTAATATACATTGTACATTATACAGTTCATATAATCTTGAAATTCATAGCGCTTGAATTTCATGATATACTTCAACTAAACACAAACAAAAACTTGAACACACTGTCAAGAATACATTTTAAAGTTTTGGATTTTTTTATATCATGAACCTAAGTTATTCAGGATAGGAAAAAAATATTTAGGCATTAAAGAGTCTTTGTATTTGATTCAGAGAAGCCTATAGCTGTGCTAATTTTCTGTGTGTGTTACAGCTTCATGCGATGGAGCAGCAGCTAGCAGCTATAAACTGGCAGCCAGAGCATGCAGAGAACCGAGACACAGTGGTGGAGGAGTTAGAAAGGAAGTGTCAGGCCCAGGCCACCACCATCCGGTCACTGCAGAGACAGCTGGACGACCAGCAGAAAGAGCACGTAAGTAAAAATTTTTTTAACAGTACATATAAGTCAATGGTACATTATTGTCATACAAGTTATGTTACATGTAAGTCAATGGTACATTTCGGTCAATGCTACACGTAAGTCGATGTTACATGTAATGTAAGTTGATAGTTAATCTAAATCAGTGGTACATATAAGTCATCAGTACATGTAAGTCATTAGCACATGTAAGTCATTGGTACATGAAAGTCATCATACTTGTGAGTCATTGATACTTGTAAGTCAATGGTACATGTAAGTCTTCAGTACATGTTAGTCATTGATACTTGCAAGTCATTAGCATCAGTAAGCCATAGTTATTCTAAGTCATCTGTACATGTATGTCACATGATACATATAAGTTATTAAACATGTTAGACATTGGAACTTGGAAGTCCTCTATACATGTAAGTCATCACTACATGTTATAATAGTCATTGGTACATGTTAGTCATATGTACATAAAAGTCATTAGTACATGTTTATTTAACTCATTGGTATGTGCAAGTCATTGGTACATGTAAGTCATTGGTACATGTAAGTCATTGGTACATGTAAGTCAATTGTACATGTAAGTCAATGGTACAGGTAAGTCATTGGTACATTTCGGTCAATGGTACACATAAGTCGATGTTACATGTAATGTAAGTTGATAGTTAATCTAAATCAGTGGTACATATAAGTCATCAGTACATGAAAGTCATTAGCACATGTAAGTCATTGGTACATGAAAGTCATCATACTTGTGAGTCATTGATACTTGTAAGTCAATGGTACATGTAAGTTTTCAGTACATGTTAGTCATTGATACTTGCAAGTCATTAGCATCAGTAAGCCATAGTTATTCTAAGTCATCTGTACATGTATGTCACATGATACATATAAGTTATTAAACATGTTAGACATTGGTACTTGGAAGTCCTCTATACATGTAAGTCATCACTACATGTTATAATAGTCATTGGTACATGTTAGTCATATGTACATAAAAGTCATTAGTACATGTTTATTTAACTCATTGGTATGTGCAAGTCATTGGTACATGTAAGTCAATTGTACATGTAAGTCAATTGTACAGGTAAGTCATTGGTACATGTAAGTCAATTGTACATGTAAGTCATTGGTACATGTAAGTCATTGGTACATGTAAGTCAATTGTACATGTAAGTCAATGGTACAGGTAAGTCATTGGTACATGTAAGTCAATTGTACATGTAAGTCATTGGTACATGTAAGTCGATTGTACATGTAAGTATTAGTAGATCAAACCATTGATACATGAGAGTCAGGTTCTTGTAAGTCAATTGTACATGTAAGTCATTGGTAAATAAAAGTTATATAATATGTATACATGTCATTTGTACATGCAAGTCAGTGGTAAATTTTAGTCAATAGTACATGTAAGTCAATGGTACATAGTCATAACAGTGTGTTAATGGTTTTATTATTACGATTGAATATAAATGCCTTCATGGGAAATTTTTTTATATGTTCAAACTATAATGGTTTCTAAAAATAGGACAAAATAGGTGATGATTGTGTTTGTTTTTTTACCGGGTATTTGTTTTTTGTTTTTTTTTGGGGGGGGGGGGGTGAGGGGGGGGGGGTGGATGGAGGGAGGATTGTGTATTGTACAAACAGTTACATGGTTTTCAAGAATCGGTCTAAATAGAAGAATATGTAAGTCATGAAAAAAAAGATTTTTATTTTTAAATATTACGAAGTTAAATCTGTACATGAACCATGTTCATGTGTAGTGTACTTGTTGTGAAGGAAAGGTAATGATGAGATGTTTGCTCAACAGTCAGGTGCACTACCTGAAGGGACTCATAAGTTACAGCAATTCAGGTCAAGGTCATAGAGGTGTAAACCAGCTTTATACGAAGTTAATGTCAAAAGTATGCTTCTGAACACTTAATGTGGTAAAAGTTTATGTTGAGTATTGACAATTTTGATTACATCAGATTCAGTATTATCCTGGGAGGTGGAAAGAAGGAGTGTACACCAGCTATTTAATTGGTGGGAGCTACTAAAATTTAAACAAAGCATTATTGTTCAGGTTCTGAATAATTGATGCACCAAAGTATGAAACTTTCATGGATATAACACAGACTTTCACCAGCAATAAATGTAACTCTATGCACATTCAGCACCTTTAGAACTGGGAAGCCAAAAATACTACCTCTGTAATCAGTACATGGTGATTCTCCATAGGGCTCCTTTTTCAGGAAATAGATGTTTGATTTCTAAAGAATTACTAATTCTAAATGATTATGAATATGCAAATAGAATTATCTGGCAGATAATTGTCTGTAGAACTTAAATTTCACGTACTTGAGTTTGAGTATCGCAGATAGCAATATGGTGACAATTTTAGCCCCGTAGGACTTTGACACATTTTCGCACATTGAGCAGTAATTGTTTACAATGGGTAATCAAAGAAAGAAGAACTCTTTCTAAAAAGCCTATAAAGATCCATTAAGAATGCAAGGAGAAGCCTTTTCTTACATTTGAGTTCTTTGCATGTGGGCGACCCCCAAATTAAGAACTTTTGAAAGTATTACACTTACGGCTTGGTCTATTTTCATTGTATTTTTTAATCAATAAACCTTTCGTTGTAGATTTTACAAAGACAACAAGATGCTCGGGCTGTGGAGGAAAAAGCTGGCAGGATCAAGGACTGGGTGACCTCTAAGATACAACAGGTAAACAAGCCTACACACAAAACTATTGATGCTATCGGCTGTAGTATCAGTACATTCCCTCAATGGAACACATCATTGCTTGATGATGCTGTGTTGCTGAGCTAGTTTCTTTGGACAATTTTCATCACCTGTTTTTATTATAAAGTTTTTGTCAGTTGTCAAAGTATTTGATCTGGGTTTCCTGCAGAGGACAGAATAGATCTACAGTTAATGCTCTTCGTGATAACACTGCAAGGTGTGTTTTTTTATGACAGCCAATTAGTGCTAACTGAAATGTCCAATAGAAACAAGTTAATGAGCCCAGTGTGATAATTATGATTTCAAAAAATCTATATAATTTGCTATAAATCACCAGTTTTCCTGTGTTCATTCAATAATCTTTGTGTAATGGCTGGATCATTTTTGTATGTTCTTGATGCATTAATATTTTTTTCTGATATTGTCAAACCGTTTTTCTCTTATTCACCAGAAAAAAGAACAATTTGGCTTCATAATCAAATTATTGTGAAAGAGTTGTTGAAGGATAATGAATACCGTTTTCTGTACCAATGTATATCCTTGCTTTGTCAACATAGATAACTATTCTTTTAGCAATTTTGAAGGTTTGATATATGGAAAATTGTTACAAAAAGGAAATTTTACATCAGTTTAGTAACATTCCTTATTTTCTACAGATGGACAGTCAGAACAAAGAACTGGTGCATGAGAATGAACTTCTACAGGAACAAGTTGATATTCTCAGAGAGAGGCTGCAGGCACTTCCTGCTCTGGCATCCAAGGAAATCTTCCGACTAAGCCAACAGGTCAGAAACTTTATCACATCATGTAGGTGGAATACATTAATTGCCTGTAAATGATTTGTCAATGACTGTTATCAAGGGCATCAATGTAATTTTTACTCTTTTGGTGCCATTCGGTTGGTACAGGTAATAAATGCTCATTGTAGCTGATTGCCTCAACATCTTTTCTCTGTTAATTGGCTTTTGAAAAATTCTATTGTGTTTTACAGGAAATGTATGCTGGCCATACCTCAGAGGCAGAATCTTCTTGTGTATCACCAGAGTCTCAGCCTCCTTCTGAATTTGCCAGCATTTCTCATCTCCTTGGCTCGCGACCTGTGTCGGAGTCAAGTTCAAGGCCATATTCCCGTCCAGTGTCAGAGGTCAGTCCTATCCAGAGACATTCAGATTCCTCATGGACCGAGTCAGTCAAAAAAGTCCTCAGAGCCCAAAGTCTGTCATTGCCTCCTACAACAGCTGAGCAGGATCAGGAAGCAGCAGACTATGCCGAGTCAGACTCAGTGTCAATGTCCAGTTCAAGGTCAGCGTCCATGGCATCAGATGAACCTCCGGAGATTCCAAAGAGACCCTCAAAGTCCTTAGTGGAAACTCTGAAGATGGAAGACATATCTGATGATGACAATAACAATGATACATTTAGCATTACTCCACCCTCTGACGATGGTGTACAAGAAATCACGGCCAATGTCTCGGACAGTGATGACAGTATGGTGGATATTGAAAACGTACCAATCTACCAGGAAGTGGACCAGAATCATGAGAGTACATATGAACCTAAGAAAACTGCCCCGCCCCAAATCAAAATAGAGAGAAAGGTGTTCCATGATTCTCGTTTGATGGATTCTTTAATTAGTTCCAGTAACGGTAGTGAGGAACTAATAAGTCATGCTAAACTAAAAATCTCAGAAGATATCATATCATTAGAAGTAGATAAAAACGGGGTAGAAATTGAAGAAGAAATAATATCAGTAACCGTGGAACCCGAGTATGCAGAGGTCTGTAAGAGTAGTAGAACAACAAAGATCTCCCCAGGATTACCTCAAGTTAAAAAAAGCCCTCAGCACAGCGCCTACAAAAGTAGTCCAAATGCTGTTAGTGCCATAGCCACCCTACCTCGAGTACGATCCAAGGACCGCAGCAAGCCCGAGATCTTGTACAGCAGTGGACACATGTCAAATCTTTCTCAGGAACACCAACCTCTTCCAGTGTTAAGGCCATCCATCATAAGCCCAACCAGAAATGGAGCCATGAAAACTACAAGAGCAGAAAATTGGGTGAGTGGACACTATTCTGGGAACTCAATTAGAACATTTGTAATAGCTTTTCATATAAGTATTCTTTGTAGTGGTGAGACTTTACACCTGATTTATGGGTTTTTTTCTTCTCTGTTAACAGGACAGAAGAGCGCACACAGTGCCAAGAAAATTGAAATCTTCAGATGGTACAGGTACATATAGAAAGAAAAAAATATTCTGCATATTGCTAAATTTACAACAAACACTAAAAAAAACATCAATTATACAAGTGATTTGAAAACCAAGACATTAACTAAATCATCTATTTTCTAGATGCAGCAGAATTCTCTGAAGTTGCCAAGCTTTACAAGGAGCTAGATGTCCCAGTGTATGCAACGTTAAAAGGAGTAAGTTTATGTTTTGTTGAGGTCATAAATTAATACTGCACACTTGAACTTTTCACATCATTTTAGCCAACCAATAAATCATCAGGATAATTTCAGCTGATTGAAGGACACTGGTTAAAATCAATAGTCATTCTCTAAGTCAAGGTATTATGGGGTTGATCTAGCTTTCTTGAAAAGAATTTGCTACTCATTGCATCATAAGGTGATTAGGAACACTATGTAATTTATTGGGCATGTGGTTAATGGGCAGTCAAAGATTGCTGTAAAAAAAAATGTACTTTTTGACTCACCAAGAAAGATAACTTGTGTATATAAATGCATGTACATGAAATCCAGGAATGAAATTCATATACCTTGAACAAACATTGAACTGGAAGCACCTGTCATGCAAATTGATTTCAAAGTCATCTTTCATTTTCAAAATGTTTGAATGATGATTTATATGTTTAAGTTAGTCTCATGTACATGTACCCTTTCAAAAATAATATATAAATTTTTAATTTGATTTGAAAATGTAAGGGTTTTGTGAATTTCAGTCATTTCACCAACTAAAAGATTGTTTCATATGAACTCATCTTCTGATTATATAGAAGGCAGCACAAATCCGTAGTACCCCATTTACTGACGATGACTCTGAGTCATCAGACAACGAGGATGGAGGTATTACTGACCAATCAGATCTCAGGAACTCAGAATCCCAGCCTTCCACACTGAAACTATCCGACTCCAAGAAACTACAGCAAAGCAGCTCAGGGGCCATCAAGAGAGGTAACTGTGTTTACTATATATTGGAACTGTAACCAGTATACCTAAATGTTTCTGAGAAAAAAGTCAGATGCAAGAAGTATTCATAACAAATGGAAAAACAAAAAGGATTTTATTATACTGCAATATGATACAAGAACTTACCCTAGTGTTAATCTTGAATATAGTAAATATTTATGTAAAAATTAAGAATAAAACTCGATTTAACTGATTAGGAAAACAAATGTGTTATTACAACTTAAATTAATATTGTCACCTGTCAACAGGTGTGTCTTGTCCCTCAGTATCCTCGGAGGTTTCCTGTGATTACGCTGACCCTCCAGATGAAACATCAGACAAAAGTGATCTGGAGAGTTTGGAACCAGAGAAGAAGTTGCTCCGTTACGCCACAGATAACCATAAACTGGTAATTAATTAAAGGAGATCACTTATATTATAATATCTATCTAATTAATTAAGAATAGCATATCAAGAAAAGGGTTGAATTCTCTTTATTATGGCAATTATATGAAAGAAGTTGGATATGGAAGTGTATTGTTATATTCTTCTGTAGGACACTTTAGAAAAGTTTGGCTACCTATCAAAATTAGGTGGAAAAGTCAAGATGTGGAAGAGAAGGTGGTTTGTTCTTAGAAATGGTGAACTATTCTACTACAAATCACAGGTTAGCAAAGGAATCTACAAAAAATGCAGTTACCTTACTTAAAAGCAGGAAAGTCATATTTTTATTGTTTTATTAGAAAAGATAATGGATATAAAATGTGTATCATTAAGATCTTTTTGTAAATTTTGCAGCATGATGTATTACGCAAACCTCAGGGAACAATTTCTTTGGATGACCAGACTAGGATAGACAATACAAAAGGAGAAACTACTTTCCAGGTAAACAACATACCATACAGGTTAATGAAGGACTGAAAAAGTCCTCTTCCTCTAAATCGTGCAGTGTCACTAGTATTTTTCAGTCTCTCATCTTTATCTGCAGGTCAGCAATTCCAAGAAGACATACTACTTTAATGCAGATTCTTTAGCTGACACAGAAAAATGGATAAAAAGTAAACATTTAGTTCTATTTATATCCATCTACAGTGAGTGAGATTGCCTTGTGTTGTTTAATTGATTTCATATTGAATTAAGCTATGAACTAACCATTTGTGTTTGTAGTGTTACAAAAAGTCTTGAAGCGACATGCAACTGGGTTTATCCTGGACCAGCTTGACACTAAAGCAGTGTTCAGAGGGTGGCTGATCAAGGTGAGAAGGCTAAGCTTTTATTCGAAGATTTAGTTGTTGTAGTACCCAGTAATCGTGCAAAGAGTAATGGTATTTGCCTTGTAGGTGAGGCATGGTATAACAAGACGGTGCTGGTGTGTTCTCCTGGGGAGATATTTCCTGTATTATAAAAACAAAACGGACAAGGTAAGAGACTATGTATCTTAACACATGTACATGATATCTCAAAAAAAAGAACTAGATTAGTGTCATAAAGGTCCTAGGTCTGAGTTTTCATGTGTCTGTTCCAGACCCCTTTCGGTCAGATCCACTTGCGGGATGCAAGGATAGAGGACGTAGACAGTAGCGACGATTCTGACGACGAGGCGGACGGCGAGGTCCTCGGTCAGTTCACCATTGCCATCTGGCCACCATTCCATGGACCCACCTACCTCAGGCTGCCCAGCAAACACGAAAAGGTAAAGTTAGATGGACAATGTTTTGATATACATTGTATTATTGTAGTTTCATTAAAATTCATGGCCATTCATTTTTTGTGGACTTAATGAAAATTGCAGTTTTAAGGATATGTAAATTTGTTGATGATGATCATATCAATACAATATGTTATCAGCTTTTGCATTTCAATGGACATTTGATTTCTTGGATCAACTTATCAACAAATCAACAAAAATTATTATTCAGCAAGTTTTGATGAAACCAAAGTATAATAAGTTTGAGAACTGTGTCGACTAATTTTGGCTTGGAGGTGAAAATCAATTTTACTTCTGATGCTTGTTTTGTAAGGATTCCTGGCTCTATCATCTGACTGTGGCTGCAGGTGGAGGGACAGGCAATGTTGGGACAGAGTATGAACAGCTCATTGCAAAGGTCATGGAGGCCAATGGTGATCCCAGTAAGTCAGCTCTGATCCATGCTTTACTTCAAACAAAAATTAATTGGAAAATTTTAGGTTGAGTGGTGAGTAAATTGGGCATGTTTTCTAAGTATTCTTCCTTCTTTTCTTTTCTAGACTCTTTATACTGGAAGCATCCCATGATGCTCCACACCAAAGAACCTCTAACGAAACCTCTCACAACACTTCCCTCGGAAGATCTGCAAGAAAGAGCTCTTGATCTATCAAGGGTAAGTTCATTACAACACACATACAGTTTAATTAAAATATCTGGAACATCAACATCTCGAACACCATGCATATATTGAAGGGAGCTGGAAGTCCAAACACTGTTTTAAGATGCATTTTACCCTTCTAATCATTGATAATTAAAACAGTACTGAAAATTAAGCAGTATGTTCTACTTCAGCACTTCAACACTTAAGTCTGAATATATGTTTTTCTAAGAAATTTAGGTCTGAACATTATTTTTGAATGATGCATTTTGGAGTCAATGAGACAAACATTCTATTGATATTTTGACAGGACATCAATGACTTTATGTACACCCAGATTGATTCCTCTCGACTGGAGATCCACGTGGAGCTGGCTCAGGCCTTGTTTCACACCTGTCTACAGTTCCCAGAACTACAGAATGAGTTTTATTGTCAGATGATCAAACAACTGTCTCCTCATCCTGTCACCCACAAAACAGCGGTACAAGTGAGATATATCTACAGATAAATCAATGTTTGCTAAAGATTAATGTCATTGACCCAATATTTTCACCTACCAGTAATACACAAAGAAATTTATAATGGGATAATTGTTGGTTAACTATACAGTGAAACACAGATCCTTGGAACGTACTCATAACAATTTCAGGCTTACAATGAATGAATGAAACTTCCAATAGATTTAATAGTGTATAAAAATGTATCAAACTTAACATGTAACCTACCAGTATATAGCAAATCAAAATTGTTCAGTCATATCACTTCACTGTAACCTTGTATTACAGAATTCCAACTTATTTAATACAGACATAAATTTTCAGGAACATTTTCATCTTGAAGTGCTTTGCAGCATTCATAAATTCTGTGCTTATTTTATACAGAACCTGCTGCTGTGTGGTAAACATTCCTGGTACCTGTGCCACACCACCCCTACCTCCCCCACAAACTCGGTGTCGGACCTGACCGAGGGTAAGCTGAACCCCATCACCACCGTGTTCCTCCAGGGCTGGCAGCTCCTGTCCCTCGCCTCCTCACTGTTCCTCCCCAAGCAGTCCATCATGTGGCACCTCAAGGTTCACCTCCAGAGAAATGCAGACCCAAGGTATCCCAGGAGCTCTGTCTTCTGTCCCTTACAGTTTTGATAAACTCAATATTCATTACAATTATCTGGGCACATTATTAAAAGGAATTGTCTTAAATTTAGCTGCAGACCTCCCAAAACTTGCTATATCAGTGATTTTGCTGTATTTGTGTTTATAAGCGAGTTTAATTATACAAACAAGGTTTAATGATTCTTCTGATTTAGGACAGAATTATGACAATAATCTATTTTTAAATGAGGTCTACCCCCATTTAAACAATGAACTGCAAAGTAAATTACTGTACATATCAAATACACTAACAAAAATTTGCAGGCATGACATGGGGAAGTATGCCATTTTCTGCCAAAGAGCATTAGAGAGAACAATCCTGAAAGGAAATCGAGATGCCAGACCGTCTCGTATGGAAATAATGTCCATCTTGTTACGCCATCCCTATCACCACTCCCAGCCAATCAGCATCCCTGTCCACCTCATGAACAACACCTATCAGGTATGCATAGTTCCACTACAACCAATTCTAAATTTGTTTATATTTTACTCTGATTTTAGAGTTGTGATACCAGTACTTGTTTTTAAAAAGACAGATGATTGATAGCTGTGTGATAAAAAGTGTTTACTTGTTGTATGTGATAAGTTTTGAATGTATATGTATTTGTTGTATATGATAAGTTTTGACTGTTTTTGTTGTATATGATAAGTTTTAACTGTTTTTGTTGTACTAGTATATGATCAGTTTTGACTGTATATGTTGTAGGTGATAAGTTTTGATTGTATTTGCTGTAGGTGATAAGTTTTGATGGGTCTACCACTGTGGAGGAGTTCACACAGTGCATCAATAAAACCATCAACATGCGTGATTCCAAGTACTCAGGATTTTCTCTCTTTTCTGATCATCCAGTCAACACAGATGTAGAGCAGTGCCTACAGTTACATGTCAAGGTCAGAGTCAAAGGTCAAGGTTATTACAAGCACAATGAATAATGTATACAGCTTCACTATAAACTTTAAACAGACAAATCTTACAAAAGAATTTTTTTTTCTAATGATGTTTCAAATAAGTTTATATTCTTCATCAGAAAAAAGTGAATTTAAGTACTTAATGTTTAATAAGCAGAATAAATTATCTTTTAAATTACAGATTTGTGATGTTATTTCGAGATGGGAAAAATCTTATCAAGATTTTCACTCAGGGAAACTAGATAGCAACAAAACAATACGCTTTCTGTACAAAAACAGGTTCGTATTTTGAATCAAGTTCTACTTCTGTTTAATTGGGTCAGAATCATTTTCATCTTCATATACATGTATATTGATATGCATCTTTCCTTTCACCAGTGATAATAAGTAACTCGAAGACATTGTGCTTTTTTAAAACCTATTTTCAGTAAGCATATTCTTAGATGTCTTAACAGAGGAAGGAAAATTTTTGATATTTATAGATTTATTAGATTCATTAAACATTTCTAGTAATGGTACCAATAATTTTTGTTTTGTATACCCAGGTTGTACTTCAAAAGCCTAAGTGCATCAGAGACAGAGAAGGAAAAATTACTCTTAGCATATCAAATCAATGAGGAAATTATTTATGGAAGATTTCCACTGAACAAGGACTTGGCTCTTGAACTAGCATCTCTCCTAGCTCAGGTATTGATTGGCTCAAATTGGATAGTATGCTTAATGAAATAAAAGAATTTTGAAGTTTTCATTACTCCAGTTATATAAATTCATATTTTATGTTGGAGTGGCAAAAATATACATTGTACTACATGCTGAAAACCAACTTTTAATTTTAGATGAGAAATTTGAAACATTCACAGAAACATTATTGTTTGTAAAATTTATCAATAAGACCAGTGTTTTCATGATCTAATATTTGTTCAAGCTTATCTACAATGCTAAGTCATAAGAAATAGTCCTAATTGTAACTAATGAAAAAGTCAGCTCTAATGAAGTTGTTTTACATGTACACCGGTACATCAATATAGAAATCGAGATTTGACATGAAATGCATTAACTGTGTGTTGTAGGTAGAGTTTGGGACCTTCATTAATTGTGTATGTTGTAGGTAGAGTTTGAGGACCTTCATTAATCGTGTATGTTGTAGGTAAAGTTTGGGGACCTTCATTAATTGTGTATGTTGTAGGTAGAGTTTGGGGACCTTCATTAATCATGTATGTTGTAGGTAGAGTTTGGGGACCTTCATTAATTGTGTATGTTGTAGGTAGAGTTTGGGGATCTTCATTAATTGTGTATGTTGTATGTAGAGTTTTGGGATCTTCATTAATCGTGTATGTTGTAGGTAGAGTTTGGGGACCTCCAGGCTCCCAGTGAATTAATTATGTGTGTTTGTAGGTAGAGTTTGGGGACCTCCGTGCCCCCAGTGAATTAATTGCGTGTGTTGTAGGTAGAGTTTGGGGACTTTCATTAAATGTGTGTGTTGTAGGTAGAGTTTGGGGACCTCCGTGCCCCTCAGTGAATTGTGTGTGTTTGTAGGTAGAGTTTGAGGACCTCCGTGCCCCCAGTGAATTAATTGTGTGTGTTGTAGGCTGAGTTTGGGGACCTTCATTTATTGTATGTGTTTGTAGGTAGAGTTTGGGGACCTCCGTGCCCCCACTGAATTAATTGTGTGTGTTGTAGGCTGAGTTTGGGGACCTTCATTTATTGTATGTGTTTGTAGGTAGAGTTTGGGGACCTCCGTGCCCCTCAGTGAATTGTGTGTGTTTGTAGGTAGAGTTTGGGGACCTCCGTGCCCCCAGCGAGTCCAGTCAGGCCAGCAGCAGCAGCTCCTCTCCATTCCACAGTAACATCACCAACCAGCTCTCCTCAGTCATTGATAAGTTCTATCCCAGGAAGTACACAGATGCTGAGGAGACTGAGCAGAGGTCTGTGTCCTTGTTTATATACATGTTTAAATGAATAGTTCAAATTTTATAACGAACAACTCTAAGAAAATTAACAGTATTTAACTTTCCTTCATCTGATTTTTCCATGATAGTAAAGCATGTGTTTGATGCTGTGGACTTCTCTTACAGAGCTGTGGTGATGAAACTGTTGGAGAGGTGGACCTCCCTCCGAGGTCGTACTATACAGGACTGTGTCCGCGTGTACCTAGCTGTGGTCAGGAAGTGGCCATTCTGTGGAGCCAAGCTGTACATGGCAAAGGTAATTGGCCAATGGTACCTTTTGTCATTAATTTGATTACATGCTCAAGTTCTAAAATGTACCAGGTAAACAGTGTACCTGGTATTTGCCCTGTGATTATTATGAATTTGAGTTTTAAGTGTAGATGCTGTTGACTTGTACATGTATATCTATGTTGAGCGTAGATGCTGTTGACTTGTACATGTATATCTATGTTGAATGAAGATGCTGTTGACTTTTACATGTATATCTACACTCTATCAACAGAGTCGGGGCTCCATCAGTCCAGAAGATGTGTGGATCGCTGTACAGGAGGACGGAATCTCTGTACTGGAGCATGCAACCATGGTAAGTCATCTATTCTGCTGACAATACATATAATGTACTCTGTTTACCGATGGTAAGTTATTGCAAGTTTATATACATTTTACTGTTTAGTTCTGCCATGCATTCTCTAATATGTTATTCTAGCAACCCCTGAACACCTACGATTACCGCTCAGTGATCACATTCGGCGGATGGAAGGAGGATTTCATGCTGGTGGTCAGCCAGCTGTTTGAGTCGGCTCCACATCACTACGAACACAGAACAGAGAAACTTCTGTTTGTCATGTCAAAGTTCAAGGTCAGTGCTGCATTCAAATTTTTTGGAATTCAAATTTTGTAGTTTGAAATCAGTGTAGGGTAAATGAAACTAATTCTGGTAATTATTGTCAAACTTATTATGATGTGTTTGATTCAGATCTTGGATTTGACATTATTGATTGCAAGCTACATCAATGCCCGTGTTCAGAGACCTTCACAGGATACCAGTCCAGACATCTGAGGTCAAAGTTCAAGGTCATTAAGACCTATCGTATAACTTAAGTACTTTAATAACTTTCTGTCATGAATAGATTTTTTAAATTGATACATTGTTCACTTATTCACAGTGCAATGAAATGTGTTCATGTAGTTTTGAAGTTAACTATCCAAGCTAATACTGTTATCAAATACTCAGGTATATTTACAACCACAATGTTCATTTTTTTTTTTTACTTTATTGATGCAATAATTTGTGAACTTATGAAAATGGAGTGGATTTTAGTTTGTTATTAGATTTTTTTTTTGAAAGAGGAAACCTTTCCTTCTTTACAAGATCATTGTCACAGTAAATGTTATATTTTATATAGGACATAAACAATACTCTTGTGTAACCTACCAGTTCATTTGAAGTCAAGTATCCACAGCTGTCATACTGTATTGAATTCATGTTGTACATTCCAGCAGAACACTGTTCCTTTAAAAGATTCTTGATTTTAAAATCAGATAAACTTCTTGTATTTTAGATGTAGAACATTTAAAAACATTGTGCACCATATAAATCATTAATGAACAATATGATGCTAATTAGAATAGAAAATTTATACATTGAATAGATTATTTTGTGTGTTTTTGTGTAACTCTTTAGCTTAGGTACAGTTTTATAAGTGGTACATTTTGATACCTTTATTTTCGATTTTTTCCCCCTGTAGTTTTAACATAGTTCTGCAGAACCAACAAAACAGGCATAATGAAATTTCTTGCTTTACTATATACTTACACTTGTACATGTACTGAATTTGATGCACATGCTTTAATTCAAAAACTAATTAATCTTGTATGTCAATTTAATAAGCATTTAATTATAACTTGTTTTAGATTTAATAATTGCTGTCCAAATATTGTAAAAATTTATATTTTATCTGGTTTCCTACAAATCTTTATCATAGTTTAAGTTTTTCTCCAAATGTATAGCTTTTAATGCATTGTTCAAGGTTGTTCTGTACATTGTTGAAGGTTTGATAGTCTAGATTACGGTAGGTTATACTACAGTCAGCATTACACTCCCAGAGATTACAGAATCTAGTCTTACCCTCTTTGTTATTGTTGTACTGCATTTGTTATTCTTGTTAGATCTACCAATCAGGTACTGATTATGTGTATGTATAGGGCAGGGTGTCTGTTTTTACTGACTGTTAAAGGATTAAACCCAGTTGCAATTTAACCTATATGTAGAATAGTCATTCTGTACTTGTTACTTTCTCACATACATAGTTTTAAAGCTTGTTAATTTTTAAAACTAAATTGTTTTGCAATAGAACAGCAATAATGATGTAATTGAAGGTGGATTTATATACTTTATTGTATTTATTGGGCAGTTCATTGTGCCCTTTCATTCGTAACAAACTTTTTACCCTTTATGTTGTATTTTCAAAGGTTGTCAGTCAGATAGAATTAAAATCGATACACCTTAATTAGTTTAAGACAACAAAAATATTGTACATTTGACAATATTATCTTTCAATGAATGTTTAAAATTAGGATTAATATATCTCTGTCTCATTGTTGAATGTTTTTTTAATTTAATTATTTTGAGATGTTCTGGAATGGAAACTTCTGTGAAGCTGAAGAGGATGTATTTAATCTGTGAACTGTCTGAAACTGACCAATTTGTTGAACAACACTTGTTTTAATAGAAAAATGAAAATAAAAAAATAGCAAATAATAATGATGTTTCTTATTTCACATTTTATTGAACTCAAGTATTTATTAAAAAAGGGAGGAAACAAAAAACTTAAAAATTAGAGGAGAAATGTGTCAATGTTTGAGGATACAGATCCATGTAACCTACATGATATATCCATCATCAGTAAATCTTCAAACTAATTATCCATATATAGGGAGTTCAACTGCATGTTACATCTGTGACTAAATTTTCCAGTAAATATCCATGGATTATAACGTGTTGATGCACATTCACTAAATGTTGCTTTCACTTCAGTATATATTCCTTTAACTATTGTGTTGATCTTTGGATCAACAGTGCTGCACCTGTTGCATTCACTTCAGTATATCTTCCACAAACTGATGTGTTGATCCTTAGACCCACATGCCAGCGTATTATCCCGGGAGAAGTCCAGACACTGCACGCTCTCCTTGTGGTAAGTTAACACAGCTAGTGGCCTCAGTTTCTTCACACCAAAGATTCGCACCGTATGATCCCAGCCAGCAGTTGCAAATATTTTATGATCGCCACGGATTCGGATATCATTGAATCCAGGGTTTTTTATTTCTAGGCTGCTGCCTTTCATAATCTTGTTCTCTGTCCTGCTCCAGGTAGATAACATATTGCTTGGAGATCCGCAAACTCCAAGGTTAGCTCCGGAACTGTAATCCTGACACATTACACACTCCTCAAAGAATTTTGTCCTGTCCAAGATTTCTGAATGTTTGCTATCCCACAATCCAATGCTACCGTCTTCATATCCCACAAAGAATTGAGAAGAGTCAGCGATAGACTTGATGGACATAGTCATTCCAAGCTTAGAACTAGAGTCAAAGAGGGATCTCACTTTCTGAAGAGTTTTTAAGTCATACAAATCAATTGCAGATGTTTTGTTACTTGGAAGGGCAAGTAGATTGTCTTGTCTTAGTATAATACCCCCACAAAAACCCATGGCTGATGTACGAATCTCGCCTACAATATTAAATAACTATTAGTTAAACTATCCTATAATAGTAAAAACAAATTCTTGGAGTTAAAAGCAATAATCTACATATATTTTAGTCAAAGAATTAAAAAAATTCATTGTTGTAAGGCAATTAAAATTACCAGTATGTTCCCAACTTGCATCTGCAGCCTTATATGTATGAGCCACACCATCTTTCCCAAAAGTCACTAATTGATCACTGCTGATGAACTCAATCCACAGCACAGACTGCCCAGGGCTGGTCTTTAGGGTCCCCTTAGACCGGTGGGTCTTCAGGTCCCAGATGTGGACAGTTCCATCCTCTGACCCCGAGAACAGCTGTTGTGTAGAGGGGTCGGAAAACTTGAGGTAAGTGATGGGACTGCCACTCCCCCTCAGGGTAAAAACTGGGTCCGGGGGGCCAGGCACTGACACCATTTTTTTCAAGTCCCTACAGCAGTATCAGGTGTGAAGGTTACTGGTAAAATAGAATCAGGTGTAAAGTATAACTTTAAAGTACATGTACTGATAGTGTCAATTAACTTCACTAGCCAACTAGTGACAATCCACAGTGTTACTCTATTCACTGTGGTTCGTCCCACTTGGTTGTCAAAAATGCAAGAGTCAGCTGTATCAAGTAAACATTTTATTTTGGTTATGGCACTAGTACAATATCACTATTTGAAAAAATGTTATTGCACAAACTGTTTTAACATCTTATAAGTTCATGAAACAAAATTGATATGTCAAGTTGGTTCTTCACATTGATATGAATGCTAGATAAATCTCTTAATTTTAGCCACAGAACAAAGAAAAACAAAAATAAGAGGTTCATACAAAGTAATATATATAAAGTTCTATACATTGTATCTACCGTCTACCGGTATCATGATTTGCTATGGGAGATGACTTTTCATTTAAAGAGCAGCCAGATTTTTCTATGTTTTTATCAAAGTCCATTTTTTGGTAGTTTTTTTATGGCATAAAGTTCTATGGGATGTCTTCACAGTAATATCAAAAGTCCATAACCAGGTTGATATCTTCTTTATATTCAGACAAGTATGGGAATGTTAACGTGTATTCTTGATTATTGGCAAACCAGAGTTGATGTACATATACAGTTACAGAGTTTTATATACAGGTTCCATCTTAAGCAGTGCAAAGATCTAGTGCACATATAGTCATGTGCCAGGACATTTTTATTCATCGACCATAATATGAACTGGTTTGTTTACCCATCACCTGTTTGTTAGAAGTTACTTTACAATGAAATGGGTTTTTCATATTTTGTTGTAATACATGTCATTAAATAACTTGATATATGACATCATATAGTGCATCTAGTTGCTTTCAGAAAATGTTATATCTGTCATCAATAACTTAAGAGAAAAAAACGAGTAAGACAAATTTGCAGAATACAGCATATTTTATTATCACAAGCATTTTTTCAACAAGTACATGTATCTGTGACTAGAGACTGAAGAATTCAGATTTTTAAATTCACTGAAGTCCACAATGATTTCTATTTTTCTATTTTTTCACAGAAACAATTCCATAGCACCTTGGGGAAGTCACAGGATCAAAGAGCTGTATCAGTTTGACATCTTGTACACATTCCTACAAATTAAAAAGGTGTTCATTTAAAAAAACAATCTTTTAGAAGACTACTATTTTCATCTGCACGTATAACAAAAATAATAGTGTGCCACAAAGGGAGATAACTTTGTTATGCAATAGTTGAAATACCTGCTCCAATAGGAAACAAAGCCGGTCCAGAACAACTACAGCTTCAATGCATGGGGCCAGGACAGTTTTCAACTGAAAGAATGCAGCAAATTTCTTCTTCTGGTCCTCATACTTCTGACAGTAGGAATCAACTAGCTCCTCAGTGATCTGTTCAAAATATAATACATGTACTCTTTTGATGAAAGTATGCATCTACAGGGTACAATTTTTTTTATTATCTACTCCCAAAAGAAATATAATAAAAGTAAATGCAATAACATGTACAAAATCTTCTGCAAGAAAAGTGAAAAGATACATTGCATTTCAATACATATTCATGTACACATGTACTACAAGTAGTTATTTTTCTACTCAGTTTTTACTTAATTGATAGCAACAGGTCAGTTAAACTTACTCCATCAGTTGGCAATTCCAATTTTCTGAAAGCCCTTATCACATAGTCGAACATTCCCTGAGACTTTTGATCCAGTTTACGCAGTCCTTTCCAGTCACTCCTCACATAACCCAACTGATCCCGCAGTATCACCTGGAGTAACATCCTAGGGAACTGTTTAGCAAGCACCTGCACAATGAGAAAGTGATACAAAATGGCTACAGTTACTTAATACAATGCACATGTACAGTGTACATGTATATGAGTGGGATGAATATCCACAATTTGACCACAAACTTCATGAACAACTTCTTCTCGCTGATATTTATCATCACACATCACTCTTCGATTTCCATATAATGAATTAAATAATAACTTACTCTTTGAATTAATTGTGTAAGTTCTGGAATGGCTGTTTGCAAATAAATATTGCAGTGTGAAATACTGTATATTTTTAACAATAACTTGGACTTGTTCTGTACTGTACCTCAGTGTCTTGTGCACGCCTGTTGACAGATTGGGAAGCAAGGTTTCTGGCCTGTCTCCCTATTCCTACTTTATTCCTCTTTAAGAATTCACTCAGAGGAAAACCTGCCTCTTCAACAGCATCTTCTGAAACATGATGTAAAAAGTTTATTTCTTCTAGCAATTTGTGTTCTCAGAATATTTACATGACAGTTGAACTTCGATATCTCAAACACTGATATATATCTCAAATACAATGGATATGTCAAAGTGATATGTAAGTCCCAACCACTTATTTTTAAAGTAGTTTACCCTTGATATTTCAAATACTCAGATATCTTGAAGTTTTTCTACAGTCCCATCTAGTTCAAGATAAGGAAGTTTGACTGTAAATGCAAACATCTCTATGAAGTTGCCATTTTCAAGTGATATACTATTGTTTACTTGATTACTACTGTATATGGATTTAATACAGATATCTTAATGGCATAATAAACATTTACCAGAAGACTGTTATCTATAGAAAACATGACTCTTTTGAAATGAATTTTAATTAAGTGTGGTACCTTTTTCTTCAAATGGGCTGGCAACAAACTTCTCGCTCATGAGGTGGTAACAGCATGCCACGTTACATAAAACTTTGACATTGGGAGAGTTTACAAATAATCTCAAGATGTTTGATCCCAAAGCACCACAAGTATGAAGTCCTGTCAGCATTAGTCTGGACTTCTCCTTTATTGCTGAGCTCTCTGTAGAACTTGAATCAATAGGTAGACCTGTTGTAACTGTGGGTTCTGTAGACATTTCACCTGTATTTTCTACAGATGTTGATCCAGTTTCTGGTTGTGAGGACTTCAATGTCAGGGCCTCTCTCACTATTTCACTGAGATCAGAGTCGATGTTGATGTAGGTGGTAATAGGGAAATGATTAGCTTTCAGGGCTGAAGATTTTGTGTTCTTTTTTACAGGTCTCTCTACTGATGCTCTGTCGCTGTAACCAAATTTTGATTCTTCCTTGACTTTCACAACATCTGAATCATTTGCCTCCACTTGACCACTCAATATTTTCTTTGTTGGAATACATAAAATTTCTTGAATTTGAGAAGACAGATTTAAATCTAATCTTTCATCTTTTTCAGAATTTGTATTGCCATTTTCTGATTTCTTCTGCTCTTCAAAGAAATTTGAAAAGTCATTGAAAAGGTCATCAGGTATATCTGAGATTACATCACTTGATTTTTCATTGTCCTCTTTCTGTATAAAACCTCCAGCACACTCTATTTTCTTTAATTCCTTTTTCTTTTTTTTACCTAACTTTCCAGGTATTGTATTTTGAGCTCGCAAAATTTCATTTCGAGTAAGTCCCTCCCACTGTCGAGATAAGATATCCGCTCTCTTTGAGGCCCCCTTTGTGTTGATGGTCTGAGCATCTACCCCAATCACAGAGAGTTTGTGCTGAAAAGCCAGGTGTGTACTGAGGTAACCCTTGCCACTCCCTAGATCCACCACCTGAGCAGGTAAAAAAGAGGAAGAAGTCATTCCTCAATTTCAGAAATAAATTTACATATTTTTAAAAAAATGACTGTGGAATCATCAGAATTCATGGCGGCCAAATTTTTGTTGACTTTGTAGGTATCCCTCACCCAAAACTAAACATTCCAACAAATTATGAAACAAATTATTTTTCATGATATGTACAAAAGAACTCGCAGTATTTTGTCCCTATCGTCTTTAAAAAATAAACCATCTACAAAATTAGGTCCTTCTCCATGAATTTTAACAATTCCAAAGTAATGAAAATTCAAGGCTGAATATATTTTAAACCTCAAGTTTTACACACATGTAGGATCTTAAAGCTACTCACCACATCAATGTCATGTTTCCGAGACAATTTGTAACACAGTTCTCCCATCACCTCTACTTCATGAGTTTTCTTATGATTCATAAATGTGGAGATAAAGACGCGATCTTGGGGAAGAGTTTTCATGTCACTATTCAAATCCTCTAAACTTGAAAGAATGTCTGAATTTTGAAGAGAGCACCTCTGTGCATCTTGTAACAAGGATTGTAGGTTTTCATGAACCCAATTAGGAGGAATTGTCTGCATCTCAGATGAATAAATATCACCCCTTCTGTCAGTACTGTTTGAAGCTTTCTCGAGATAGTCACATTCAAATTTCCACAGGCTTGGATCAAACTCTTTTGTTAATTTCTTGTCTGGTCTCTTATCCTCAATAGTCTTGGTTTGATTTAAGAGTGACACTAGGTCGCATGCACTTAATGAATCAAGTTCCTTTCTGATGGGTTCCGTAAGAATTTTATCCCAGTGATTATTGAGAATAAAATCATTTGAATGACAATTCACAAGTGGAAGATAATTAGATAAAAAGTCCAAAATCTCCATTAATTTTATTTGAACTGATCTAAGTCTGTCCACTTTGTCATCCATTATACCCAAATTGATTTGATAATAGGAAGAAAATAATGGAGAATGGTTATTCAACCAATATTGATCTGAAAAAGAAATATTTACTACCAGTAACAACACAAGAGACAATAATTGCTAATTTACTCTAATAGGAAAGGAGGAACGAGCATATTGATCCATTGAAAATATATGGATGGATGGGGAATCAATCCCAGGACCCCTGCAACACTAGTCAGGAGCTCCACTACTGAGCTACCCAAGCTGATATCCACGGTACATTACAATAAAAAATGTTAACATCAAATCATCAATTTGAACTTGAGATAAAATACTCATCTTAGTTCACAAATTATTGCTGCAAGACATCATTTACATAAATTCTCTCTACCAGGGCTATTAAATACCGAAAAATTTTCTTTGGCTATAATTTATGTTTTAAACTTATCTTACCAGTTGTCGAATTCGCATTATCATGTTTACAACTGAGCTGTGTTAATATTATTCAGACTTTATTCAAAATGTATGTAACACAAATACATAAATAATATGTCTATTATTTTGTCTATTATTTACCTTTTAACGAAGAAGAACTAAAATATATCCGTAATCACGTCAAAAAAGAAGAATCATTTTTGTCTATAAATTTCACATGGGCGCAGCCATATTGTTTTATAGCGCATTATCGAGCCCGATGTGAAATGTAAGATCGAAGTTGTTCCCAAAAGATGTTCCGAAATTCAGATCACTAAAACACCTCATATACCTATGAACACGAACTTATATTTCACACATTAATTAAGGTATATATTTTAAGGAATCAAATTAAAAGTAATTGTGAGATTAATTTATAAATTTTCAAAGTAATTTTTCAATTTCTTATGATAACACGATTCTTCTACGCTCTACCGCATATGATGGGTTGTTATATCAACTGGAAGTGTTTATGATGACTTTTCTTTTAAATAAGAATAAATTAGAATTTAAATTATTACAGAATAAGTGATACATCATTACCCCCCCCCCTCTCTCTCTCTCTCTAAATCATATTTATTTTTTCAAAATTAAATTTATACCACAATATACAACAAAATTCAGGGAAATATAATATATTCATAGTAACTATGAGTATACATGTATATATGTTCCTAGTTAAGTTGTGCTCCTCTTTAGCTTTACCTATATTTTAATTTTGTAAATAGCTCGCGGTGCACATCAAAGAGCGAAAAAGCCTAGCTTAACAATACACTCATAATTAAAATGCAAATATATAACACTTAGACATTGCCGTGTTCTCCGCAGCTCGAGATAAGCGGAATTGTTTTGATAAAAAGTGCGAATATATTTCGAGTATAAATAGCACACATTCGTATATGCTAGATGCAGCTGTGAATATGTTGTTGTCAGATCGGCTTATATGTTAGGAGAGAGCAAGTTCATGTATCAAAGCCATAGTACGGTTACACGGAGATGAGAAGAGGGGGTCTGTCGGTGGGGTGAACGCTGAATAACGGATGGATCCACCAAAAATCGTCATCACTACAGAGAGACTCAACGGGGGCTCCCTCATACGCAAAACCTCCATCCGAGTGAGTAGTGTTTTTTTCTTCTTCTTTTAATTAATTGTGGAGAGTTTCTCATAAGAGTGTAAATGGACACAAAGCTGTAACCGTGCATCATCTCATCCCTCAGCGTTTCTGTTCTCGTAAAACACAAAGGAATGTAACTATTTTTATTCCAGGTGTTTTGTAAATTTATGCTGTCGCAATTAGACTGTTATTATTGCCTGTAAAACACAGACGGATCTAAAAACCTTTAATTAATTTAGTAATAACTTTATCCAACTTCTAAGTAAGATGTCAAATCTGTAAGAAAACTATTCTAATCAATTCTTTGTATGTGTAACGACGCCAAAAATATTGCACGTTCATTACAGCTCCTCAAGAAATACTAGTAAGCGGCACTCATTACATGGCTTTCAAAGCATCCCTTTTATTCATTATATTAGATATCACTTTAAAGGTTGTTTTGTTTAATCATAAAGTGGGGAAAATGATTGACTTAGCTTTTAAAAAATTTGATATATTAGTTTAATCTGTTAATAATAATTTATATACGCTGTTATACTACAAGGCTAGGTACCGAGTAAGTGTTGAATGATCTTCTGTAGTTTTATTTCATGTATAAATCTACCAATCCAACCAAAGGGGTGAATTGCACGTGTGTTCGTGCATTTACTCAACTGTTTCGTGGCTGCACTTACTATTGTATGTTTAGACTTATTAATGAAAATATAATCTTTAACATGCATAATCCAACACATTCTTTTAAAGGCTGTAATAAGATATATCTTACTCCGGGGTATTCACCGAGCAGTCAAAAGATCAAAAGTACAATTGATTAATACGAGAGAAAGAAATCTTCACTGAATCTGAAATTTATAAGCAAAATAGTTTTCTTGGTGTTTCATTTATATTACAAATGAGAAACGGCTAAATATGTTAAGTTTATTGCAACTACATGTTCATGTGCATATACTTAGAAGTCTGACGTCATGCAGCCCGTGCAGTGCGTGGAGTTTGTGCTAAATATTTTTATAAGGCCGACATAATAAAATTTTAAAATAAGAGACAAAAAACCACCAATTATTAATATTTTAGGCTTTGAAATCATCGTTTACGTTCAATAAGCTTTATTTCAGCAATATTTTGATAAAAACAATGCATGTATATGAAAGTACCATATGAATGTTCAGAACGCTCAATTTGTTACTCAGAGGCACATATTTTACACCCACAAAAAAGAGGTAACTTTTTATATGGTGATATTACTCTTAATTTCCATTCCAGAGAAGAGTGTCATTAAAAGAGGACAGGCGCCAGGATAAATATGGCAATCTGACAGGATCCTATGCCCGCATCAAAAACACCATGCTGCTGGACCGCGGGGTCCAAAATAATTTGGAATCCCTGCAGGAGCGATGGAGAATGATTATGTTCATGTACGATGACTGCGTGGAGATGGTCAAAACCAGACAGCAAAACCGACTCTGCAGAAGACAGCTGAAACAGAAGTGTGAACTTATCGCGCTGGCCATCGTTTACTCTACTCTGGCCATACCAGTGTTCATGGCGGTACTTTTGGCCTATGTTATTTTCCTTTGACCATGCAGTTTCACTCTCGAGGATTATATAGCCATTCCAGGAGGTTTTAAAATCAGTGCAACCAGAACATATGCATCAAACCTTATTTGGTGATTTGATTCGTATGTTATACACGTGAATGTACATGTACAAAACATTTTGGAGCATCATTTGTCCGTAGTATAATTATGTTTAAGAATATATATACTGTCACCAAAACACACCTGTTGTTATGAAATATATATTTGTTTTTTATGAACTCCGTTGTTTCAATTTTTTAGAACCATTTTATAATATACGATGCAGCAAACAACGTAAAACTTCTCACATACAGAATCTAACTATTGGTGTACAAATATAAATACATACAAGTTTATCGCCCACGGCAGAAATCTGGGTATACATGGTTACTTTTTTCTGGCGGAAGCTGACCATGTTTACATGTATAAGGCAGCTTCTCTATAACGCCTCATTCTAATTCTAATGTAATATACAGTTTTATTGCTGTACAGCTAGGTTCAATCTGAATTAATGAACGTGCAGCTGAAAATCAACGTTTTTGTTGCTATTATCATAAAAATTTCATATGCCGGTATTTTGCAAATTCTTATTTGAAGCTCATAAAATTGATCTATTTAACCATTAAAATAAATGATAAATAAGATGTAAAAGGTTGATCTAAAGCGACACACACCAAAATAACAGGTTTTAAAATAAGGCAAATGGTTTAGGCAATGCCTGTTCATTTTACACTCTAATTTAAAAGATGTTATAAGATACATTTTTAATCTCTATATGTATATTTTAAGGGGAATGTTCGGCAACTTTCTACATATGTGGACCAAATATGTAAACTTTACTTAAACCGACTTCTTTATTTTAAAATCTGACCAAAACTCCTGTCAAGAGATATGCAGCATCTGGTCGTATAACTGGAAATATTCTCACATTTTATTTAGTTATTCATTTATTTTTTTTGCATTATAGAGTATGATAAAGTTAAAAAGTTCTAAATCAGGGATAATGAAACAACACACGAGTGCATGTTTATTTGAATATTGATTTGTATATTTTAAACCAAATTATCCGATCCAATGCATGATGGATTCGCCCTACACTTTCCGCCCTCATGTGCTCTGTTATCTCGATCTAAGCATCTTGTAAAAAGTTCTTTCCATAAAAACTACAATTACGTATTCAAGAAAAAAATTTGCGCATTAAATTTGTTCAAAATTTGTGACATCCTAATTCTGATGTATAGTTAAAATCTTTTTCGGATAAATATGTTAACTTTTTACGTAATTATTTAATTTCATATCATCGCAACCTGTTATATTGATACAAAATCCCAGTGACACATCGATCGAAGCGCGTCGACACGGGGGGAGGGGGGGCTGGGAATTGATGGTAGATCGACAAGAAGTTTGTCTTTCCAGACATTGTAGAAACAACTTTGCGACCAATATGATACAGTAGTTGCCATGGAACTGGCAGTAACATTGGAAGAAAACTGCGACGAGACAAACCAGAGGAAGAGTCTGAATACACAGTCCTAATTGCAGACTTCAGGAGAATGGCTTGAACACGTTATTGTTTCCTGGCTAGGCTTTCCGGCTCAGTCAGTGTGGAAAATCTTCCAGTGTCGACAGCACATAGGGTTGGACAGCAAAACGTAGGGATGCACGCAGCAGAGAGCTCATCCAGCTTGGTATGGCACAGACGAGACGAGTAGAGCTGGATGCCTGGTGCCAACGAGTAGTGGCTGACCACCACTGCTGACCCCCTTAACTGGAGATTGTCATGTTCCAGGGTCGAAACATCCGGAGAAAGTTGGCGACCATTTGAGACGCTGGTACCAGGAAGAGAAAGTGGCAGAATCAAGTCAGGCATATATATTGAATGCCAGGAGAAAGCAGAAAAACTTTAAACTTCATTGGTCATAGGGACAACTATTAACAGACAGGATAGACTGGATGGCTACCAGGGAAGATTGGTAACACTGGAGAGACAGTTGGCTGCCAGGAAAAGACAAGTGACGGACCGTATAAGGTGTAGCATCCCTTGCCACAGCCTTCATGAGGGGACACCGAACCAGCTATAGAACGCCATAGAGAACAACGCCCCCTGGGGAGGAGAGGCTCAACAGGATGGACGAAGTGGAGACAAACCAGAACCAATCAACAACTATGAGGAGAGTTCAAACAACACTGGATGATGGAAACAAGATGCAAGTGTCGTTGAAGAAGCAAGACGTCTGGGGCCTATGCGCATATGACTTTAAAACAATGTGTCATATTCTAACATCATACGTTTGAAAATATCCAATGAAAATTCTAGAAAAAACACATAATCATAATGATTCATTATGATGATCAATGTTTTGTAGAAATAAGTTTATTAACAATAATTATTAACAATAATAATTATTTACAATAACTATATCTACTGTATATTTGTCATTTGTTTAATATTATGTCATAAACATATAAAAAAAAAGATTTGGCACAGCAAATGGTACAGTTACATGCAAGAGATGAGTATACATGTTCAGGTATAACAAAAGATGGAACTATCATTTACACAAGGATTCCACAACAAATTAAAGCATACGTGAATAGTATTAAGTACATGTATTTCTAATTCAAATGTTATTCATTGTATAATGAATATCTTCTGTCGTCTTATTCAGTTTATTCATAAGACGGTCCCTTTTATTTTGCAGATATCGCAACCGAAGTGCTTTCGCCTTGTATCCCAGATAAAATCCTAGAACAAATGTAACTCCCGCCAAAACCAGGGCCGTGGAACCGGACACTTCACGCAGTCGCCCCATTTAAACCTCCGCGGAAACTACAATAAAATCAAAACAGAATATTCACTTTTGCTGACAATATTCCATAAGGAAGAGGACTGGATGGTATTGGTCATTTCTACATTATACATGTATTAATTTCCTTAAAAAGAGCTTTGTATAATTTTCATGGCTAAATATATGGAGTTTTCCTTTATTAAATGACAGTTTAGTTAATGAGATCGCACATTAATATAAAACTAGGTCATATCTGATAGATAATTTGTAGACCACCCTGACCCAGCCTCCTTTAATGAAAGTAGAGCTTATATTTCTGAACTCTCACAGTCAAAGGTACAACTACGTACTTCCCTCTTACTATGCCTGTCCACTTCACAGAATCAATCCCTAGAGAGAAAAAAGAACACCGTTACCAAGTCTATGTAGATCAAAAAACATCATACCTAACAGTAACCAACAGTCGTCCAACAGAATATCCACGTCTTAGTTACTGCCTTGCGACTTGCATTCACCTTCCATGCCGAGCGGAAGTTTATACTTTCATTTTGATAAAACTGACACCGATGGCGGATCCAGCGCTATCGTAAACACCCCCTCCCGATCCCCTTTGAGGGTTGAATGTCTTTTATTTTCTCTTAAGGCTTTATTAATTGGGTTGACATAATGTGGGAAGAAATTACACAAGCACTTGCAAATAGTCCGACAATAAACATTACAAATAAAACATAAGGCTATATAGTGCCTGTGATTTCAACAAATAGATGACCAACGTTGTGCAACTTTGTGAACGCAGTCACATGTACATGAAACTTGTTTTGTAAGTTAGCTTTGATGTTTTCTGAAAGCACAACTTTATTTACTAAGACATCCCATATTGCTATTGAATTTATTATAAACGTATTTTCCCAAAATACACATCTACAAGTAAAATAAAACTTGAATTATATGCATATACTACTTGGATGGACACCGATATCTAACGTTAGGCTAAAGTAATATAATTCTAGTATATTAGTTAAATTTAACCCCTTAAATCGCAGAATGTTCATCGAATACAGTAATGAGAAATGAAAATCGCGATTTTGTTCATCATGGTAAATGTTATTAAACATGTATAATCATACTGAAATTAATATAATTAAACGGATCACGTAAACTCGGTAGTACTGAAAATAGTAATACTTTATTTTAACAGAGACATAAATAACATTTTTGTCTCTGGTTTTAAACGGCAGTACATTTTTGTGTAATCGTTAGGTTTATTAGAAATAAAAACATTGCCTCCCCGGCGGGGAATCGAACCCCGGTCTCCCGCGTGACAGGCGGGGATACTTACCACTATACTACCGAGGATTGCATAGATGAGCGAGGACTAATACTATATTTAAAGACATATATTCTACATTCCCGAGGGTATCCGAATAATTTTGCATTCGTATACTTTCGGATAAGTTTAGTCTCGTTCGACCAGACGCTCGGCTGTCTCCGTATATCTCCGACGAGCAGATTTACGGAGACAGCCGAGCGTCTGGTCGAAGGAGTGTGGGGTGTTGACTGAAATATATACGAAAATGTCATATTTTGAAATAGAGTTTGGAAAGCGAGGTCTCGACATTGAAATGAAAGGAAAAGCCTTATTTTGGATTGTAGCAATTTCATTTCTGTCCGGTGTAACGGTTGGAGTATATCTTGAAGCAAAAAAAGACGTGTTGAAGAAAAGATTCAGAAAGAACTAATTACTTTTTACTATTTAGGGACATCGATATCAACAAGAACATGACGTGAAATTATGTGATTTTTATAAAATGATTCAATACATTACAGGAATTAATACGAACTATTTACAGACGATCGAAAAACGTTGCGTCAGTGAACTTTTGAACAAAAAACTATTTTATAGTTGGAATAATATTCTAATAGTGTATGTCTGATGAGTAAATTTAAAAAAATTTATAAACACAAAAAATTTACAATCATTGTAATTCCATGTGGGGAATGAGTGTGACAAATTCCGTATTCGTTCATAATAGTCTGAAGTTCTTTTCTTGGGACCTTTGAACTTTGAAAGGAGGATTATTGTTGTACTATAGGAGACAGGATTTAACTTGATATTTTTAAAAAGTCAAGATGTTATGATAAAATAAATGTTATCACACAAAGGTATACATTCCGTATCGGGTTTTTTTTGTTTACCTACATGTATATACAGTACACATGTTCTATGCAGTCGCATGAATGTCGATTTCGCAATAATTACCAACATGAAGTTGACCTGTACTGGAAGAAATTATCAACTGGTATCATGAATATTTAATAAACATACATGTATACTGTCGGAATAACTCAATTTAATTAAGTATTTACTAGTGTTGATCATGTATCAGGAATTTATAATACAATCTTATCATATATTTTGCGTAATACATGTGCATGTATGTACATGAATAATTTGATTGTCAGATCAACTACTATACTTATTATGAATATCAAGATACCGGTGTACGCTAGCTGTGTACTGTAATCATTTCATACCTGGATCTATGCAATAAAAAATATTTTTGGTAACTTTTCACTAAGTTAATTTAGGAAGTCTGAGTATTCCCGCCGTGGGGGGGGGGGGGGGGGGGGGGGGGGGGATGGGTCCGGACCCAAGGGGCCCGTGAAATATACAGGTACATGTATATTCTTTTAAAAACATTTCCCTGTCTCGCATTGAGTAAAAGTGTGTTTAACACTCTGAACAGGTTTCCGATCATGATTAACGATTTTCCGCCTTGCCGATGTTGTGCTTGGCGATTTCTTTTCAAGGTTACAGTACGTCATGAGGGGTGCCGAGTGAGCCAGATCAGGGCGCTGTCAACAGTAGTGGACGGTCGGAAGCGTTTAGACCAGGAATAAACAACGAGTGCTTGATTGGAGAATGTCAGACTTTGAGATAGAGATCGGGAAACATGGACTGGAAGTGGAAGCGAAAGGAAAGGCTTTGTTTTGGATTGTGACGGCCACGTTTCTGACTGGATTAGCAGTGGGGGTGTATGTAGGATACAAAGGCGGACATAAGATCGACAAATTCAAGAAACGGTGATGCCATGGCCTGTATACATGTGTACATATGAACATTTGCATCGCTTACTCGTTTCTCCGACTCCTGGCTTTGTGAAGGCACTAAACTGTTCCACTTTTATACATGTATTGTACATGTGTATACAAGCACACACATGTGTCTATCAAATGTAGTTCGTTAATGTAGTGCTTTGATCAGTTGTGAAGAATGAATCCTTGTTAACAAAGGGTCCTTTCCTTCCTTGATCATATTTCCTTCATCTAAACGTGAAAGAGTAAATTCATCATCGTTTTTCCGCAGAGGAAGAAAGACAGGTACACATTCATCTTGTGCTGTATGAGAATGCGTGTACAAGCGTGCTTGTGGTGTCTTGTACGTGCGACTGTTTCATGTGCCCGGATTTTTTAGTTCATATTCAATTGAAATTTCCTTTTATGTGATATGTTGCGAGTAACTTTATATTCTGTACAATAATCTTATTTTTCCTATGAATAAATATTTTCAATGTTTTCATTTTTGTTATAGGTGATGTACATGTATATGAATCATAGTAAAATGAAAATTTGATACGTGTTAGTGTTCTAAAGAAATGATAAATAAATCGCTAGGAGGTTTTAGAGGTAATCCCTAGCACACCTCAGTTGAGCTGAGAATTCTATAAAGTACCGTAAAATAATTTTTCACACCAAAAGGTCACTAGTAAAAATTATGTAATCGCTTCTGAGACGGACTGCATTTGGCAAAGTATTTCTTCATGAAGATGAATAAAATTAATATCGTTTTTTTTATTTACAAATACCTCAAATTCGCCGATCAATATGTAGAAAATATTATTAGACGTGTCAAAAAATACCGACAATACGACTCTACACAAAGTATTGAAGGAAGTCGTATACCATTTATAAGGAGATCTAGATATATCAAACACCCCCCCCCCCCTTTAAAAAGAGATGAGGGGAGATGGGAGGAGAAGAAAAAAGAGCTAGAGCCTGAGGGACGGTCTTTAATGAACTATTACAATATTTAAAAAAGGCCCAGGGGCTTCACCAGAACAAGCACAAACAGACCTAATATCAAACACTATCTAGGAAAAGGCATGCGGTATTCATTTTTGGAAAATGACCATGCATTTACGAGGGTGTATCCTAATTAATTTTTAACATGCCTGTGGAATGTGGAATGACATTTTGGCAAATTGTGACCTTTTATTTATTTTGTGTATCTTTATTGCGCACTCCATAAACCATGGTGGTATATCTTTTAATACTTGGCGATTCAAAAGGGACGTAACCCCTCTATAGCTGTATCCACACGTGTATTTTTCGCGAATATCGTTAAAAATGATGGGCAATATCAAATATTATTTTGAAGCAGATTTGCTTCTTGAACATATTGTTTTAAATTGCACTAGCAAGCTGATCAAAATATACTTATATTACCTAATCCACTGCGCCCCTTTCAATCTTCCTCTGTCTTATTCGACCGGATTTACCTCTCTCCAGGTTTTGTCAGTTTTCTTGCAGCCCCATACTAAGACTTTTCGTTGCCTTCCTGTTTCGTTGTCCTTGTGGGTTCCATTTTAAGACTTGCATAGTGATGTTTATGTTTTCTTCCCTTAGAGCATGCCCTATCCCGTCCCCGTACAGCCTGTGTGTTCTAATGCTTACTTCCACAGGATGGTGTTTGGATATCTTCTACAAGTCTACATTGTTGATTGTATTAGGCCATCTTTTCTTTAGGGTGTTTCTCAGGCACTTCCTCACAAACACCTGGACTAGTTTCATGGACGTTGATGTTTCTATCCAAGTTTCAGACCCATAAAGGAGTACTGACTTCACGTTGGTGTTAAATATTCTGAGCTTGGTGCGGATGCCCTGCTTAATGCCCTAGCTGCTCCTCAACACTGGTCTTTACATCGCAAAAACTGTTGACTCTTCTTTTTCCTTGTCTTGGTGTCTTCATTTGTGCATCAAATGTACTGACAAAACTTTCTACTTAGATTTGTTAGTGGATACCGAGTGTTTCTGATTTTGATGCTGTCAGTTTGCTTTGAGTTGATTCTTATCATTTTCGCCCTCTGTGCATTGATGTAGATACCATGCAGGTCACTTGGATGTCACCGTGTTGTTTCTAGGTTGATTGACTATTGTTGAGAGTCCTGGAGGCGATGAGGAAGGAAGCAGGTGTCATTGGCGATATCTTAAAAACGTGATGCCAGTGTCCATTGTTTTCCAGTTGAGCTGCTGTAGGCTGTTCTGCTGACCCAGTCTATCACGATAATAAAAAGAAGGAGAGAAAGTGAGCATCCTTGCCTCACCCCAGTTTTTGCTGGAAATAGAATTCTTCCAAGGCTCCTCCGTGAATGACTTGGTATAAGTGAATCCGCCATAAAGTTTCTGTATGATATGGTTACAATTGTGTATAGAAATTTGTAGTGTTCAAGGATTCCCTGGGAACTTGATGGTCTACACTACCGGCATTTGGAAGTCAAAATAATATTTACACACTGTACGTGATGTACGCTACTCAATACATTTAGCAGCCCGTAGTTGGGATTAAACTTCAATTGCGCTTGCGACAATTGGAAGGAATTAGACAGTCGGTGTCAGAGAAATTCGAAGATGTTATAAAACTGTTCAGTTTCTAGGTCAAACTGCGACTTGTCGTCTTGAAATACTGTCCATGGGTATATCGTCTGCAGACACGTGCTGGAGTCTGCATATATATATTTTCCTGATTCTCTTAATGAGATTGGAGAGGTCTGCGACAGGACCAGGAAATTCAGAGCAAAGTTACAATTTTGAGTAATAAGTTGGTTTGCAGTCATACATAGTATGTTCAATGCGCTACAAACTTGTCTCCGCACATATGCATTAAGTCATAAAAATAAGCGTGGAAACTGAATATACACTTGTATATTTATAATTGTTATGGAAACTATATAACTCGTATTTCAATAGATTGTGTATTCACGTTTAACCTAATTTTAATATTCCGCTGGCTGACTTTCTTAGCTTTTTAAAAAGCTTACTTAGTTTATAGTTCTTACGGGGCCTATCTAGTTAACACACGAACGCTATTGTTCTTCTCAAATCGTTTAGTCTACTTCTCTCTTAATCTTCTACAGTGAGATGCGACATAGCACTTTTCATCTCCAGGTGTCACACAGAGAGGTTTCTCCTTTTTCTTGGTAACTTTACGAGGGGCCTTTTATGTCAGTTTTCATACATTCCTTATTCCATATCCTTTTTAGTAGATGGTTGAGATAGGATATTGAGACGTTGTCCGTGAACTTTAAGGCTTCTGGAGGTATGTTGGCAATTCCGCCAGCCTTCACATTTTTGAGATGTCTTAATGGTAGGGGGTGGTGGTGGTGACTTCTGTTTCTGTAATATCTTCGACATTGATGTTCAAAGATGGACCAGACTCTAGATTTGGTTTGTCTGTTGGTGGGCCCCGATTAAGCACCTCCTGAAAATGTTCTCGCCATCTTGGCTATATTGGCTACATCTAACTATACTGTCCCGAGTTTTTGCTTTCACCACTTTTCGCTTGATATTTCGATAATAATAATTACCTCTGTGCTCAAACTACGCTCATCCACTTCTATGAAAAATGTCCAGATTATCTGTTTTGAAACGCCACCTCTACCGCTTCAGGTTTCAATACACATCCCAAAATAGAAAGTCTACGGGGATTTGCATTACATCAGCCATTAATAAGCCCGGATGATAACGTTTAAAAATTGCACGAGGTGTCCCGAGTACTTCCGAATGGAGAAAAGATGTAAACTTTTCCCATTATAAATCTCCGTAATAAATTTGTTTTCGTTCCTGTAAACTTTTATGAGTGGAAAGGGATAATTTTTTCAATGAAGATATCTTGGATATTTTCCATTTCATCGATTTCAACTGTACTTCTTTCCCAGGTATGTGTATTTTTATTAAAAATTATCAAAAAGTGATGGAAGTAATAACTTGGGACAGACTATAGGTAAGTGTCCCGCAGTTCATATCTTTAACAGTAGTGTTGTTGTTTGATGTTCTACCTCCTAATAGTCTTGTGATGTATAAAGAGATTTGATGTCATCTTTAGTATCTGCGTTTGCTGCTTGATAAGCAAGATGTTCTACAAATTCTCTTATGTCTTGTTTTCATTTAATTCCTTTTCACATCTTTGTCTCTTTTCGCATACTGTTCTGTTGCATGTCTCTTTTTGTCTATTCTTTTTTGCACAGCAAAGATATTTCTTAAATTTACATACAAAAAATTGAATTAACATAAAGTTGCCACCCCCCCCCCCCCCCCACACACACACACTTTTCTGTCACCTTGTAAAATGGAATTGGAAATAAGGAAATAAGGAAATAAACAGTGGAATTGAAGTGAAAAGTATACCTGCCCCCCCCCCCCGGATTTTGGAAAGTAAGTAAACAATTTTTTTTGATTTTCAATATATTTTTGGATGAGTCTGCCCCCCTCCCCCACCACTTTCGAAAACGATGCTGCGTGCCTGCATGATGCTATATTACGACATCTTTAGGTGTTCCCATGTATTGTTTATGTCCTCTTTAATTCCATCAAGGTGTTGTAACACGCCGAATCTGTTTTGGACTGACAATTGAAAATCTTTCACTGCGTTTGAGTCTTTCAACTTTTCAGTATTGGATTTTTTTGTCTTTGCTTCAGTTATTTTCTGTGCCAAATAACCCTTATCTTTGTAACTGGAAGATGATGGTCAAAGGATGTATCTGCTCCTCTCTTTGCTCTTACATCTTCAAAGGACGATCTTTATCTTTGAGCACTTTATAGCAATGTGATCTAATTAATTTTCTTATCTCCAGTTGATGACACCAAGGTTGGCAAGACTTGTGCAGAAAGAAAGATCCTCCGATAACCATTCATTACACACAAGTCAGAAAAAAATCTCTCCATTTTCATTCATAACTACAATTTCATGAGGTCCGATTACACGTATTTCTCTTCCACTTCTTTCTCACCCAACTTTAGTTTTCATGTTACCAGTAGTGTTTTAAACAGCTTCCTGCAAGGAGAGATAGAAATCGTCTTTCTCATCCTCATCTCGGTTGTTCGTTGGGGTTTATAGCATTAAAGAAGGGTGTTTTCTGAAGCTCGGTCTCAAACCTTGCTAAGATTATTCTTGGTGGGTGACACAACATTCCATTCCAGCACTACTCTTTGTTACTTAGTAAGCATAAATCCCGCTCCTTCATCGTGAAAATTATCTTTGCTGGGGTTGTTTGAGTGGATGATGGCGTGTCCAGAATGAGATGACTATGTGTTCATTCCTTATGTATTAATTCTATCGAACTTCACCGAGTGCTAGGTTTCAGTGTTATACTGATCCATCTCCTTGGCCAGTTGTTGACATTTTCCGCTTTGTTATAACGTTCTATCCTGAAGGAATGTTTGGCTGAGAACTTGGTCGACTCTCGCGTCATCTTCGTTAATTGTTTTCCCATTAGACGAGGGTTTGCAACTGTAGTCGTTCCTGTAACCGTATTTAACCACTGGTGTGTGTTTGGTCCTCAAGCTTCACCATGGCCCCGTTAACCGACTTGCAACCTTTCCAGGCTGAAGGGGGTGGAGGGGGGCTTGGAGATAATTTTTAGCAGGTGTCTTTACGTAACTGTTGTTTTAAAACAAAGAGAACAATTAGTCAAATATTATTACCTCGCAGTGCAAATTACAGGAGTTTTCATAGATCCGCTCCTCTCTCCAACATCTCCGTTAGCGGAATGGAGTGTAATCAACTGCGTTTCCTACCATTGGCTTTCCCGTATTCCTTACTACTAAATCTTAGCGAGGATGAAAAGTATGGGCATTTATTTCTTAAATTTTCTTACAGTTTGAATAACGCGATTGATAAATGATTGTAATTTATTATTGTGCGAGTTGTGTTTCTAGTAACGATAACCGGACGTGATCGAGTGAGAGATTTCCATCAGTATATGCCATGCACACGGTGATTTTCAGAACTGTTTTAATAGGATTTGTGCCCAGGTACTCTCTTCATTTCTCTGATACATGTTTTCTTATATCAAATCAATAATTGGTTTCTTTACAAGTTGAGGTATAAAAATAGGGTAAGTTTGGAAACTGAAACCACATATTCAATTTATTTCCCTTGCCTTTAAAATTTCAAAGAAGAGCAAATCAAATTTTCCATAAAACTTTTATCATTCAATGATAAACATTGACAGACATCTCTTTTATACATTACAAAGAAAAGTCAATTTCCCCCACTATACATTCAACTTTCATCCATTCTTAAGTTAGCAAATAAAAGATAACAAAACAATTATGAAATAGGTATGTATAAACCCTGCATTTGAACTGGGTTTGCACGCAACGAACACTGGGATATAACACAGCGTTACAGGTGAAATATACACAAGTGAGGAATTGGGGAATGTCAACGCTACAGAGTGAACATAATTGAGAGTGTGTGTATTTAAAATCATTACTCTCCTTAAACTAAAGCTGGAGTTATAATAAAGAAAAGGGATAAATTATACCGTAACAACCAAATTCAATTTATATAAGAAGCACCCAACTCCCATACTGCTACATATATAACAAAGAACACATCCTTTCACATATAACATCCACAGTAGAAGACTTGTACAATTGTTCATGAATGCATGTACATGTGTTTTTAAGTGACATGATCTCCTCTCTTTTTCTTTTGATGAAATTTCCCATTCTATTGATTAAATCTGAACATTTCTCTAGTAACGCAATTCAGTAACACTGTAAGAGAATAACTGTTGCATGACATTTGGGAATTTTTGTTGCTTATGATGTTGCACATTTATCATGAAGCACTATTAAGTCAATTCATGTTCAACACCCACCCCTTTAAAGTTAAAAAGCATATACAGAATTCCCAATCATCATACACACATGAATTATGGTTATGAATTTGTACTGGCATGGAACTTTTTGCGATTGACATGCAGCATTCAAATTCCAAGATTATAAAAATTCTAAATTTCAAATGGGAACACCTTTGGTTAACATAGGACTTGCCAACATTGAAAAAAAAATTCACAAATACTGTACATAAAAATAACACCATCTTTACAATGTTGCATCAAATATCAGTGATATATGTACAAAAAACTTAAATGTCTTTTTAACTCCATTGTTAGTATGAAATAATTCAGAATTTTTAAAAACTGGTACTGAAATGAGATCACAAATGACATATTCATTTAGCTTGATATTTTTATGTTACAAAAATAAAACCCCAAACAAACAAATTTGAAATCGTCCAAAATGCATTTGAAAAACCAAAACCAATTCCACAATATGATCTTAAGTTTGGAAACAAATTGGAATTTAATAAATATTTTTCTAATAGTCCTATATTGGCCGTGTTCATTCAATGAGCTTCTTGGCCTTGAAGAATCGCCTGAGGTAGAGCACCTGCCAGGTAGCCAGTCCCAGAAGGCAGCACATCGAGAAGATACTGAAGTACATCACTCGGGAATGGGTGGACTCTGAAAACAAGACAACAAGGTTGATACATATGCTTCACATTTTTTAAATAAATTATGAGCTGTCTTGCCACAAAGGTGCAGGCACTATTTTTCATTTTAGCAAAACATTTCTTTTTTCAAAAAGTTTCGAAGCATATTGACTGACAAATGTGATAAATTGCTTAAACTGAATTTCTAATGCTAGACTCTGGTTGTGTGTTACAGATTCTTATCTCCACACTTGATATTTGCTTTTCTTCTCCAAATCAGTAGTATCATAAACATAAAAATTTTCTAGATTTTATTTCATTTCACATTGATTATACAAAATGGGTTTCATTTATTGAACTAATATTCTTGTTTTGATAAAAATATTCACCATTGGTATCTCTCATCATCTTTTCCCTAGATTTCATATACTCAAAATCATCTACAATTGATTTGGATAGATCTTCCAATCTTCTTAATTCCACTTCTAATGGTTTGAGCTTCTCTGCTTTAGCCAACTGTAATGTAAAAATGTGCACTATTTTTATAGCAAAATCTTCAATAATGAAGTAAAAAAAAAATAATATCTAAAATATTTAAATATGGCAAATTATACCTCTAAGTTCTAATATATTAAGTCTTCATAATTTTTATACAACAGACCTGCATTTCACAATTTCACACAACTCTAATATAGCTTGATTAAAAAGTTCAAAGGGTTAACAGACCTCGTCATAACTCTTGGCTTCTACTCCATGTTTCATATCTAAAGACACTTCTCTGTCTGGACTCTGGCCACCTTTAAAAAATAAGTAGAATTTCATTGATATGTTATTAACTACCATGTACAATTCACTGATATGGTTTCTACAGTGAATAATCATCTATCTATTACATGTTTGTTGAGAGTTGTACATTTCAGCAAAAAGAGCAGCAGCTTGTATTTACTTTTCAGCTTTATTTAACAACCCAGAAGTATGAAAAAAGTCATGGTAGATTGTTATGGATATGAAATTATTATCAATATTATATGGATTTATCCAGTACATGCATGGAACTAGAGGGAGATCAGGAGGGTCTGGACCTCCCTGAAAATTTCAAACTTTTTACATTCTCATCACCCCCCCCCCCCCCCCCCCCCATTTTTTTTTATATATAGATTCGTACATGCAGTTATAACAAGAATAGAATTCCAGAGTCCCCCGCCGGTCAAGCAGTATAATAGTATCGAGTCTATCGACCAAGGCTGATTTTCGAACTTGACCAAGGTAATAGTAGTATAAACATTTGGTATAAATTTAATGAAAATCCGTCAAAATTTGTAGGCATGAGAGCGCTTACAAGGTCAATTTTTGGAAAAAAACGGAGTCATGATTGTGGCCAAGTCCCATAACACCAACAAAAAGTATCGAACAATGCTGATTTTTGAACTTGACCAAAGTATTAGTGGTATAAACATTTGGTATAAATTTAATGAAAATCTGTCAAAATTTGTAGGCATGAGAGCGCTTACAAGGTCAATTTTTGGATAAAACGGAGTCATTATTGCGGTCAAAGTCCTAAAACGCCAACAAAAAGTATCGACTAACGCTGATTTTCAAACTTGACCAAGGTAATAGTAGTATAAACATTTGGTATAAATTTAATGAAAATCCGTCAAAATTTGTAGGCATGAGAGCGCTTACAAGGTCAATTTTTGGATAAAACGGAGTCATGATTGTGGCCAAGTCCCATAACACCAACAAAAAGTATCGAACAATGCTGATTTTTGAACTTGACCAAAGTATTAGTGGTATAAACATTTGGTATAAATTTAATGAAAATCTGTCAAAATTTGTAGGCATGAGAGCGCTTACAAGAACAATTTTTGGATAAAACGGAGTCATTATTGCAGTCAAATTCCCATAACGCCAACAAAAAGTATCAACCAATGCTGATTTTCGAACTTGACCAAGGTAGTAGTGGTATAAACATTTGGTATAAATTTAATGAAAATCCGTCAAAATTTGTAGGCATGAGAGCGCTTACAAGGTCAATTTTTGGATAAAACAGAGTCATTATTGCAGTCAAAGTCCCATAACTCCAACAAAAAGTATCGACCAATGCTGATTTTCGAAATTGACCAAGGTAATAGTGGTATAAACATTTGGTATAAATTTAATGAAAATCCGTCAAAATTTGTAGGCATGAGAGCGCTTACAAAAAGTGTGACGGACGGACGCACGGACCCACGGACCCACGGACGGACGGACGCCCGGCATTTCTATGTCCCCGCTCCGCGTTGCGGCGGGGGACAAAAAAGAGACCTGATGACCATTATTCCTTTGTGAGATGCATGGTACATACCCCCTGGCATTCTGTTGTTGAAGCAGACTTCAAACATGTCATACTCCTCAGTCGTGAAGGCAAACTTCCCTTTCTTGGCATCATCCTTCTGATACAGAATATGACCCTTGGAATCTGTCACCTGTTAGAAATACCGGTATATAAAGAGAGACTTATTGGAGAACTTACCAATACTAACCAACATGAAGGAAAACATTGTGCACTAAAGATCATGCATTTTGTAATGCTCATATCAATGAATTATAAAGCACCTAATCATAACCAGGGAACACTCAAATTGATGTTGATAAAACAGAGTAAATATCTCTTCCATATTGAATTATTCAAAAAAAAAATTTACTTCATGTATCAATTCATGTGTATGAACCCAAAATTCAACAGAATATAAGAATTTATAATTTCTAAAATTTTAAGTGATTAGTCTGGTGCATAAGGGACTTTCCACTGATATATTCAAATGAATTTACCATATAAAGGTAAATATTTGCCCACGTTTTATTTTTGCCCCTTTCACCTTCGTTGACAATGGGCAAATTTAAGACTGAGTGAATTATTCACTAAAAGATCATGCATTTTGTAATGCTCATATCAATGAATTATATTCACTCAGTCTTAAATTTGCCCATTGTCAACGAAGGTGAAAGGGGCAAAAATAAAACGTGGGCAAATATTTACCTTTATATGGTAAAAAACAATAAGTTTCTCTGTAACACTTATGTTTTGGATATAGATCAGGCAGTACTAAGTAGATTCAAACTTCTTGCAGACTATAATCTAATTATTACACTGATTACAAAAAAGTTGTTGCATTTGTGATGGTCAGATTAATTTGATTGCTCATGCCAGATAGCTCAGTTGGTAGAGCACCTGACTAGAGATTCAGAAGTACCATGTTCAAATCACAGTCTGGCTGTCAACAATTCTATCACCCCATTACACATTTAATATATAATTTCTAAATATGAATATTTTTCATTTTAACATACTGAATAATCATTCATATTCCAATTGGGATATATTCCAAATCGTTATTTATAATAGGCCTATAACAGTACCCACTGATCTGTGCAATTTGGTGTACAAATGACTACAATTGTTTACATAATTTGTATATATATTGGACATATTATAAAGTGAGCATAGATCAGTATACACGTTTTTGTCTTATAATGGATTTTTATAACTGATGTCCCGGTACAAAATGTACAAATGCAGTATTTCAGTTTACAATATGCCACAAACCCAACCAGAAAACAATCACATCATGGATGGTATAGTATACAAACAGGCGTTGAGCGAGGTTGTACAGCATGAAACACACTGAATGAACCTCGATGATATAAAGATTCACACAGATGATTCCATAAACAAACACAAAGTTGTTAGTACCAGAAGCTGGGTTTTATGACCCGGTACATCCGAGAGTTGGTATTCGCCGGTAACCAAAACATCTTTGTGGATTTCCTCCTTTAGACATTTCTTCTGATTTGCTGCCAAATGAAACATAAGAGAGTCAACTGAAACAACTGTTAATAACACCAACACAGACAAAATATGCAAAACGTCCATATTTGCGATGTAAATCCCCTTGCAACGCTGAATATGGTTACTCGTAGATGCACGTTTGCTTGCTAACGTGGCATTCGTGATATTCCGTAAAATTCCGGAATTATATTTCCGGTTGCGTTCAAACAACAAAGATCGTCCACATAGGACTCGCTTACACCTCTGTCGAACACGATCACGATGTACAAGATTCTTGTTCAAACTGAGGTGATGGGCAAAGTATATTTCAAAGTATAAGCGAGGCTAGCAAAGCACAACTCTTTGAGGTTTTTTTTTTCCAGATATCTATCTTAAAGCTATAGAGCGTTCAATGCATATTTCAAGACTGAGATATTTTTTTAATAATTGTAGTGGCCATCCATTAGTCTTCAATGCACTGATGATACCTCACCTATAAATGTTTGTTTTTACGCAATAACTTTATTTATTCTAAAAAAAATTTCATTTGTGTCTAGTGATTTATTTATTATTGATTATGTTATGTTTTTGTTTTATGTATTCCTGTTTTTTGAATAACTACTGTTAAGTAATTTGTTTTATAAATATGGTGCCCTAATTTTAGTGCCCTGATAGTGCAGTAGGCCCTAATACTGGAGCCTGCTGCCTTAACAGGTGCCCTAATTGTGTAGCAGGCCCTAATACTGGAGCCTGCTGCCCTAATAGTGTAGCAGGCCTCGGTACCGGAGCCTGCTGCCCTAATGCCCTAACATCATTAGGTCTCTGGGCAGAGTATAAAAGGGGAGAGAGAGAATGTGAGCCAGGGCCAGAAGGAAGAGAGCTAGGAGAGAGAGAGAGAGAGAGAGAGAGAGAGAGAGAGAGAGAGAGAGAGAGAGCCATTTGGATGTACAATTACAACTTGTTCGTATAATACACTTGATTCAACAGAAACTTGTGTTCGTTTTCAATAGATTTATTAAGATCTACTGTTTTTAAAGTAAAACACAGAACCCTCAAAAGTTTGTGACGCTGGAGCAAGGAGATCCCTTAGCGTTGACTTAAGAGAAAAACGTCGCAATTACATAAATTTTTCTAGGCTTTTCTTATCATAATGTTTTTTCTATATATACTGGAGAGTACCTATCTGAAGTTTGGATATTTTTCGTTGGTTTAATCTTATCTAATCGATAGTTTGGCACAAAATGCAAACATGATGAAAATATGCTTTAAAACAATGAAGGAGTCAGCATATTCGATCAGGTGCGTATCCAGGAAGTATATATTTTTTTTTCAATTGGCCTTTAACGTTTTCAGTTATAGATACATTTTTTAAATACTGCGCCAATTTGATGCTGGTTCAATTCCTATAGGATGTTGGGAATTTTACTCTTTGTTGTTGGTATTTTTTTCTCTCTTTTTGATAACTGTGGAATAAATCGTGCACACCCTTCTGTTGTTGTCGTGGTCGCATAAACACTTGTGTATTGTAAAGTTATAAGAGGTCATTTCAAGACTATAAGTAACGTTGATGAGATGGCTACCAAAGGAAGGTAAGGGTTTTTAAGCTTTCATTTTTTCACATTCTCAGTGTATTAAAAAGTGCATTAAAATTAAAGGATTTATTACGAATGATTTTTCACAATTTACACTGTCCGTTTTAGTTCAATTCACAAAGTTTGTTAAGATTATATGGTAAACATAGGTTCTTGGGAAGAGAAAATTCGAACTGGCACAGGTATGCATAATTAAAGACCGTAGTAAATACTGGACTGACAATTATCCGACCAATCGCCCCAATGACACGATATCTTACAGGATATATAATATATAATATACTAGACTAAGTATATTGAAAGTAAAAGCCTGAAAATGTATTATTTCATTGTACCTGCCACCTGGTAAATATGGTCCAGGCCTCTGAATTTCTATCAATATAAAGCTGTTAAATGTAATGTGAAGAGAGAGAGATATATATACACTATCTATATATAAATACACCAGGTGTATTTATATATAGATAGGGTATGTATCTCTCTCTTCCCATACATTTAACAGCTTATTGAAAGAGATTCAAAGGCCTCTGATATGGTTAACAATGAAATTATAGAATTTTATGAAATGTACAGTTTATCAGATGCACCATACATAAAAATAATATGTAAACGGTGTGACCGTTGGACCGAGCGCAGATTTAACACAGTGCAGTTTGATTTTGTAGAATAAAATTTATTTGAAACACACACAGTAGGATCCGCCTGGTTGCCTTCTCAAATCATTAGCCAAAGTTTAACTAAACGTCGCGTGCTCAGTCTACATTGTGACGTCATATTTCAGACGTAAAACGTTCAAGTGTTGTCTTCGGAAATAGCCGAAGAGAGTAACGTTATTCCGAACTATTGTTTATTTCTTCTTTCATTGTTTATCAATTTGATGCATATGAATGCCGCTGTAATAAAATTAAATACTTTATTCGTTATCTAAAAAATCAGTTCTTTGACCTTAATGTTTTTATTTTCCATCTGATAATTTGATAAGACATACATAGAACATGTCGTGTTTCTTGATTGAAGCACTATTGAAAATTATCTGGTTTCCTTTTTAATTTCTTTTAATTCGAATTTCCTTCTATTGAAACACTGGAACTTATTTAATCGAGTTTAGGGGCAACAATCATCGATAAGTACTGATCAATCAATGATCGAACTAACTTTTTAAAAACAAAATGGCTGCCAAGATGGCGGCGCCCAGGGCTGGAAGAATTTTTTTTTGGCCTTAGTACCCCTGATTCAACTTTCATTTTTCACTGATTTTCTTATATATATGTGTTACCATTAATCCTCGCTTCGCTCGGTATAAAGGCTCTGAGTGACAAAGATTTCTTATGGATCTAATCAGTTTTTAATTTCGAGGGATCAATCTTTTAAACAGAAGGGTTACAGAAAAACATTTAAATTAATTAAAAGTTCAGCACTACATCATGTACATTTTATTGTTTCAAAAACCATTCACTAATAACCTGTGCATTTTACATACTACCAGGTCTAATATCTTTCATTGGAAACATCTTATAATGTTTTTTATAAATTAATATCTATATTTGCAGGAATGTATTAGTCTTATTTGAGAGTTTGGCAGGAACAAAGCATAAATATGTTCGTATAAGACCAAAAATAGATGGTCCTGGAGAAGCTGTGATGTTTGATCCATTAGGTGAGTCATTATAAAAAGACTATATTTGTCATTTGCATATTTTTATTATTTTAGGTTAAGACTTGTAATATAAATTAACCCAAAGATTATGTTTAATCTAAACAAATAGTCAATATTTATTCAGTGATTTGTATACATCATACACAATCTAATTGACATGTACATTACAGCAACAATGATGAAAGATATGTTAATTAATTTAGTTCTTTAGCATAACACCACATATTTTACAGTCAAATTAGATTTTGTCTATATTGTTTAATTTCTATTTAATTGTTATATTCTATTCTCTGTTTTTCAGTACAAGAAAAAGTCCTGTACAGAGAAATAAAGAAACTTAAGACAATGAAAGACAAAAAGCCTTCAAAGTCAAAATCAAAATGAAAAAAATACATTAGTGACAAATCTGAAGTGTGTGAGAATAAACAGTAAGACACTGTGTGGTGTTGATGGAAGTGAATAACATGTTATTAAAATTATGAATAAACATGTAAAATTTAAATGTTTAATATTTCATTTTTTCCTACATTTTTAAAGGTCATTGAAATGAACAAGAGAGCATGGCATGTATTACTAGAAGTAACGTAGGAAGCAGGTCTAGATCTATTAAAAAGTTTAACTTATAGGCCAGAAAAATAGGATGCAGTTATCTTAAGGTTTACTAAGTCATGAAACATAAAATTCATGAACAATACTCTCTCTCTCTCTCTCTCTTTCTCTCCATATTTGGCGGCGAAGGACGTTTAATGTAAAAAAAATAAATAAAATCAAAATCACACATTAAGAATGTGAAGCAATGTATTTCCTAAATAAATGAATTAAATATAAATCCGTAATATGGGATCAATATTTAAATAAAACCCATTTGAATTGATAATGCTAGCATTTGAACAATTTGAGATCTCGTAGTGCAGAAATAATTATCTCGTAATAACATGTATATGATAATTTTTCTCAGAAATGTGAGGCAATTATCTTATAATAACAAGATATTTTCTTGTAATTACGAGATGATTTTAACGTACATGTAATTGCGAGATCTTTTCCCATAATAACAAGATTTCCTATGTTGTATTTACGAGATTTCTTATTGTTATTAGGAAACAAACGACAACTCCATACACCCAAAAACACGTCGCGCAACAGGCACGTAGTATCGTTTTTCAAAGTGGGGGGGGGGGGGGGGGGCAGACTCATCCGAAAAATCTTGACAAAAAAGGAATTTAGGACTTTCCCAAAATCTTCAAAATCCTAATCCGTGGATCCGGGGAGGGGGGGGGGAATAGAATATAACTTCAATATCAATCCTAGTTTCCTTATTTTCAGATCATTTTTTACAATCTCCCGAAAAAGTGGGGGGGGGGGGGGGGCAACTCCATGATATTTCAATTTTTTATATGTAAATTTAAAAAATTTACTTGCTGCGAGAAAAAGTGCCCCCCCCCCCCCCCCCCCCGATTTGCTACGTGCTTGCGCAAAAAAGTGCGGAAAACTTAATTTTATTTAATCAAATTGAACTGAAGTTAGTACAATTCGGTAACATACTTCTATGCACCATGATAATCTCGTTATTATAGGCCTATATGGTACCATTCGTCCCTCTTACAAATGTCCAAGTACTGTTGGTGTAAAAAATTGACGGGCTTCGTTGGTCCAAAGGAGAAAAGTTTCCCTAGCTGCAGAAAGCTCTGAAGCAGGAAGAGTTATAACAAGTAGCCAGTTTTCTCCAAAAAGATACCAGTTTTCCGGGTGGAAAAGTTGTAACAGATTTATGGGCTTAAAATATCTTCGCGGTATATTTGTTTTGATCTTATAAAAGCACTTAAAACTAACTCCTGGGAACAGAATTTTGAGAGTACAAGGAAAAGGGCTAAGACAAAGAAACAGAAAAGAAATATAAATTTTGGCTTTGAGCGCGATGTTTGAATTTTTATATTATCTTGCTGCAGGTCTGTATACAGAGCTCCCGGTCTGAAAAAAATCGGATGGACTCCCATTTTTTTCACACTGGGAGCTACAGACCTGCATGCGCAGCTATATATTATGAGATTTTGCTTAAATAAATCATTCGGGTTTCTGAACGTATTTCTTTTCATAATAAATATTTCCCTGTAATATATAAATGATAACTATAAGGAAATAGAAATAATTCTATCGGCAGACGCCTGTGGTGAAAAGTACATGTACTATCATTACTTTGTAATAATCATTACAAAAAAGGAAAAAGTTACTTTTCCCGATTTACCGAGCTAGATAACGAATAGTTCTAAGTTTTAACATTCTGTTAGTCATTAATTAATACACTTCATCAATAATAATTAAATAATGTAGAAATTAAAAAAAAACAAAACGCAAATATTTTAAAGTAAGAAGACGAAAGAGATCCCGATGCCCCCTGTACACATTAAGATGGGGGAGTCCTCGAGATAATTCAGATGCAGCTTTCAAAATAATCATACACAACTCATTATCATATGACTCCCATTCCCTAGCATTTTTTTAGTAGGCGACTGATCCTCATCGAAATCAGTTAAAAAAAACTTTCTTTATTGATTTTGTCAATACATGTGTACAGAAGGGGAGCGCTTTACATCGTGAATAAAATAAATAATTTCAAAATGATAGGCCTAGCTATTCCCACGTGTCATTTTAGCTATTTTTCGAGTTACCTCCCGTAGTATAAACAAAGAAATAGGTCGTACTCTGCAACCATGACATGATAATAGAGAGACTAATTTTGTTTGGAGCGAAAGCAGTGTGTACGGTTGTGTGTATTGAATGAGGTAAGTTAGTCGTATTTTTCACCATCAACAATCGACATCTGGTAGGATTTTTGTGTACGGATCGATTTAACGACTATTTCCTTTTACAGAGCAAGATGGGCGACTGTGCCTTGTTGTGGAGTGTGATGTGGGCAGTGATTCTGATCGTGTTTGGCTGGCCGATTGGACTGATCTGCGCGTTATTTTACTGTCTGCTCAGCCCGTGTGCCGCGTGTTGCCACGGCTGTACCGAGCTTATCAATCTGTTGGACCGTGGCGTCAAGCTACCTCTGACTTGTTCACAGAATATGGTGTCGGGGAAGTCGATGTGTTAAACACGTTGGGTGTATAAATCCCAAGTACTTAACTCTTCTCATATTATGACGCTTCTCATATAACGATGTACCCGAAACCTTGCATGCATTTTGTAATATAGATGTATTTATAAAGGGAAATGTATTACGTGTCACTTTTAAAAGAATTTTTTTTGAGGATGTAATTCTCAATGTATTTATATTTAATATGTATTTGTTAAAAATAAAAACACTCCTTTTTAATATTAAGTTCAGAACTTGTATGATATGTACGAAAGACGAATAGGGCCACTTAAAAAATATTTTTATCTCGTAATTACGAGAAAAGATCTCGTTATTACGAGTTAATTATCTCGTTATTACGAGAAAAGATCTCGTAATTACGAGAAAAGATTTCGTTATTACGAGTTAATTATCTCGTTATTACGAGAAAAGATCTCGTAATTACGAGAAAAGATCTCGTTATTACGAGTTAGTTATCTCGTTATTACGAGTTAATTATCTCGTAATTACGAGAAAAGATCTAGTTTTGAAATGGCGCGTTTCATTATTCTATTCTTTTTATATAAAGTGTATGAACTACTGCAATGTCTATTAATATACACTTACTTAGCATGATCATCGTTTAAAACGCATAATTTGATATAAAATCGGACCAAGCAGTTTTAAAGAAATTTCAGAAGAATTAGCAAAGCAAATTGATTAAAAAATTCATTGAACTGTATGTCAATAATTAAGAAGGATACGTGTTATTTTTTTTCAGACTCCAAAATGTTTATATAAAATCAATTATTTTCAATATACATGTAGGTTGTGTATGAACATATAAAACACAAATTCGGGTAAATCCTGTGTATCCATATCCATGACTGAAACTATTAGTCATTAAAGTAATCTGTAACTAATAAAACTGTGTTTTTACGACTAAAGGACTACCTGGTATTTACTTCGGAGTGGGATTATAATATATATAAGTTGAATAGAAAAATTACATAAAGTTCTTTCCTTTTATTATTACCAGATAAAATGTCGAAACCAATCATTTTGATATGTAGAAATTAATGAATAATGATCGTTGTTATTTTTAAATATTGATCAAAATTGAATCAACGTTTCTGGAATGAAAAAGATAGACTTAAAGTGTGATTCAGTCGAATTCTTTTTCAGAAACGCACCATTTTATATAGATCTTTTCTCGTAATAACGAGAAAATTAACTCGAAATAACGAGAAAATTATCTCGTAATAACGAGAAAATTATCTCGTAATAACGAGATCTTTTCTCGTAATTACGAGATCTTTTCTCGTAATAACGAGATAACTAACTCGTAATAACGAGATCTTTTCTCGTAATAACGAGATCTTTTCTCGTAATAACGAGATAATTTACTCGTAATAACGAGATCTTTTCTCGTAATTACGAGATAAAAATATTTTTTTATGTGGCCCTATTCGGCTTTCGTAGATATGTGATGTTTACATTAGACTAATTTGACGAGAGGCCCATGGGCCACATCGCTGAATTGAACAACAGTATTTAAATATAGGAGGATGCTTGCATATTATTGTCACAAATTGTAGCTTTGTAGTTCTTGAGAAGATTTTTAAACATTTTCCCAACTCATTTTTAAGTTAAACTTTGAACCCTTCTTTGGGTCCCAATTTTAGGGTGACAATTTTAACACAATTTGATCTATATGTATATGCAATCATCGATATAAATGTTGGCATTTTTGGTAAAGTGGTTCTTCAGAAAAAGATTTTTATAAATATGCACCCTATTTTCAGTGTTGCTATTATCCTTAAGGATGCTTTGTACCAAGTTTGGTTAAATTTGGCCAAGTGGTTTTAGAAGTCAAAAATGTAAAAAGTTTACAGAGGGACAATGGACAATAGAAGATTATAAAAGTTCACTTTAACCTTGGTTCAGGTGAGCTAAAAGGTTGATTGAGATATGAACTTGGTTGGTCACATGATCATATCCTGGGAAGCCCAAAGGGCTTCTCAGAAGATATGATCACATGCCGACCAAGTTCATATCCTGCTGAACTTTTAATGCTGCTGTTAATTACTTATATTTACATTTGAAAAAGGCAATTCATTGAGAATTATTAAAATAACCACGTTTTTATGTTTATAATAATCCAACCATTGTTTGACAAGTGTGTGCAAAAGTCATTGTGATGTCAAAAAGTTTTCACTATTCTATAGGTTCATATAAGGAAACATATTTGCAAATGTAAATATATAACAAGGAGTTGTGTGCTGTGTTTAATATGAATTATAACTTGGCAACTTGCTCTCAAAATTTGGTAAATTATTAGAAATACTTCAATTAATCACTTAAAATCTAAAATGAAATTTGAAAATTTTCAGCTCAATTCAAGACCAAGTCCTTTAAATAATATGATACTAATTGATAATAGCATTCAGAATCAATACCATCAATTGATAAAAGAATAGAAGAAGCCCAGTCTTAACCAAATAATAGACAATTTATTGCAGATTTAAAAGAAAATTTAAAAATATCTAACAATGAATGAATAAAATCAAAATTATTGGATTTGTTTTAATAATATCCCATTTCTTCCCTTTTTGGAAAATAAAAGTTTCAATAAAACCATCTTTATAAACATGTTTTAAAAATCCCTTAATTTATCGTTAAGTTTTTCAATATCAACATATGTTTTATAGCATGCATTTATAACATAGCTGTCAAAGTGAAACACGTAGTACAATAGTACATGGTAGAACAGAAGTACCAGGGTACCTGCTCTGTATAATAAACACTTCTGCATTTGATTAATACAAAACAAGACAATGAAACAGTATTGTGAGCATTGACTTGCAGCAAGATTTCAATGTACTGAAAGATACACAAAATGACATTACACAATAAACATTTGTGAATGCCAAGTTCAAAGTTAGTGTACACACAGAACAGATACATTAGGGTTGTTTATCAAACACAGATATTTACATACATACATCTAATTTTCTACATACATGGTATATTATATACAATTTTGAATAAATGTGGTATTTATTCAATTGATACAAAAGTGGCCTTTTATTGTGATGAAACTAAAAAAAATGAAAAATTATGAAAAAGGTAGAAAGACAGAAAGACAAGAGGAGAAAATGCATAGGACAGGTTTCACACCATATTATCCTCTAAGTAAGCCTGATCAAATCTTAAGTAAGACTAATAAATATATACTATTTCTTCCTACAGGTTTCTTTTGAAAATATTCCTTTGCATCGATTTTCCATGGAGATAGAGGCAAATGATGCAAATGATACGATGAACAAGGGCTGATGAATTTAACACAAATAAGGAGACTAGGGTCACTTGGATTTTTTTCATTTGAAATTTAAACTTTGAGTCCTCTTCTTTCTAAAGTGGAGTTGAACTTAGCACTAGATCTTTTTGCTGCCATCAGTTTTCTTCTGTCATCACTGAAACACAGAAATATTATCAGACAAATATAAGTCAGTTACAAAATAAAAGTTTACATGTTTATTTTGTGTAGGTAACTCATTTTTGATCAATGATATGCAGTTGTAAAGAGTAGACGGTCAATATTAAAAAATAATCTTTTTAAATTTTGCACGAAAGAATTTTCCAGTTTGAATAATTTCTTTTAATAAAACTAAAATCTACTGCAATATTTATAGTATATTAATATTCACTATTCAGTATTAATATTTATCAAAATTTATTAGTTTTATACAATATAAAATAGTTTGGGACAGTTCACACTTTTTTTTTTTTTAATATAAAACCATTATAAAATTGTTAACCATTTTATATTATATAAAACTAATAAATATTGAATTCATTACTAAAATAAAGGTTGGTTTACAGATGTTCATCAATTTTGAGAAAAAAATTTACCGTGTCTGTGTTGAAGGGGTCTTGACACTGGTATGGCTACCGTTGCTGAATGCTGTCTGACTGTTTAATGGCTTCAGCTTTCCTTTGTGTGCCTTCCATGTAATTGGTCGAGCCAAACTGGCCTGAAGATCAAAGGATTTTTTGGCTGACATAGATCCATTGAGGGTGTTGTTTAGTGAGGCATTAAATTTAAATGGTGTGGCTGAAACACAAAAACAGGATGAGTACTGAAGGTGGAAACATAAAATTAATCAAATAATTCTAAACTAATATTTAACTGGGTCATGGAGAAAGGAAGAGATCCAATGATACACAGGTCTTACCATATTTATTATATTAAATCGGATAAATCCATGTTTATAATTGGTTGAATTGATATAAAATAATAAACTGTCATGTTCATCTAATTCAGTGATTGTCCTTCCATTTTTGTTATTTATATCATTCACTAAGATATGTACAGCCTATTGAGCCTAAATACTGTTGATTTAAAATAGAGCTGTTACATTTCCAAAAAATTAAACTTAATGATTTGAACTTGAAAAAAACCCAACTTTTTATGAATTTGAAAAAAACCATTATTACTATAATTCAGTCTTGACAGAAGTGTATATCAGGGTTGTCTCTAAGACCCGGGAGGCGGGGAATTCCCCCGCCTATAATGCCTTAATTACCCGGCTATTTTTGCATTTCAAACACAATGTAGCTATAAGCAAGACCCCCAGACCCCCTTCTACTTTTTCATTACCTCCTTCTACTTCAATTTTTAGAGACAACCCTGGTATATATATAAATAGACCTATTATTGGCACTTTGCTTGTTTCAGTTATCACCCTCTGCTTTTGTGACAAGCATTTTATCAGGGATGACGCTACCTGGTAAGGGGTAATCTAAATGAAAATTTCACCTTTGTCAGAATTTTTAAGTCTACACATCTGAATTTCACTGCCATTTTGGTTTGCATGTAGTAAATATGTTTCTTAAATGAAAAACGGACCAAAACTGAAAAAAAGGAACTTGCATCAAAAAACGAACAACCTGGACTATGGTTTTTATAATTTTGGGGAACAGTGACAGCCCTATCTTATAATGTACTATTGGAAGGCTTACTCTTGGACTTGCTGACAGCTGAACCTGCAGACTTTCTTGTGGGAGCAGGAGAGGTAAAGTTCAGGTCCATGGTTTTGGTGGAGAACACCGTTGGTTTGAACGGCTTGGCAGCAGAACTGGTTCTTGGGGACTTCCTGTTTTCTGAGAAGTTTAGTTTCATGTCTTTTGTTGACAGAACACTGGGTTTAAATGGTGCAGTATTTGGTGTTTTAGTGATGAAAGTTTTCTAAAAAAGAAATTATTTATTGCATGAATGTACATGTACAAGGATTTCTTTACTAATGCTAAAGAAAATAAATTTCATTTTAAAAAGTGCAAAAACAATAATAAATTAACTGTTGAATGATGCACAGTTACATAGTAAATGCTTGTAGATTTGACATTTCATTTAAATTTCATAATTGTTTTTAGCAAGAAATGGTTGGTCTTTTAATATATAGCTGCATAGCAGAATATTAGAAATACCAGTAACAAACTTCATACTAACACGTTTTGGTAGAACCTTTTTATATTAACAAAATAACTTTGGCCAGTGAAAATATGTGAATGAGAGAAATAAAAGTTTGAGACCTATACATGAAATTATCTTCTAATAATTGATTGACAGGATTGCAACATTATTACACAGTGTGTCATAGACATGTACATGTATGTGGTACCTTTTGGTCTCCTGTCCCTGTTGGTGTCTTGTAGCTCTTTAACTTGTCAACCATAGCCAGGGTGTCGGACAGAATCTTTTTAGTTTTCTTCACAGACTCTGTGTAGTCATCATTCCGCTTTCTTTTTTTGACAAGGTATTCATCAATGGACTCCATCTTCTCAAAATTCTTCTCATGGATTTTCTTCCAGTCTTTGTTTTTTCCTGCAAGCAACCACTCTAGTTAAATCCATGCATCTTGAATATACTACCAATCTCATTTATAATAGAATTATTCATCACAAGCAACATATCAATATAATTTGATAAATGGACCTTTGGTGAAGGAGAAATAACAATGCAGTACCTGGTGTTAAAACCTTGGACTCTGATTCTGTCTCTTGTTTCCTCTTGGCAAGAAAGGCAGCAAATCGGGGAATTTGAGTCTTGTTTTCATTCTCCTTTGGTGTCTTAGATTCTTTAAAATACAGTTGGATAATTTCATACCAAACTTTCTTTGCATTTCTTAGTTTCTTAGAAACTTCTGTGAACTATTCAGTACAATTACATACAACTGAAATTGGTTTAAGTTTTAATCACAGATCTTTGGAAGATACAGTAGACTCACAATAAAGCTTCACTGTATGTAAATCATTACATGCATTTATTTTTCTGAGACCTAAGATAATACTTATCCCATTAATAATTATGCTAATTTTTAAGAATTTTAAAAGGCAGCTATATACCTGTTTTTTTGTTATTTGCTGGCTTCTTCCCAGACTGTGGAGTCTTGACAACAAATGTACTTCTCCTAGTATGCTCCACTTCTGGTGCCTTGTCTGTATGAAGCTCTGGAGTAGGAACCTTCTCAAATGTGGACCTCCGTCTTTTCGTCTGTGGCTGGGTTGAAGAGAATTAGGTTATTTACTGTATCATACAAACAGAGAATAAGCCAAAAAGCATAATCAATTCATTCAATTGCTTATCAATTGTTTTCAAGTTATTTTCAAAATATTCTGGCAACCACAGATGGTAACAATTTTTAAAATAATAAGAGGTGAGCACGCAGGACAAGACTGAATTCTATCTACAATTTTACATGTACCTCTGGAGTGGGTTCGTCTGGAATTCTTGTGTGTTCATTGACAAACGAATTCACAGCAGCTGTGTCTTTAGAAACAGGTTTAGCAGGAGTCTTGGAGATTGGTTTTGGTGAGTTGATACTTTTAGGGGTACTAATGCCCTTCAACGCAGTAGGTGTTTTGGTGGTACTTGGTGTTTTGACAGTCTTAGGCGACTTTGTGGCTTTTGATGTTGTAGACTTTGGTTCCAAGGCATGTATTGCTAACTAAACAATGAAGTGGAAAATTGTATGTTTATTGAAAAACTTCAGGAGTTTGCAGTTTTATCAGACATAGCCTATGAAATACCTTCTGTGAGGTTGTGAAGCTGTTGTTACTGCTCTGTAGATCATTGTAAATAAAACTGCAGACTCCAACAAATAAAGCATACAGACAAAAATATAGTTTCCTGTTATGTAAAATTTATTGGTCAGGATGACATTTTGTATTGATTTCATCATTCATTGAGTGTAATGCAGAATAATATGATGATCTGTGCTAATGAAAAAATATTGAATAATGAATTATCATGTCAAATATTACATTGAAACATAAATTGTAACATATTTTCAAAACAATTTTTTAAAAGCTTGTGACAGTCCTTCATAATTCATTTAAGGAAATTCAGTCTAAACATCTAATATTAGTGTGTCTTGCCCACTTCAATTTTGCAGTTTATTCATCATTCTTCAGTACTATTTCCAACAATCTATACAACTGGTATATCAGTTTTATTATTTTTGCTCATCAGTCATCATATTTAGGAAGCTTGAATGATGCAGGGCACAGTTGAACATATTGATTTAAACCTTTAAAAGGACTCTAAGGGAACTCTTTGTTTTTAAAGTTACAAAAAATTGCAGTTTTGACACAAAAACACCAACTGGATTAATTATTGGAATAATCTTTATTAAAAGAGAAATGCATACATTAATTTGAATGATGTTAGCCATTATTGATTAGAAGGATAATTGAGCTGCAAAATAGACATGGTAAGCCTCCTGTATTATGCAACAATTTTTGCAACAAGCAACCAGGGCTTAATTTCCAGGAATAAATAAAAACTCTCCTGAGATGCAGTTAAGACGTCAGTATAAATACCAAGCTGAGCTTAATGTGTAACAAAATTAACAAAATTAACACCAGTTGACAACATGCACAAAATTATACCTGCTGTTCTTTCTGGTTCACTGCTGCAGACTTGAAATGGTCCATTAAGGCCTCTCTTAGTTTGTTAAGCTATAAAAAGAAATAACATTAATAGAATGCTTCTGTAATGAATCAAATGCAAAATGATATTGTATGTTTTTCTTAAATTTATGCAACTCTTTCTCTCTTACGTGTTTTTTTTAACATGTCAAATGTTGAAAATTGATCATTCAAGATCACGATTATGACGATCATAATATATATACAGTGAATCTGACTGGTCCACTGTATTGAAACTTACTTTCATGTTAGCTTTAATGCCATTCTGCTTAGCTAATTTCTGCAGCTCATTATACTTCATACTTTCCAATTTTTTGGCATCCATCGTTGATTTTTTTTGTTTTTGCTATTTTCCTGTAAGTTGAAATGGCCGCCTTGTTTTGAAAATGAATCTACGCGATTTCATTGGTCGATGGGGTTAATTTGTTCAAGACGTACGTATTTCTATTCGTATTTTACTCGTTCAGCTTACATTAAATATTTGATTGCATTTCAAGAATTAGTCGCCAAGTTTATATAAAAAAATATTTGAATTGGCAAAATACATATTCATTGATTAAATTTTATTTGAAATTGATTCTTCCGAATAAATTAAAGAACGCTTTACTACTTACTTTCAATTTCGCAACCAACAACAGATCACAGTAACAGTTGACCTGCAGACAATGAGACGATTATACGGTTACTGAGTGATATACTGTCGTGTGCTTTGTAAAAATGGCAACAACGCCACAGATCCAAAAAGATTTTTTTAAAGAAGCTGAGAAAAGTGGCTATGCAAATACAATTTCTCAGTTATTAGGGATATATTTCCTGGTGGTGTTAGCAATTTCAACAGCATGGGTTTTGGGAACTTTTCAAATGGCATTTTATTGGACATTTCTTCTCTCTGGGATTATCTTTGTTATATGGAGGACAAAGTTAAGACAAATACTGAGAAATAAAATTTTTGCAGTCGAATGTCTTATCCATAGGAAACGAGCACTGCGACAGAATGAATCAAGTGAATGGTTAAATTTCATTTTGAATAGATGGTAAGTTTTGGTATCTTAAAAAACATGTACTAGCTTTCTTAATATGCTGTAATTTCATACATGATTATTTTCTCTGCCAAGAGAATTTTTTACAGAAAATTAATTAAGAGACATGGGAGAATGACAGATTTATTTGTCTTTGTAATTTTTAGCAGCTTTTATTGATATTGAGGAATTATGAGATACGTGTAACTATTGGAATGGAGAGAAATATTTGATGATCATGGTTTTGACAGGAATCAGAATTTTTTAAAAAAGAATCTGCAACACAAGCTATTTGATGGGTGTAAAAAAAACTCAAGTCAACTTTGCTATTCAATTCTTCCGAAATCAAGTGGTTTTTCTTTTCAAAAGACACTTGAGTTTTTTATTTCCAAGCAATCATAATACAAAGACGTAAAAAACCCAAATGATAGATTAGACTGGCTTTTGAGCATAAACCATTAAAATATTTAGGAAGGTACTCATCTTGCATAATTAAACAGATTCATTTTCTTCTGTAAAGTATTTTTTTGTTTCATGCATTCCATAATAAAAGAAAAATGAAATGCAAAAATAATGTTTCTTGTAAGTGTTTTAGTAAGTGTTGAGATTATTGATGTATTTATCAATATTAAATATTAAATAAGAAAGGGCAATTTGAACTAAAGGTTACAATAATTCCCCCTTACTCCCTGTATTAACAAAGAAACATAATCATAGGCGACTTCATCCTTAATAAAAAATTTAAACAATCAACTATGACAACAAATCTTTAATAACTCTACAGATCATATTGCAAGAAAGTATGGAAAGTTCAACCAAAACTAAGTTCAATAAATTTTCTTTTGCAGGTGGGTGTTTGCATCCAATAGTATCCAAGATATTGTGAAGAAGCACATTGATGAACGTTTGGTTTCTGTCAAACCAGGATTTATTTGTAAGCAATGACTTGGCCATTCTTTTTGTTCCTCAAATCTTTGATATAATCTAATAAAGGTGGTTTCAGATAAGTAAACTTAATTGCATTGTTCACTAGAATGTGAATTCCTCATGCATTTTATTACATGTATGCATGTAGAATGAGTGAATTTCATCTGTATGATAAAATCTAAATTTCTAATGCATTAATTTGTATGCATTTCCCTGCAGCATATTGTTCACTGCACTAAGGTCATACCGAGTCTCTTCTTTCATTTCATTGATCACTCACCTGAAACAGGAGTAATCACCCAGCCAGAGCCATGCAGGCTAGCTCTCAACAAAATTTTAATATCAATACACAGCCATTATAATATTGAAGTCCAGGTAAAACCAGGTAGATTAATTCTATTTACTTAGTCAGGTGATGAAGGTTTCAAAAAGAGAGCACAGCCAACGGTGTGTCAAGTATTCTGAATGTGAAATATTTATCAAATTTAGACCAATATATTGATTAATGCCTGGAGGCAAAACGTGAAATATCAATAAATTAAAACATGCATATCAGTCACAGTGTTGGAGCCTGAATAGGGTGCTGGGGATTTATTTGATATGAGAGGAATGGCTGCCGACCTGGTATCATATGACTACTTGTGAATCATGTCAAGCTTGATATTCTCTGTATGAAATGGATTGCAAACTTTGTTGACTTATTTTTTTCTTTTTGACAAGAGTAGTAAAAAAATCCTGTTTGCAGACCACTTTAAAATCTGATTTTCTGCATCAATAAACAGCTTCATAGGAAAGTGTTTTCAATGGTATAAACCACAGAGAAGTTGAAAAAATGTTTGGTCTCTCTTTAAATGAGGTTAAAACGCAGATAAGATAATGCCACAGAGCCTAGTAAGGAGAAGATATTGGCCTGATTTATTAGCCTTGACAGATGGATTTGAGTATTTACGCATTTTAGCCAAAGTGATAAAAAGTAATAAACTAGGGATACAATTGTCAAAATAATGTAATAAATTGACTTATGAATAATTGTCATAGTTCGTCTTTATACATGTATCTATCTTTATTGGTAGCTAAATATAAGCAAACTATTGGTAAACAGAAACCTCTTAATCATTGCTGAACAATAGAAAAGAATTATTGTTGTAAGAATGAACAATAATTTTGGGATGTGAGAGAGAGAGAGAGAGAGAGAGGAGAGAGAGATTATAAACAAACCAAAAAGAGAAAAGTTGAAAACTAAGTTTTTTATGTATTTGATATTCATAGCAGTGTATATTCATTTCTAATCTTAATTTATTATAAGTTAATCTGGGGTGGAATCTTGGCTCTAAATAATGTACGTTGCTAAAAATGTCTAAATTGTATACATCCAAAATGAACTTGATCTCAACAAATTTGGAAGATAGAGATAAAGATGAATATAAAGCATTTGACTCATATATATTTTTGGTATTTAGCATCTGTAAGTAAAAATCAGGGTGTACCAATATGAACAGGCCTTACTTAAAGAATTATTTATTATTTATAACATTTAAGTATGGTATAATGGTAGGGAGCAGAAATTAAAATTTCTGAAACACAGTCAAAATTGCAAGAAATATAAAAACATTAGAAAATGTACAGCATAGAGATTTGAGCAAGTCTTAGACTAGAAGAGTGACGGGATGTTTAAGAATTGAATTGAATTACCGGCACTCAAATTGTGTATATAAACATACATTTGGTGTCATTTATGAATATGCTGGTAATGGATGATTCATGCAATTTACTGGTACTCAAATTGTGGATGCAGAGAATCTTTAATAGCTTTTTATGAAATTTTGTTTAGCAGCTGTATTTGCAGAGTCATATCATGTTATATGTCATATATTTTCTTGCATTTATTTTTTCAGTAAATACCAGTAAATATAATTATTCAAAGCTAACATTTAATTCTGCGCTTTTTGAAAATTTAGCCCAGTTGCAGCTGTCTACTTTCACTTTTGGAGAGACCACTCCCACCATCCAGCACATCAAGGCCTTTGAGTTGACAGATGGCCCTCCCTTTGGTCGACGCCCCATTGCCTGGAGCTCCATCTGGAGCCCACCCCAGGGGCTGGAGAACATGTCCTCCTATCAGGTGGTTCTGGAGCTGGATATGCAGTCTAACTTGGAGGATTTCCTCATGGTCTTTCTGGCCAAAGTTGGCAGTGGAAGGTAATTGTGAATGGGCTCTAAAAAGGAATTGTATATTGTGATGAATGTGCATAAGTACTGCAAGGTTGAAATACAATATTGATAAGGTCATTCAAAAATTTGATAGCAATAGAATTTATTGATAATACAGGTCAATACAAGACAGTGTAAAATTAATAGTCATTGAAAGCAAACACTATGGCAGGCAAAAATTAAAAAAATGAAAAATTCAATGAGAATACATCGGTACTGCCTTTTGATCATTTACCGTACTTTTCATTAAATGGAACACAATATGCCTTTTGAATGTTTAATCTTATTTTAATGAAAATCATATAAATAAAAACTTAATGTTAGTTACAAATGCAGCAGATTATTTTTTTTTCTTGGGAATTAAAACTTACTTCTCACAACAGATGTATTTAAAAACGGTTAGATTAATTATTGCCATTTGGCTAACTAAAGGTATAGTCTGCCAGAGAATAGCAGAAATTGGTAGTTTGTTGAAGTCATACAATTCCTTTTGTTTTTCATTATACATGTTGGAAAATTCTGACATACTTTGGATTTGTATTTTTAAAAAAATGTATTTGGTGTTAAAAAATATTATCAAATTCTGCTGATCCAGCATTTATAGTCATAGCCTATACAGTTAAATTTGGCTAAGCAGACACCTGTTTTATCTGATTTACATTCCATTATGATTGCTATTAAGTAACACAGTCCTAAAATTCACAGTCCTTTCCATTCTGACACAAATTGTTTTTGCAAAATACATATAGATATCTTTTCTTATTCACCAATCAAGGGTCCTCTGGGGGCATATACATTAAAAAAAATAATATCATGATTATAACATATAATGAATGAAATAATAGCCCAGATTGTCCAGGTTCATATTACAGGCAACAATATGCAATATGATTCATTAATACAATGAAATATTTGTATGGGATTTACGCATTAAACAGTGTGAAATAATGCGTGAACACAACAGCTATACAGAAACAAAGTGGCCTGAAAACAGAGAGTACCAAGGGACTGTGCCTGCACAGTCGATTAGACTGGTCTACTTGTACTCAAAGTGTTCAAGCCAGTATTCTTATACATAACAACCCCCCCCCCCCCCCCAAAGTAAATACATTGCATATTTTATATGTATTTATAACTATAACCATTATATTCCACCTTTTAGAATCATTTCACTGAGTTGTATAAATACTTGTAAATCTTCATTTGTCATAAGCCAGTATAATTTTTGGTCATTGTCCATGTATTGAAAATTTTTACAAGAGTCATTAGCTAAATTGTACAATGTATCTCTTAATGCCTTATTATGATCACATGAGAATAAAAAATGTTTTTCATCATCCACTGATTTGACATTAAATCTATTACAGTATCTTTTTTGTCGAGGAATGCCTTGATATCGTCCTCTTTCAATTTTAGTCTATGAGCGGAAATGCGAAAAAGAGTTAAACTTCTCCTCTGCTCAAAATTTTTAAGTAGTCTTAGGTAGTTCTCTTGGCCAAAATTTTGCTTAAAAGTGCTGTAGCAACTTATTTTTTTGTCAGTGTGTACAGTGAATTTAGAATTCCATTCTTTAATATAGTATTTGAATAGACAGTCTCTAAGTGCTCTTTTGAATTTTTCTATTGTTACTGACAGTAAATTTTTTTGTGCCATCAATGCTGTTAGTTAAAAATTGAATTGAGCCATACCATATATGTTTAGACATATTTCAGTACAAAAAAACGCAGGCAGCATATTATGCTTTGATCTTAGTAAGTATTGTTAATGGTACCTTGTGTACTTGTGTAGGGCTGGGCTGAATTTTGACATTGCCGTGGAAGGCTTGTCCGTCACCGGGAATCTGCAGCTGATTTGTCACATGTCCATGGATGTCCCATTCCCTCATGTGTCCAAAGTCACGGTCTCATTCACAGAAAAGTAGGTCCCTTTGAATTTTGTAGTTGTCGTTGAATTATTTTGCATTGAATTATATTTCAATGATTTAACATTTTTGTCTTTGATTAATACAACTTGAATTTCAATTACTGGTTTGTTTTGAAGAAAAAAAAAATGAATTTCAATTCAATACTAGTGCAGATATTGTGAAAGCAGAGTATTTATTGTTCAACTTGTCAGTGAAAAGGTGTACCATTTCAATTCCTTTTTATTGTACAACCTTACAAGAGTACATATATATGTTGATCTTTTTGTAGGCCAGATGTTTGGTTTAATGTCAAAGTTTTGAAATCATTACAAATTATGGAGGTTCCATTACTAAAATCATGGATTCAAGCAAACATTGATGATGGCATCACTAAAGGTTTGTATCTGGGTGTAAATTCAAGGAAAGTCTTTGATATACGGGAACATCTGTCAAATATACTTTTTATTTATCTTTTAAAATCTTACTTTGTAGCATTGGTGGACCCAGGAAAAATTGATATTCCAATTGTAAGATATGCTGGACCTTTGAAACAGAGGGTAGCATCAAAGTCCAAACAAAATAAGCTTGGTGAGAGCATTTATATGATATTACTGTATCTTTTTTTTTGCAACAGATATCTCCATATTTTCAGTTAGTACATAAAAAGCATGTCTAATTATTTTCAGCACAAGGGGTTTTGACCATTACTATAAAAGGCAAGGCTTTCCAAAGTGAAGGTAGGTTGATATACTGCATTCTCAGTTTCCTTTGTGTATTATTTAAAAAAAAAAATAAGCATGTAAATGATAAAAAAAAATATGCCAATACCTACCATGGCTACTGTAAAGATAGATTTTCACTGTATCTAATCATGGCCAGTCTTGCATCCTCTGACTGACCACAGGAGAAAATGTTCATGAGTTGGCCCATGGTCAGTAAGTAAGACTAGTCATGGGTTTCCCACAAAGACTGTATCTGTAATATATGTGTATTATGAACAGGAGACAAAATCCTTGGTAAGTAGTGAAGCATAGTATACTGCTAGAAGTTGAACAGAAATGTTTGACTGTGTGGCTTCATAGTAATTTACACACACTATCAAGTGCTGCTTTTCATTTTATGTAATCACAAAAATCTTCCACAGAGTTCCTTTATCAATGTACCCCAGTATACATGAAATTTCTATATTGTACACAATAAATTTTGTTTCCAGAGTTTTCGTTTATCAATGAAGTGAATAAATGTTATCGATAAGAACTTCAAACATTTTTAATCTATAAAATTTACCCCATATAGTTTTGTTTCTTTTTTTCAACATAGATTATGCTAGTAAAACAATAGTTGTATAGAAAATAAAATTTTGTTTTACTTGTCATGAATGTCTTTGCAGTAAATTTTGAAAACTTTCACTTTTAAATAATTGGCTTTTCTGACCTCAGTGCTGTAAGTATGCAGTATTCATAGCATTCTTAACTTTTTTGCCTGTAGATAAGAGTGCCGTGCTGTACACCATGCTGCGGGTCGGGGACAGGAAGAGACAGACCCCTGATCATCTGTGTACAGAGGACTGGGCCGACACCAGCTCTTTCTTTGTCTACAACATCACCAAGGACAAAGTAAGAAACCTGATTATAATGTAGAGAGCTGTGAACACAAAGCTTAAAGTTGTTTGCTTCTAGCTACTACAATGATACATTTGAAATAATAAATATTATTTGATGCAGTCTTACAGGATTATTAAAACTACCTGGTATAGAGGTATATTTTATCAATAACTCTATTTTGTGTCCAAAATTGGAAAAACTTAGTAACCATAAATACATACCTGTTTACAGGTGTAAAATATTTGCTTGTGCATATTCAGTTTCAGTGTTATTATCTTAAAGTAAAATTTTGCAACAAAAATTACTTCTTTGACTTGTAGTTAGTGATCAAACATAAGTGCAGACGCCTGCTCTCCAATGTCACTCAGGACCAACATAACCTTGAACTGTCCTCTTTCCCTCTTGAAGTCAAACCAGTGTAAGTTATGTGTACAGATATTTTATACATGTGTCTATCAGTAAGAGCAGTGCAAAACATGCGCTTTCATAATTCTTGTTCTCTTTTGTATTTCCCCAGTATGTTTCATTTTGATCTGTTTAATTTCACACAGAGCCACCACGACCTTAGAGAATAAGGATGGGAGTCAGATAGAGGTCAAGATGAGGTACACTAAGTTACCCCCTGTCTGTCTGGACCCAGGGGCAGATACAGAGGCCGTGGACAACCCAGAAGGTATTGTCCTAATGAGAGGGGGGTGTGGGGAGGGAGGGCACAGTTCTTGTTCTGGAGTTGGAGAATTTATTTACGGTGGATGGGTTAATTAATAATTTTGTTTAAATCTGTACTTTTAACAAGGGGTGTATTCGTTTACTAGAACTTGTCCAGGATATCTCCAGTGTCTACCTGCTATTTGGGAAGTAGACAATGGAGATCTACCGGAGATCTAGATCTACCGGAGATCTCCGTACTGCAAGTGAGCAATTTAGGATTACTTTTGCAGTTTTCCAATCGACCCAAAAAATACACCCCTGTAGTATGCAGTGTTCAGGAAAGAAAATGTTTGATTTTATGTTTTGGATGTGGATATGATTATGTTGTAAGAGAATTAATACATTGATGTGTGTATTTGCAGTGGCTGGTGTGATCTATGTGTGTGTACATAGTGCTACTAAAGTGATTGCCTCTGACTATGGAGGCCTCTCTGATCCCTATTGTGTGGTCTTCTCAGACAGAAGAAGGGTAGGGGTTATTTCCTTTTTTCATCAATACAATCCAACATCAATGAAACTTTTTAGTGGCTGCGAAATTTGGTTTAACACCACTTTTATATTGAAGTTTAAAGTTTATTATACCGGTTAGTGTCAGAGAGATTTCTTATGGATCAATTTGCTCTAAGTTTTTTTTGGTGGCTTGTGGTTGATGCACATACATGAGACATTATATTTATGCTTTAATAAATACATTTGTAATCAAAGTATTTATTAAAAAATAATCTTTTACAGGTTTTGACAACACCCTACATTATGAAAACTTTGAATCCAGTATGGGAGTCCTCTGTTGAATTCTTTGTACAAGATTATACCAAGGTAAACAAAGTTAATCTGTATCATACACAAAGTAGCTTTTGAAAAGAATGCATGTCTATGACTAATGACTTAATTGAATTTCAGTCGCCATTATCCTTCTATGTGTATGACTGGGATGGGTCCAATGTCATTGATGATGACTTTCTGGGAGCAGCTCATTTTTGTTTCAAAGAGGTAAGAAATTTACATACTGGTAATGTACCAGTTATCGGCTAAGACCAGTTATCGGCTAAATTGAGAGTTCGGGTTTATAGCACGCGACTATCTGAGATTTTTTAATTTAGTCGTCTGTTTCAAATAAAGAAAAGTAAGTTTGCTTGAAAACATTCTTGAATATGTTTTAAACATGAGCTTAAAAGATCAATATTTACATTCTACTGTGTTTTTCCATTAAATTCCGTGACGTTTAAATGCCTCTAAATGCAACACCTATTCACTGCGTATGAATTTACGAGTAATTTACATAAGTAGTTCTCATACAGTGATTTCTATGTTATTTGTTAAAAAATGTATTTCATGAATGTTGTAAAAACAGCATGTTTTATAATTATTCAACAAAAAAGTTGACTTTATTGTTTAAAGCACCATTTCAAGAGTTATTTATCATGGATTATATTTTCATGCTCGTCGATCTCATTTCAACAGTCTATGTGAAAACCAGTTTAAACCGGTTTTACAAAACAGCTGTGCCTGCTGTTACTTATTCACTCCTTCCGTGATCTGCACTTTATATCGATTTATTTAAGTAAACAATTGATTTCTTCAGTAAGGGAATGTAAATATAAGCATTAAGGAAGGAGTCTTCTCGTTATCAAACATACTTCTTATAATAAGAAATTCATAAAATTTTGACAGAGTCAAACGGATCATATTACAAAATGATTCTATCAGTTTTATCAAATTTGACCTTTTTGTTTTCGCATAAGAGCAGGTCAAGGTCACTACCTTTTTCCTCAACGTAAAGGATGATAAAAACAAGTGTAGCTCTTTGTAGTTCTGTAGTCATTTATTTAAGATATGAAGATTCTATTCTTCAATGAAGTGATAGAACATTAGAATGTCTATCAGCTGATACTACTAAATTGGAATAACTATTTATACTAAAACTGATATTGCTTAGCCCGCATTTCCTCTAATTTTCTTAAATTTTGAGGGAATTTTTATTATTTTTTCATGCTTCCAATAATAAAATATTTATGATTTTTATGTATAATAAAGACTTTATAAAAAGATATAAATTGACAGAAAAGCTAATATATTGACCATTTAATAAGAGAGAAAAACTGATTTTAGTGATTTTTTCACAAAAATCAGTGTATAGAAGGGCACTTTAAAAAGCCTACAAAAATGTAGTTTGATAGGCAAATCATATTTTAAACACATAATCTGAAACCCAAGTATCATATCATTAGTTTACATTAGTGAAAAAATCCAACATTAATGTTATTGTTTTTAAAATGCTAAACCAGACTCATTAATCTGCAGCAATTCTGAATTGCGCAATATGTGATATTTTCCTACGCCAATATTACGCCAAAAATATAGTCCTTGTTAGATTCTAAACTTTGATTACTTTTTCTATGCCAAGTTGTACGACAATAAAAAAGAAAGAAAAATATTCTATTATAATTTCCTTTCATCTTGATTTCATGAACAATTAATCAATTTTACGTTTGACAAGTCGAAAACCATAAAAGACTCCTTCCTTAAATGATTCATTTTTGACGTCGTCGTGTCAATAACTGCCGTCAGGTGAGCAGACAAATTATCATAACGCGCTAACGCGCGTTATTCAATTTGTCTGCTCACCTGACGGCAGTTATTGACACGACGACGTCAAAAATGAATCATTCAATGCTATATTGTTTACCGCTGATTTACATCTTTGCACTTTCAGCAGTGGGGGATGTGACGTAATAAGTTAAAAATAGAATATTACCTCTTTGTGATACGTTATTATATCCCGTCTTTGATTTGACATATTATATCAATACAAATAATATGCATAAACAAAGGGAGTTCACTAAATTCCGAGAGATTCATAGCGCTGTTGAACGCCTGATTGCACAAATATGTATTGAATAGTTTACGAATTTTTGTATTACCGTATGATAACAAACGAATAATTTTAAGAGGTATGTTTATGTATCATAACCCCTACGACCTTTAGTCTGACCCCACAAGGGGCATAATTCAAATTACCTTTTGCAATGTATAAAATCAACATACACAGGAATTTTACTATGTTATTATCACGAAGCCGATAACTAGTACATGTACACTAAATCGTGAAAACTCGGCAAATTCGGGGCGTGCTAAAAATCACAAAACAATATGTTTTTGGGTTCTAAAAAATGATATTATCTAAAAGATGGATAAATAAGGAGTTCACCATTTAAAGTATGTCAAGTGTTATCAAAAAATATCAAGAAATCAGGAAATACGAAAAGAAATCGTTAAATTTTAGCCGATAACTGGTACAGTGCCAGTAATATGTTCATGTAAAGGCATAAATGATAATTACCCTTATACATGAACCTGTGTTTTTGGAAAGCTTTTCATACCTTTATATAATGAAGTGTTTTCTACTGTCCATGCTTTGTTTGCCATTACAGGACCAGCATCTGATGATTAAGGAGAACTTGTTGCTTGGTCACCATGATGCCTCCAAGGGCTTCGTTCAGAGTGCAGACTACGGCTACCTGACTGTGTCTGTCACATTTAGACCCGTGTCATCTGTCCGAAAGTCAGGTCAGCTAGGGACAACATGCAATAACATTAATTTCATCATAACAACTTTTTGTTCAATGAGATATTCGTTTGTTTCATTTTAAAACTATTGATAAACGGTATATAATGTCTTCAGAATATATGCAATTTCTCAAAGCTTTTCACATCATGACAAAATAAGTTTTAGCTCTACCTAACAAATACATGTAGAACAAAGAATTTTCCTTTAAAAAAATTGATCATTTTTGAAAATAAAAAATAATGTGTCCCAACTATAATAGTAATACAAATTGTATAATAAGGAAAAGACCCTATGCATTTATTTCCTATCACAAATGAATTAAAAAAACAATATTGGAATGATATCTCTTTCCTTTGTTTTTTACAGAGAAGTTGCGCATTGCTAGTATTGGGGGTGGACCATCAGAGTATCTGTACCAAGAAGATCTTGTATCACCCTCAACAAAGGTAAAGAAATATTTTAAATTTTGTTTCATAAATCCAGTTTCAATTTTACCTCTCCATGTTTGATATAACATTGTTCTGATTTAGTTCGTAACTCATTTTTTCTTCTCTTGATTGAAAAAAAAAAATCACATTTCATGTTTTATGGCTTTATTGGTATGATTTACATGTAAATCAGATGATGTCAGAATTGTAAAAATTACCAAGACTTAATTATTCTTTTTGATACAAGTAGTTTTTTGCCAAAGTCTGTGAATCTTTTCCATTTGTAATTTGAGATGACATTTGAATGAATTATTAGATGAATCCTCCAAAGGTAATCATTTCAAGATTAACCCTAACCATGTAGCTTTGTAGAAGAACATATTAAACATATAACATATTAATGAATGTCAATAACACGTGTCAATATATTATTCCAGAAAATAAAATTGAATATTCAGATCTGAACACATAAGTTTGATATTTATGACTGCATGTACAGTATACATTTAAACAATATAAATATCAAAATATGTATGCGTTATTGAAATATTCAATCTTTATTTATCAGTTTAAAATGAAGGACTGTGCATTTTGGTTGAATATTCATATCTTTTACAATATCAGTTGAATATTCAACTCTGCGCATATAAGAGTGTGTCATCATGCATCCTCATACACATATGTATCATGCTTATTCTCTCAAGCCTCTCTCTTTCTTTCTTCTGTGTGGGATCATACTAAAAGAGGTAAAAGCAATATCGACAGCATGGTCAGAATGTAACGTTTATTGATAGCACGCAGTATAAAACTAAAAGAAATGTCATGATGTCTTTGAAGGGTGAAGTTGTTCGTTGTTTTTCTTTGCAATGTCATATTTGTTGTCATTTTCCTTATATCAGTTTATCAAAGAATAGTCTGGAATACCATTGTATCATTTAATTATCAGTGGTAATTCTTCTGAAGTCAGATCATTTTAAAGTTTAAAAATTGTGTAACAAAACGTGGTAGTACAAGATGTGGCAAGTTATTTATAACACTTGTACTGATGTAAACAGTTTTGCAAAGTTTTGTATATTAATGTGAATTAAAGCTTAGTACTAAAATTACAATATGTTGTCAAATAAGGTGTTGATAACAATTTGAAAACCACGATTGAAAACTTACCTAGCTGTTGTTTCTTTGATGTTTGTACCTGGTTGTGGGCATTTCTGTATCTAACTTATTACATTACCTTATTGTGCAATCAACCCTTAATTATCAACATTAATTGATGACAATATTGAATTTTCGTTTGATTTCATTAAATTTTTTCATGAAGATCAGAAATACAGTACAGTAGAGCCACAGTAATACAGACACTGTAATACAGACACTGTAATACAGACACTGTCATTCTCAACCACAGTAGAGCCACAGTAATACAGACACTGTCATTCTCAACCACAGTAGAGCCACAGTAATACAGACACTGTCATTCTCAACCACAGTAGAGCCACAGTAATACAGACACTGTCATTCTCAACCACAGTAGAGCCACAGTAATACAGACACTGTCATTCTCAACCACAGTAGAGCCACAGTAATACAGACACTGTCATTCTCAACCACAGTAGAACCACAGTAATACAGACACTGTCATTCTCAACCACAGTAGAGCCACAGTAATACAGACACTGTCATTCTCAACCAAAATGCCTCATTATTGAGGCATATGAATATGTAAGAGTAATTTAAAATTCAGTTCTCGGTAGAAATTGTTTGAAACATGAAGCATCTGGATAAATGCTAACTGTATTACTGAAGCTTTGCTGTATACCTATTATTAATCACTACTTGAAAAAGAAATGTCATTTTAAATGTTGCATTTACATTTTTGTTTCATCAAGTTTTTTATCATAACCATAAATTATCATTTTTAAAAATTTCATTAAAATTGTGTTGTGGTTTAAACTCTTTCTTCTTTTCATGACCTTTGTTAACCATCGTTTGACCTCATTTTAACATTTCAGTCACCAACTCGCCTCTCTGTGAGTGAACTCACTAGTGATCTCGAGCAGGTAAAAACTCACTCAAACTCGCACTGATCATCATCTCTTTCAGCTTTGTGTTTGTTCTATTGAATCTATAGAATAGACATTCTGGATGATTTTTTTCTGCAGAAACTTACATCTGGGTACAGTTAAAGAAGTGCCATTTCTTGCTTTTTAATTTGTTTCAGGATTAAAAATTCATTTGCTATTAACTAGTACTTAGAGTTAAAAAAAAGAAAATAGTGCATGATAAACAAAGGCAATTGTATAGTGTTTTACACTTTTATCATATAATAAAGTAAATATTTTACAGTACTGGTAGTGATTACTAAATATAAATAAAGATTATTTAATGAGACAGAATCAGAATAAAATGAAATGGAGATTTTCATACCAGATTTTTTACTGCCCTTGGCAATTTACTTTTTGTGGAAAGGGAAATTTAAGAACCTTTATTCTTGTAAACTATAAAGCCTGCAGTTTTACAAAATAATGCAGTGCTAACACTAAACAGATTGCTTGAAATATGATTGGATAAACATTATTAAGCTTCATTTCTATGTCTCTATGATGTGTTTCTGTAAAACATACACTTTCTTATAAAATGCTTGAACATTAATCAGAATATTCAGGCTGCATGCATTTTAGCCAGTTGCTGATCATTTGGTATAGAACTGTGTTTTCATAAAATTACTGTAATATTGTCATTCATACACAGGTATTTAGGAAAACTTTTGTTTTATCAGTTTAATTATTGTAATGAAATGGAAATAAAATCTTTCACCATTTAAAATAGATAAAGAACATGCATTATGATGATCCAGTCTTTGTTTAGAAGCTTCTAAAAAAGAGTTTACTATTCATACTGGTTTATATAAAAGAAAAGATTAACATTTTTAAAAGTAGTTTATCAATCATGTTAAAAATGATGGCGACTATTTTTATCATCTATGTTTCACCTAACCAAAGGCTCTGCTCTCAGATTACATGTGGTTCTACTTGCAGAGTGGTAGTGGTTCCCGCGGTGACTCCGCCTTGAATTCAGCATCTGTGAATGGCGGAATTATTGAAGGTAAAAACTTAACCTTATGGATGACCACTGTTTGGACATAGAAGTATAACATTATGTGTCTATGTTTTAAATATATGAAATCATTCTAATCAATACATTGTATTAAGATACATGTAACACATGTATTTTCATAGTAAGATTGTTTCTTTAATTTTGAAATAATGCATTTAAGGTACATTTTTTTTTATAACTGTTAGATTTGAAGTCAAAATGAATTTTCAGATAAGACATTAGTGGACCTGACCATTCTACAAGCAAAAGACCTGATGTCTGCAGATCGCAACGGTATGGATACAAATGTTATGATTCAGTTTGGTTTGTTATTTTAATTTAAATTTTTTTAGTAATCATCATTATGAAGAACTAGGTAGACTTACTTATCATTGAAATTTATTTCAATCTTAGGACTGAGCGACCCTTATTGTGTTGTTCTGATGGGAAGTAAAAAGGTTTTTAAAACTGCTGTCAAGAAAAACACTTTGTTTCCAAAGTGGAACGAAAGTACATCCTTCTTAGTTCAGGAGGACAGTCATCTAATGGAAATTGTGAGTCTTTCTTTTACTTTCTCTCCGAGTCTCATTACCAGATCGTTCTCATTATGCACTAATTATCAGTAATACCTGTATATAATTTAAAATTTGTGTTTTCTAATACCTATAGGTTAAAACAGTTAAATTAATGTTGAATTAAATTTTTTTGCAATCACCTTCACATCCCTGAAAGTACAACATACAGAAATAATATGTGTTATTATACTTTCATGTTTTAAAAATACTGAAATCTGATTGGTTAAAACGCAGTTGATTATTCGTTCCATTACCCTCAGCTTTAGCAACACACTTGGCAACGGGTAACACAACGAATTGTTACATGCGCGTAAATTATGCGCGTACGGTTCGCCATAGAATTAACGTCATTCCAATATAAAAGCAGTAAAGTTTTCTTTACGACGGTTGACAATGGTTTTCTCGGGGTGTCAATTTCAACTCTTACCCTCCCAAACAGGCACTATGTATATAATATTGTATGCATTTAACATTTTTAAAGACCCAACCTTGCAACATTTGTAACAAACAGAAAAAAGGATATACAGTACATGATTTGTTTCTTTTACAAACATTTCTTTTTACATTTACAGTTTGTGTATGACAAAGACATGATTTCCAAAGACTTCCTGGGCAAAGTTATCTTAACTCTGGATAAATTAAAAGAAATTTCTCATAAGGTAGGGAAATAAACTTCCAGTTATGCATATCATAAGTTGACACATGTTTAGTAAATGTATGTATATACATGCATGTTGTATAATAGTTAAGCAATTATAAATGCATATGAGTGTGTGTATTATACCCCTAGCAATTATTTGTGATGGATTAAAATTACAGGATGTTTTTGACATGTTAGTCAATCATTCTTGACTGCTATTTGTCAGCACAACTCTCATGAAACCACTGAATAGAATTTCAGGAATCTGTTTTGTATTCAGGAAAAATAAAAAGGTGCAGGTGTGCATATTCAAAGGAAATTCTGATTTGATAACTATTCTTGAAGTTATGCCCATTTTTAACTTTTTAGTTTGGCCAAAATTGAATAGGGTATCAAAATTGAGTATATATGCCCCCTTTGAACTTACAAGTTTGGCTTAAATTGATAAATATACTGTTTTTAATGAAGAACAGTTTGTCCTCACACAACACCTAACAGCTAAACAGAGTGCACAGAATTTGTATTAAATAAGGACATACTTTGTAGATGTTGATATTACAGAATATGTAATTCCACCTTTTTCATTTGGAGTTATGCCCCTTTTATATAATTTTCAAAATGTAAACATTGTATTTCATTGCATTACTAGGCATTATCAAGCAGTGTGTGAGCTTTGGATATTTGATCTTGCTTTCTGGGGACATTTCCTTTCATTTATGATATTTGTGATAAATAGATATCAGATATGCATATGCAACTGCTTTTTCTCTTATATGTTTATGTTGAATTCTCTGTGTAAGGATAAATGAAGAAACATTGTTGATTTCTTAAATGTTATATTTTTTTCCCATCAGGGCACAGCAGAATGGATTCCTCTACAGAGGGCAAAATCTGGACAGATCCAAATCAAATGCACCGTCACTTGTACCAGCTCTGAAGTAAGGCAATCAATTCATGTTCTGCTTCTAAATTAATGAAGTTTAGTTTGTACATGTATTTATGTTTCAGCATAGCTAGCCATAGTATAATGTGCATAATGTTTTCCTTGAATTTGAAATATTTCTACTCCAACAGGAACAAGGAAAGAAATCTCGCTCTATAAGACGGAATAGTCATCGGAGTTCTGTAAAGAACAGCGACGTCTTTTTGCCCGTGGTAGATGCTGTTCATGTATGAATGTTTGAAATGTGTATCAATTACTTTAAAACCATTAAAAATACAAGGAATATGTTCGACCACTTAGCAGTGTTTTACAAATGAGAACTTAAATCTCATTATAAGCACATTGTATTTTTTTTTCACTATCTTTTATCAAATATTTGATGTATACCAAAAATTTTATTGAGGATTTTAAATGTCATGTTGTACATGTACGAAGTTGCCTTCTAAAAAACAAAGAGTTGATAATATGTAGACATTGTTACAGGAATCTGAGGAAGGTGAACGGGAGCCCAACCCGCTACCTCCGGACAGTGTGAACGGAAACTCACCCAAATCTTCAGAGGATGGACAGATCTCCCCCATAAAGGAGGAAACGCCTCTCAATACCTCCAACAAAGAAATAATACCAGAAAAGATTCAGCCAGTGACCTTGACCCCTCCAATAAGCCAGCTTCCTCTGGTGTCTGAGGTCAGGTTAAGAAGGTCTGTCTCTGATGTCAATGTCAATAGAAAGCCAGACAAACAGACCAAAAGCTATGCAGGCCTGCCCCCAGCTGGAACTTTAAAACACACAAACTCGTAGGTTTTCACTACAGTGTATTTCAGATATACCGGTATTTGTCTGTAGTATGTCACATACAAATGCATGTTTTAACTTTTTCAGATATTTTTGTCTCTAGTATGACATGTACAAGCTCATGTGTTTTCACAATTTCAGAATATTTTTCTCTGAAGTATATCTGATTTGTATTGTTTATTATAAATGGTACATATATCAATAAATCAAAAATTAAAAAGAAATGATATACACCATAAGATATTTGTATGATTGATTTTGAAATTTATAATGGCTTTATTTATATTCCTTTCAGAAGCAACTCCATATCAGCTCTTAACCAGGGAGACACAGATTCAATTGGTAAACGAGTAATCTTTCATTTCAAACCACAATTATTTTTCATTACATATGTTTCATAATTTTAGTACAACAACCAAGATAAATACCGTTACTTAATGATAAAAACCTATGGCGATACATAATGTCTGTGCATACATGATGATAAACTTTCTTAACTTTGTGTGAAATTTTTAATGAGTAAAAGATGAATTTGAATTAATAAATCTAAAAGGCCTATATGATGATACAAGTTATTTTGAGGTAATTAGGTCATAAAACTAAAAAAAAATAACAAATGTGTGAAAGTCAAAGGATCAAGTTTCTTTTCCTCTATTTTTTTAGTTATACATATATATTCATTTTTTCTTTTATGCCGAAAACTTCCCTTTATTTAGAATTATATCATATCAGAGAGAGAGAGAGAGAGAGAGAGAGAGAGAGAGAGAGATGTATAACAGTTATTCAAAAGAAGTCATTTGTGAAAATGGAAAAGAGAAAAAAAGACTAAAATTTACATGTATTCTAACAGTTTTAAGTGAAAGTTCACCAGAAATGGATGAGAAGAGTAAGATACACATTGGGTGGCTTTATGTACTGTCTGCACATGTCTTGTGTCCAAAAAATCATTTAAGTCAATTATGTTTTATACAAGTAAATATATTTTTTTTTGGTTTTGTCCATGGTTTCTTTCTTTTTATTTTAAATATATATAATTATCTAACATGTTTACTACTGTGACAGAACCTGATGCCCAAAGCAAGGTATAAAATTAATGGCATGATTGAATACTTCTAATTTGACATGTATAAATTTGCAATGATTTCAAAATTATGACTCCTTTAGCATGATAGACATTGAATATGTATACTGGTATATGCAAGAAATGTTTCCTTCTGTATGAGTTTAAACTTTTGGAATTGGTTTTCAAACCTTGAACTCCTCTCCCTAACTAATACCTGTCATCATTTCACAACTTTCAAGTGCATGAATAGCTACAGTATTTGACATGTGTATTCATACATAAGTATAAATTAGATTTTTAACCAAAACAACTTAAACAATTGTACAACTTTAATACATTCATAAAACTTTGCAGTTTATAACAGTGATTTGATTTGTTCACCATTGTATAAGGAATTTTACACATGAATCAATGTAATTGAATAATTACGGTAGATATTGAATTATATACAATATAAATATTCTTTTGACTGAAACTTTTGTCCTTCAGGAATTGGAAATATTTGGTTGAAATTTTGTTTATGGGTGATCTGAATGTGATTACAATATGTTCTCTTCAGGTCACATTGAGGCCTTGGTGTGTTTCTAGCTGTCTTTAGCTTTTTGCTTAATACTTTACTCAACTGAGTCTTAAGTTTTATTTGCTTGTTGAGTCTCTCAGTATTTTAGAAGCAAAAAATCAAAATTATTGAACCCTTCATTCTTCAATTCTAGCCTAGAGATTACTATACATGTAGAATCAGCCAACCCTTGAATGTAAAACAAATATGAAAAACTGGCAAGGATTCTTGAGAATGAATTCCTGATTGTACCGGTACTTAAACTTGATCTGACATTTTGTTACCTGTCCTGTTCAACAGGCTCGAGCATCCTGGGTCATGAGAAGCTGTACAGTGTCTCTGGTAAGATCCTGGAAGTGAGCGGACTCAAGCAGAGCTCAGGAAACATCTACATCAAAGTCCGCCTAGAAAGGTGAGCATCTAGTCTTGCACTATATACACTCTGTATTGAGGGGAATTAATTTCACTGTTCATTTTTTTTTGGGGGGGGGGGGTTAAGGTGTACAAATTTTTTTTTACATTTAATTAGATAATTAATGCACTTGAAGTAAAATTTTTAGGTGTATACCAAAGTTTTATATAAAATTGAGGCCAGACTAGATTAAAGCAATGTAAAGGGATAAAATATGTTTTTACTGTCTATATTTCACAAGTGGGCAAATAGTATATTGTTTGCTGTTTCAACTTCTGTAAACTTTAACAACCAAACATCTTTCTGTAGAAAGTTAGTAACAAACCCAATAAGGATAAAATGCCTTTATACGGTCAGCCCTGAAGGTGAACCGTTATATTTTGTACTTGTAAATGAATAACCAGGTAACAACAAAGCAGAGTTGCAAAAGTTAAATATTGACTTGTATAATGATGTCAACACATGTAATATTAATAATATTCATGTCATATAACAGTATTTCATTGCTTGATTTTATACCCGAAATAACCTGGTAAATTGTGCATCACATGATTTAACTTTTACCTCCCCAGTTTTTGTATAATATATAACATTGAGAACCGAGTTTTTTGTTTTCATGTTTGATACAGCCACAGTGAAAGACACAGGTAGTTTTGAACCTCAATGACAGTAACTGTCTGTAGATCTCACTAATGAATAGCATGGTTACTGGTATCAATATTAAGGAGGAATGGGACATCTTCATTTTGTAATTTACTCTTTTTAGAAAGTATATACCATGTAACATATTTTCCAAATTCAAAATGGTAGCCTATATCAGTCAAAACATCAAATATTTATGTAAGTTATGAGTTCAATTCTGAATGTGTATTTTAACGATCTCTGATCCTCAGCAATATGGTCAATAGCTCTGAATTAATTTATCGAGAATTTTTTTATTCGTACCATAAATCCGCCTTTTATAGAGAAAAATTTAATTAGTCTTGAATTGTTAAACAAATCAACAAACTGCTGAACAAAAGTAAAGACCTAGCGCTACTACCCAGAGGTAAAGGGATTCGAGCCACCGATGCACTGGTACAAATTTTTTTCTGATTTGATCTCAACTTGTATGCGTTACTTATTCCATTATATTCATTGTGACCAAAACTGCAACAACTTTGTAAAATGCATTGATACCATAAAAAAATTTCTTTTTATTTTATTTCGTTCAGAAAGTTTGAAGGATAGATAACATTTTTATGATGAAAAATTACTTTGAGGCTGAGGAATGGAGAACTTTAAAGTTTTTTTTTTTACCCTTAGACTACTTTTTTTAATATTGGCAATTTGAAAATATGACTATATTTATAATATGATGTACATACATTTATGAAAGTGTCCTATACCACCTTTAAGAAGTGTTCTGTTAGTTCAGTCAACATTGTAGATAACCATGTCTTTTTTCATTGTTTTGTGTATTAATGGTTCATGTGTATCATCCTCAACCAAGTTCACAGACCCATTCATGTGTAATTGTTATATTCACTAGTGTGTAACACAAGTTTTGAGTTTTGTGTCATTTCAGAGCACAGATATTAATATTTCTATTGTATGGTTGTGCATATTAAACTGAAATAACATTCCATACTAGATTTTCACTGTTTAATGGTTTGACCATAAATCTTAAAGTATTCAATTATTTCTAACACTATTTGAATGTGTCGAAAAATCAAGCACAGCACTAATAATGATTGAGAGCAATTTCATCACTTATTAAAAAGTCCTTCAAACTTAATATGCAGACATGATAACTTAAAAGTCAAGCTAACTTGAATGTCTTCATGTGACATCAATGTACCGTAATAACAAGTATTTAAATATACTCATACTATACATATTATGCATTTTATATTCCATTTATTGTCATTTCTTATAGCTCTGGACCTAGGCTGAGATTTCTTTTCCATGGCCGTGTGATCGCCAAGTCCTATTTGTTTCCCATCAGTGCCTCTGCACTCAATCAGCCATTTGAGGTAATTTTCTCTCTCTTTTTCCCTCTCTCTCTGTACTTGTTTGTATGCAGTTGTTATTTATCCAGATGGTGCTGAGTAAGAACTAGCTTAGAGGCAGCAGGCAGGGACATTTTGCTCTTTTAATTGAGTGTTAATCTTGCTATAAATGATAATAATTATTATGATGATATTTATATATTGTCTTTGTATAAAAAAATAAAATAATGGTTTTCTTTAAACAGTTACTGACTTTTGATAAGGTCTAATTGTGATTATATAAACCTCTATTGTCAGATACAGTAATTTACAATATTGCTATGATTACCTGCATGATTTTCAGTTTTCTGTGATTTCTACAGGTTGATCGCGGAGCTGGAGTCAGCATAAATACACACATTGCCTTCGATATCAAGAGTGAAAACAAGGATCACCTGGCCCACAAATCGTTTAGCTTAAAGGAATTATTCTCAGGTGACGCAAAAAAATTGATCAGGACAGATTTTCTAGGAATTTACACATGTTCATGCATGTTCACTGTTGCAGCTAGTGCAAGGAAAACGTACAATACAGTGTGTAATTTTTTTGGATAAAATTCTAATATAGATTCTCTGTATGTTTGTAGATTATGTGGAGGGAGGTGTGGAGAAATGGCTGCAACTTTCAGATAATGCCGAGATTAAAGTTCTCCTGACACAGGGAAAACCAAACCCACAACTGCTGAAGAAGAAACATAGGGGGATCGGGAAATCAAGCCCCTTTGGGAAATAAGAATTTATTTCATTAAGAATATGTACATGTAGAAAATTTATGGTGTGCCTGCAATAGATACCCACTGTCATATGATGTCTGCACTTTACTAATTACCCATAGTGCAATTCGTAAATTTTGTTTTCCTTTGTGTGTTCATGGCCAACACAGCCTTTTAAACCTCCTTTGTTGCTAGTTCAAAAAAGTTCTAAATGAATGTAAAATGATAGGATTTAATTTAAATGTTGTCATTGCACTGGTTTTTCTTTTTATTGGGGAAGCACGCATTTTCAAAATTTATATATTTATATTCATAGATTTATATATTGCATAATAATGTTTAGTCATATTATCTTATGGTAATGAAGTCTGATTTAGTGTTCATAATTTAAAGTTTTACAAGGATTACCTTTGATAACAAGTTTTGTTTCAATTTGTTGTTGTTGCATTTTACCATATCGTAATAAGTATTGATCATTGTGCTCTTTACAAATATATAAAAACTAATTTAATTTCAAATGTTCTATGGTTACAGAAATAGTTCTTGTGGATGAAAAGTTAACTCCCTTTACTAGGTAGCTTCCTCAGACATCAAGTTGCCACTTGTCAGTAGTGCTTTAAGTTTTGCATAATGCAGCTATATAGATGTGGCTTAAAGACGGAAGCCTTGTTCTTAAGATCTTTCATAGGATAATTTCATCTGATGCATTGTTATCTGTGATATATTTGAGAGTCTATTTTTCTGATATGAATTTTTCATGTACATGTATTTACTTGATGCAAATATTTTTGCACATGTACTTAATTTTTTTTCCACTGGAGAGACAGGTTTTGCAATTATACTGTTAAAAATGCAATGTGCACATCTGCTGTTCATTAAACTGCATGACCAGAAAATGCTCTTTTTTGGGGGGGGGGGGGGGATTTTATGTTCACCATGATTCTGTGGTCACACTCATCATTTGAGATATGACAGTTATAAGATAATTCTATTTCTTATTTTGAAATAAAAATGTATATTTCACAAATATTGATAAATATAGTTTTCTTAACCATTTGTTATACATGTATTGGGTTTTTATCAGAAGATATGGTAACCAAGATCATGCATTTAACCTCATGATAAGCATGACAACCAATGTATATCTATACATGCAATTAGTTTTTGACAGGTACTTATTTTTGTTACCTACAATATACTTTTTGGTATGTTTAGTCTTAAAGTTTGTATGTTTAAATAGGTGGTGTTTGTCTTAATGAATAAATGTAGATTTTCAACATGAATTATATGCAATTTACGAAGAATATATGTTACAGGTTTTGATTATGTTTATTTAAAACTTTTCCCTAAGAGTGTTAAATGAATTAAAGTTTTACATAACAGTTGAAAATTGTTTGTCTTATATTGAAATATGTATGTAATACTATGATCATTTACAAAGATCAGGGTCAAGAAGATTAAATGAGGGAATTGAATTAAACAATCTGAATTTTCAATATTTTTTCAATACACTTTAACAATTAAGTGGAGGAGCCTTCTGAATTTATTTTTTTATAGGTATATCGAGGTGAAAACCTTAATGTCAAAATGATGCTTTTCAACTTCTCCACGGAAACTTCAATGTCATTTTAACTCGACCACTCCTAAATAACATCATTATTTTATTCAAAATTCAAATTATTCAATACAATTCAGGAAATAAACCGGGCAAACTCCTGGTAGTTGTATTTTCTGCACCCAAAGGCAGAGAAATGAATTAAAAATTTTATATGTAATATACCTTCTATGTAACTTGAGAAAAAACTGAGTTTTATAAACAAAGACTGCTTTTTGGACCAAAATGGTGATAAAAATAACTGACAAATATACACTAGCTATTGAACTCATTCCTTGGATAATAGATTCATACACCATGCAGGAAATATTCTACATGTATTCATCTTTGCAGAATTCAGATCTTCTGCAGTCATGGTATTGGTTACCAGGTAAGTGGTCATGGTTGAACTGCATCAGAAGATGAAGGTACTGAGAGAACCAACAGATAAACAAGTTTTGACAAATTTATTTTAATCTATGAATAATGTACACCACATTTTTAATCAGTCACAGATGTTTTTTCCACTGATCTTGTTGTAGAAATGTTTTCCAGTATAAACTAGTGTCTTTGAAATTGTGCAGAGGCTGTTTCTTTAGGAGTCTCCTGCTTCTTTAGCTAATTTGTGTTTCCTCAGGTTTTTGGTCACATACCAGGATGGGTACCAGATAATAAAAAGAAATGGTGCAAAGACAAGTCCTTTTTTCTGAAAAGGAAAACAGAACAATGTTACCTACATGTCATTGAAACTCAATGGCAAGACTTTGTTTTAGGGCAAACCCCTTATATTTAATAATAATTTGATGTAACAGGGTTAAACCAGAGTATATGCCATAATGAAAAGAGGTAATGCTAAAAGTAGCAGCTATATATATACACCCATGTCTATACTTAACCAGAAGCAAGTATTTAGCAGTGGTCATTAGTTTGTACCAGATGATAATTTAATGATTTTAGTACTGATTATGCTGATGGTTGAAATTATTATTGATTGTTTTCGCTTAATATACAGCATATACCCCGGTACACATAAATGTCAGAGTTGACATTTTGAGATCAAGTATACTAAATAATGTTTAAGAGGGTAAATAAAATATGTACACTACACAGTAAAGTAGTGCTATATTGACTGCAATAACTGAGATCTCTATGCAAATAATCATTTCACAAGAAATGAAAATTTGACCTTAATGCAATAATTAAACAAGAGGCCCACAGGCCTTGAGCCAATGAGGGTCACCTGAGTACCAAAGCTCTTGGATGGACCTCAGGGAGTGCTATGTTTGTATTTTAATTCTTCATTTTGGTCTCAATTCATTAAAAAAGGGGGGGGGGGGGAGAGTAAGAGGATTCTCAGATTATTTATTTATACCCTAGCTTCAGGGGCCAAAAAGTTTCAAATTCTGTTTGAAAGAAACCTGCAGGTCTTTAATGGTTAATCTTTTATAATATTCACGGTTTCATTTAAATGCACACATCATGCATACAGTTTTTTGCTACAAACATATACAATGAACAGAAAAATTAAAAAATGTAAAATTGTTAATGGACAACACATGACCAAAGGCAATAGGTTACCCATAGTCTCAAGTGACCTAAAAAATACATGTTTACTAAATGACCATGTTTGTCACCCTCCTCCATATAAAAAGGCTCAATCCCTGATAGGGTTGGATACCGGTACATGGTACCAATACCGTACCGAATACTTGCTTTAAAAATACCGGTAAAATACCGTTTCATTTAATACCGGTACTAATAACGGTATTTCTGTATCTTTGAAACCTTTTTATACAATTAAAATGATTTTAAAAAACGATTACAGACTCGCTAAAATCGAATTCTCCGCGCATTAAAAGGATAGGCTAATTAACGAAATATGAGCTTTCCCGTTCTTAATTAGTACGATCATTGATTCGACTGCCAATACTATAATAAGTCAATACATAAATTTAAAAAAAAACTAATATACATTTACAATGATAGTTTTTAATTTTATTCTGACAATAAATTTAAATTAAAAAGACAAAATAGCGCAAATTTTTTTTTTAAAATTCCGTTCTATTTTCTGATGTTTCGTCAATTAGTGCGACCAAACAATGGCTGACAACCGGGTAAACGTGCTCGGCTGTTTAGTCTCATTTCAGTAGGAAATCAGATGGTGGTGTTTGCAACAATTGCCAGTTATTTTGCCTGGGAAAAGGGGAAAACACAAGGAACTTTACTAAACATTTGAGAATCAGATTCAATTTATTTGTCTGTTAATCTTTTATTAAAAGATTGGAGCATAAACATAGTTTGTAAACTCATGTTATTGTAAATATATTATAAACTATCTTTATAAATTATAACACTGAAAGATCAAAAACACCTTTAAAAAAAATAATTATCATTCTCATTTATTGAGGTCTAGTACCGTATCGTTAAAAATACCATATCATTTCAAAAATACCGGTATGGTATCGTACCGTTTCATCCTTAACGGTATCCAACCCTAAGATTCCCTGACACAATTTCATTCAATATTATGAAAAAATCCAAAGGTTTCTCATTGAAATGCCCCCTCTAGCTCCCTCTTGCTTGTCAGGTTTAATTGCACAATTAACAAGAGGCCCACAGGGCCACATCACTCACCTGAGCAACAATGGCTTTATATTTTACATTTATTTTTGCATATACCTAATCTTTGACATATTTACCTTTATGGAATACCATTTTTACCGAAAATAAGATTATATGCAATATAAATAGCTAAATTTTCAGTTGGTGTTCACAGTTAACTTCCAGATCCCTTTAATTTAGCCCTCCTATCACTTTATTAAATAATTGAAGTACATGAGAGCATGCCATAAAAGTACATTTTCTCCGTCCACTACTTAATATTTACTACTAGTTACTGTAGTTTATTTTAAAGAATCTTATATGTAAAAGAAGAAAAGTGTACCTCAAGGCACCAGAATGAATGCGCTCAATTCCTCAAATTAAAAACATTGAAAAATTTAATTGGCTTTCTCCATGACCATTATAAACGATTGTCATTTACCAGTCATGAATTCATCTCGTATGACGTTTCATATCCTTACTCACTTGATTGAAGAATAAACTTAAATGAAAAATGTTGTCACTTATGTTAAAGACCTATAATTCAAATTAATGTATTGGCAGGCATGTCGCTCTATTGTACCAAATGAATTATTTTCATCTTTATTAAAAAACAACAAATGTCCACAAACAAAGATGATTTTCTGTTGCAATAATTTTTTAGGCACACCAATACTGCTTTTATCCTCATAATAATAACATCAGGACTATGGAAACTGTTAAAAAATTTGTGTAAATTTTATGCAATTCATCATAATTCATTGAAGAAAGGGCACCAGAAAGTAGTTACAGCATATCATCCTTTTAGCAAGACATTTTTATTGATCAACCAAAATTTCAGCATCAATCGTAGAATTATAAGCAAGATACATAGCTCGGTTTGAGTCATGTTTTTGTTCACATCAGTTTATTACATTCAACTTAAGAATTTTAAACTTGGTATTTCCTATTTAGCATAGCTGCATTTAAAATATAAACGAACTAAAGCATGACCTCAGCTTTATAACTCGAAGCTTGACTCTCAGGTAAGTTAATGGAAATTTGTAAACAATTAAAACAAGAAAAAATGCATTAAACCAAAGAAAAAACTCATTTTATTTTTCAATATATATATACTTATCTATTTCTAGCAGCGAGAATAATCTCCGTTTAGATTGAAATTGCTGAGCATCTTAATAAAACATGTTGCATTAATCAACCATTACGTAGAGATCGTACCGAATTACATGTACCAACATAATGAATAGTATTTTATCATATGTTGTTAGTGCATCAAATTTTGCGCAGGTACATGTAAACAATCAGCTGTCTTATTTACCAGTCTAACATTAAACGTTAAAATTTTAAATTCTAAAATAAAAATAATGGTTCCTCTTAAGTTAAAATAAAAAGAAACTTAACATGTTAAACAGAAATTAAAACAACCTAAAACCACCGTCGCAAATGAAAATATCAACGCATTGAAATATTTAACCTCAATTTACTTCACATAAATGGCACAAATATATTTTGGATGTTTCAAATATTCCCTTTGCACGTAAACTGTTGCACGACAACCAAATTAAATTCATCTTCGTTCAACTTCAAGATGGCTGCCTCTAACATAAGACTGGTCCTCTAAACTGGTTTTCAATCTATGAAATATCGAGCCCGAAGTTAAACTTATTTACCCCCATTATCCTGTCTTATTATTATTTTCGTAAATTACTCAAATTTGAAACAGAATTAGCCCTTAATTTTTGCAATTTATATTTCCCTTCCCATAAGGATGATTTATGCTAAATTACGTTGAATTTGACAAAGTAGTTCTTGAGTAGAAGAGTTTTAAAAATGCACCCCCCTTTTTCTACAGTTTCAAGGTTTTCTCCGCTTTGAATAAAGATCAGTCTTTCATTTCTGCTATTTATAAATTATATTCGCCTTCCCATAAGGATTTGTGCCAAATGTGTTTGAAATTGGCCAAGCAGTTTTAGAGAAGAAGTTCAATATGTAAAAAGTTTACAGACAGACGGACAGACTGACGGACGACGGACAAAGTGTGATCAGAATAGCACACTTGAGCTTTCAGCTCAGGTGAGGTAACAAGAAGACAAAACCCCTGCATGATGCTACTCTTTTTGACTAGTTAAGAGTTCAAAGCAGACAAAAAATTCGTAGTCCAAAATACGTTCTTGATATGTAAAATATCAAAATCTTTAACAAGCTAGGAAAACGTCAGATTCATTCGTTGAGGAAATTCTAGCGGTACTGTACATACCCACATAGCTTGAGGTCCCCACGCATTGATGGGTCTGCCGACTTGAACATCATCGCCAAAGTTTCTTGTAATCTGTCGGCTCACTGAATTTTTAACAACAGATTGCGTTCTCCACGCAGAACCTCTAAGTGCACCAAACATTTTGCTTTTAAATTTACGGTTCACCCTTGTGTGGTGTCTTTCAAGGATAAGTTTGTTAGGTCCCTTGACAGGAAGTGAAAATTTTGCCGAACTAAACACGAATAAAACAATCCTGACATATACGGAAAACTATTTTGCTTTATTATATGTGTGTTACTATTTTACATTGTTTTATGACTAATTGACCGTATACAGTTTTACATATTTAAGTATAATCAAATTCACTTCATTAAAATACGATACAAATAAGAAATTCTTCTATGATCACGATGAAAGTGGCTGATATTGTATCAGATCAGAAAATTATATTCTTGATCTAAAATTACTTTTCTATATATTTCCACTAAATTTTGAATTAGTTGTTTTGTTTTATTCGCAATTTTCAAACTAAAGACAAATAATAAAAAGTATATTTATTTTTTATTGTTTTCTTATATTACAATTTTCTGCGGGATAGCTACTCGAAAATGTCAAAGTTGTGAGTTATGTGGTTAGGGTCATGAGAACGAAATTTTACTCATACAGGTGTGAGTATTCATTTTTGTATATTCTGATTTTATATTTGAACAGATAAAGATATGTTTGCTGTGATAGTAATACAATTAATCTTGATCTTATTTTAATTCCAATAAGAAATTGTCTTGATCTACAAACCAAATTTGAAGATTCCACTATTTATAAATGAAAGTGTTCAAAGTTTTCGTAATTTAAGTTATCAAAGAAATATCAATGAATGTTGATTCTATATCAGAGTATTAGATTTTGAAATCGTGAATAGTCGGTGAATGTGGTTATCTTGGTCCATTACTACTGATTAAGTATTTTGTATTAGGGGAATGATCAACAGTCACAACAGTGTCTCATGCTAGAGTGGATACAGTAAATATTTATGTTATGACAATACAAATAAGTCAATATCATATCCAATTCATATATAGTCTCCCAATTCGCAGAAAATTCTGGTGTTATGAGTCTTTTTTCTGAGTAATATGTTTAGGTTATCTTAATCGAGATTTGGATTGGCTTGATAAATGTATTTGGAATGATGCCTTCATTGATTCTCAGGACATTCCTATATAAATTATGGTGTGGTTAACATCCAACATTAACATTGAACATCCTTCTAAATAATTATCTATAGTAAATCTGCTTCTTTTTTTATCCTTGTGTAGGAATTCTACTACATTTTGAATAGCTATAGTCTGTCCCAAGATATTTATGAAGCACATTTGACTATTTTTAATAAAAATGCATGTACCTGTGAAAGAATTGAAATCGATGAAAGGGAAAATATCCAAGATATCTTCATTTACACAATTTTGATTTTCACAATCCAAAAAAAAAATCACAAGAACGAAAACAGATTTGTTATTGAGATTTACAGTGGGAAATGTTGACATTTTTTTTCCCAATGGAAGTCACTCATAATACCTTGCACAATTTTTCATCGTTATCATCTGGGTACTTTCATCTCATTTGCAATGCACATTTCCCATAGACTTTTTGATTTTAATGGTGTGTTCAAACCGAACAAGCTAGAGAAGGTGTTTCAAAAGGAAAATCTTGGGATTTTTTCGTACTATTGAATGAACATCGTTTGAACCCTGGGGTATTTATAAATATATCATTATATGTTAGGCATAAATATCTTGGGACAGACCTCAGTATATTTATTTTGATTTTGTTTCAATTTTGGCTCATCATTCTCTGGAAGCTTGCAGAGAAGTTGAAAGTTGCAAGTTGATATAAGGCTTTCAAATTACTCTTCTGGAGTTCTTTTGTTTTAAAAGGTAAAATAAAAAAAAATGGAGTTTAAAGTTGAAGCAAACACGTCAGCAAGATACATTGCTGGAATAACCATATCTAATGGTGAGAAATACAAATTAAATGATTACGATTTATTGATTATATGTTCAAGCTGCTCAATTAAAGTGGGTGAGATGAAGGAATTTTTTATAAATGTTAACTAGCACCTGAAGTTGGGTCAGAATTTCAGAGTTGAATTATGAAGGACTGTCCTGAGAGTTGATGAAGGCATCAATCAGTTCAAATACCGACCAAGCTGAATTTCTACGGAGATTATGTGTGTAGTGAGTTGTTGGTATCTGGGTATGTTACTTGTAATGGCAAGTATCTGATGTGACAGAATCTGTGAAAAAAATAATTATTAGATTTGACATTCCAGTTTATTTTTACTGAGATCCAATCAGTACCGGTAAATTCATTTTATGATGCAAACTCCTTTTTTTAGTCGTTGCTGTGATGTTTCATTCAACCATATTTTTTCGAATTAAGTTTAACAAGGTTAAAGTTTGTAAACATTGTTTAATTTTTCTCTAATAAACCTAACAATGATATTCAGATAATATGACTTATCTTAGATTTTTAATAATTTCATTAGTTAGACGGACTCTTCTCCTGCTGTGTAGAGTTCGTTTTATTCATATTATAGGTTTTTTGTGATCAGTATACTAAAATAAGCTTCAACATGTTCAAGTCTAATCATATTGTTACACAATAATGTACCAATTTGCGTCATTATGTGTCAACAGCTGGAACATGTATATGTATAAAAAGACATGTTTATTTGCATCAGAACTTTGAATTTATTTATAATTAGATGATTGTTGATCAGATTGGGTGGCGTTAAAAATCACTCCTTTCATTTCCTAAATGTAAATTGTTTGTTGAAAATTAATGTTTGACCTGGCAGGAAATGGGTGGTAAATAAAGTTCTTTTCTATCTAAAGATGAAGGAGAGGATTATTAATATTCTGAGTAATTTTTGAATTGTATGAATCTAAGGTTTCTCTTAAAATGTAAATTATTAAATCTTTTTTTTTTCTAATACATGTTACAGTAGTAGTTTTTGGATGTGATTCATTGAAAATAAATGAGCTATTGATTCATACATTACTAATACATTACTACCGGTTATCAAACTAAGTATATATTTATGTATTGGTTAATGAACACAATCAAATTTTTAAAACGTCATAGCTTTGAATTAGCTTGATGTGATGGTCAGTTGAATTTATAAACGCATGTGCAGACATTTTATTAAATCTTTCAATAAGCAAGATATTTTTGTGATACAAGGAACTTCCTTGTCTTCACTTCTTTATCAACCTTCTAAAGTAGGAAAAGGAATGCTTTAGGTGTCTATTGAAAAATTCGGAAAATCTAAAAAATTTTGCCTTACAGCATTTTTACTTCCTCAGATTTTGACAGTTAGTGCACAAATCTCTGAAATATCTTAGAACTGGAAATCATTTTCTAACCCTGTAACCATCTGTTGAAACCTTGCATTTAGAAGCTTAAAATGCAAGTTCTGTTCTTCTCAAGTCAGTGATGCTTTTGTGTTGTGTGAATGTGAAGAAAGAAAAGACTTTATGTTCATTTTGCAGTAGTTCAGATCATGTTAGATACCCAAGTACTGGTTAGAAATAGTTTGTCATTAAATTTAAAATACCAGCAAAATCTGTATTGCTATAACATATTATAGGAAAAAAGCAAAATTTAATTGAAATGCTGTATAAGATAGTAACTGTAGATAAATAAGTCAACTAATAAGATAAAAGTAAATAAAATATTTGATTTTATAAAATACCCTGGTTATTTGCTTTTTTTTAGGCAATGGCATACTGGTATTCTATATTCAGACTATTCCTCATCATAAGTTATCAAACCTCCAATTTATAATGATGCAACAAACAAGAATCAATTACTCGGCTATTATACATGTACCCACCGTTATTTTTGACATCTCTCTTTTTCAACAGTTTTTATTCAGAATAACTGTGTGAGTGCAAAGTTTTTACATGAGATAAGACCCTTGAGAATTTTGATGTAGGTTTTCATTCAAATGAAATATTTCATTATGTCTTTTATGTTCCCCTATTCAATTCACCAACACAAAATCAAGGTTCATATTTACAAAATCATTGAATGTTGTAGTATATATATGTACATCCCAGTGTTTAAATGTTCTGAGAGTTTAACTTCTTTTGAGACAGAGATTATAAATTCAACAACGCTTCTGCATATAAACATTTGTTATAGATTTGTAGTAATGCATTGTCTGACGTTTTAAATGACATGAATTTCTTATTATTTACACTGGTAAGTAAACAGCCTCAATATGCAGACATATTTTTCTCACTTTGTTGCTCATGAAAAGGATTTGAGTATCAATATGCTGGCTCCATACTTGGTGAAATAAAAGCCTTTGAAATGAGGCCAAGTTATGAATTTGATATCACATGTTTCTAAACCTTTACAGTTTATGTAGAGACATTGAATTTCAGTACACTTGTTTAGTATTTATACCTTTTAATTCATATGTGAAGGTGAAATGTTGAAGACAGGCAATGTAAAGTGAAACATTTGTGATATCGGATACAGGGAGATTTTAACTGTAGTGTATTGTATTATCTTTGGTGAACTTCAGTAGATACACTGGGTTTTTATCACTGAGTGGCGATTCTGATCATTATAATATGGTAAGCTCTGATACATTCAACAATTACAAATTTCGATTGAATTATTTAGAATTTTATTTTAAGTATAAACTTAATTTTTAAGGGTAATTGAAAAAGAAAATGAAAAAATACATGTTTTTTGGGTAATTTTCTGGTGAAGAAATTACTGAAGGGAAGCAGGTTTCTTAAATGTCAGAATTTTTTTGAGTGTAAAAAGATGGTGCGGGCACTTAAAAGAACAATTCAACAAGTGCAAACTTAAATTCATGCATTGTTGAACCCCGATGTAATAGAATCGTTTGATATGATTTAATTAAGAGGCATTTCCCAGACCTTCCCTTCCTGTGGGCCATTATTATAAAGTTCCTGTCTCATATATCCCAAGTTTAATAAAAAGTTCTCGTATGTAAATTAGAAAATTTCTTCAGTCTAAAGATGAGATAAAACTAGTCTGAGCTGTTACGTACACTGTAGAAATGATTGCTTGTGTAATGTTGTAAGTATTATTGGATTATAGTGGAGATATTAATTCAATGTTTTGTCTGGGGATTAAGTTCTGAGCTTGTGACAGCTTGGAGTTTATTGTTTCCGTCCAGGAATAGTGATGTTTAAAACAAACAGGTGCTTTTAGTGGCGACCAGAAGGTGCTCATGTTTTCGACATATTGAGTTAATATATAATTTTACTGATGACTAATGGATTTAGATCTCTGGACATATAGTGGAAGGTTATAAGGAGAGAGAGAGAGAAGAGTGGCACAGGACAGTAGGATAATTCTTTGAATTGTCAATCTCTTTTTAATTATATATGGAGGTGGTACAAGGTAACTGACTGGTTATTGATTATTGAATTGTCATAATGCTAATCTCTGACAGGCTTTCTTGTTTTTTGGAACAATGAGTACATAGGTAATTAATGCATGTGGAAGTTCATCTGTAATGAATTGCATGTGATCGGCCCTTTCATTCCAGAAATTTGAAGAAGAGTTTTCTTTACTAGGCATACATATGCTACAGAATCTTCATATGTTCTACATATATTGATTTAGCATTATACACATACTTACACAGCTTCTAGCACTGACCCTCTATGCTACGAACATTGACTCAGTCAAGTTAGAGCAGACCTTTAAAATACTTATCTCTATAGATGTATTAACCTCATGTACTCTGTATAAATCCCCCAAATGCAGACCATATGTTACAGATACTTCATATTGAGCCATAAGCCTCAACTGGTTTAGCATTTGAATTCTGTTATCTAAGTTTATTTATATGATTTTGCATGTGTTTTTATCTTTTTTCCTTAAATCCTGTTTATTTATTGAATACTGGTCATGTTAATGAGAACAGATTGTATCAAGAGTGTCTGCAGTCCAACTCCTGACTTGATTTAAGCATGTGATCTGATGAGAGAGGTTTACTCTACCTGAAAAGATTCATATACAAAATTTAATGTTCTCCTAACAGAAATGATGTTATCTTTTTGATACTTGCATGTAGACATGTTGAAGTCGCAAGGCATTAGATATGCTCCACATTCACTTCTTAGACAGGCTACCTGGTCTGACCTTTTATTGGGATACCCTGGTATCTGAAACAGCACAGCTTGTCGTATCAATGTCTAATATCTCGTTTCCAGTTTTTCTCATGCTCGATTTTGCTCTCAAGGAAAGAGATTTGCATTTTGCATAAATTTCCTGCATTGTCATAGCATTTTTATCCACAAAGAAATGATTGATGTGTTGTGATCAATTTTGCATACAGCATTTGATGACAGGCTTGATTGTGGTACATTGTGGAGTAATACTGAACATGCACTGTGTACAATTCACATCCTCATTCAATTCAATCAATGAATCCTTATTTAGTTCTGTGTGTAAATGTCAAAGTATTTCTCAATGTACAAGAATTCCACATTAAAAAGTTTAAATACTGTCGTTAATGTGTTTCTCTCATTGAGTGGGCGTTGTGTTAGTGTGTGAGACTCGGGGATTGCTTTCCATCAGGATCTAATATATAGACATGGAGAAACATTTCGGTTGTGTCAAGTTTCTTTTAACTCTATAAAAATAGGATTGTTGATTGATATCAAATAGACAAATAATGGTATGTTTCAATTTCATGGATTGTTAAATATTTATTTATACATTTTCAGAGGACTAAATTAGAAGAAAAAAATGTGTAGAATGACACAAAAGAGTTCCCCATCTTTGTGAGAGCTACCAATAGAAATGGGGACAAACTCCTCATTTCCCGAGGGGTCTCCCCCAGGGGGCAGAATTCCTGCCTTCAACAGACAGACGCACGCCTACAACTTGTCTGACTCGGACCTGAGCGCCCGGGAGAAGAAGAAAAAGGCATCCAAATTAACAACATTAAGAAAGAGACTCATCCGATCCAGGAGACATAGCCGGTCAATGGACTATGGAAAGGCTTTACGGGAAATGATTTCTACATGGTCCATTCGGGAACTCAAGTCACTCATTCAGGAATACGAAGTGTTGGTCTCGCTTAAAGAGTTGGCTGTGGCTGCCAATATTGCTCGACCACCAGCAAATACTTTGAAGCAGGATTTAGCTGTGTTGTTTGATTCCAAATGTTGTACAGACATAAATTTAGTGTATAAGGGAGCTTGTTTCCCGGCTCATCGTGCTATATTATCAGTTAGAAGTCCCTTTTTTAGGGATTTGTTAAATCGATACCCAGGAATTGGTTGTCAGATCCCTGTTAAATTGAGAACAATTGGTGTAGATGTTGCATTATTTGCAATGTTGCTGCGATATCTCTATACAGATGAAATAAGTTCTCATGACCTTCGTCCCGATCATCAAGAGACTTTAGCCAAGCTCGCAGATGAATTTGGTGTTCCGAATCCCCTGGAGCATGACCTTCGGGTGTTACTGGACTCTGGAAATTACAGTGATGCAGTATTAGTGTTCACTTGTGATGGAAATTGCACGGACTCCTCAGCGGAAAATGATGCTCCATGTAAATCTGTGCTACATGAACTGAGGTGCCACAAAGCTATTTTGGCAGCAAGGTCCCCATTTTTCAAAAATCTTCTGATCCGCAGGGCACGATCGGGGGAGGATCAAGGTTTTCATACACAATCAAAAATAGTGCTAGATGAGACTATAATCCCACGGCGTTATGCCAGAGTATTACTAAACACTATATATCAAGACACAGTGGACTTGTCATTAATATTACGGGGTAGTGCAAGCATGTGTAGCCTGAGTGAGGCACAGGCCATTGTGGCTGGACGGGGACACATGACCCTTATAGAAGAGGCTATGGAAGTCTACCAAATAGGGCAGTTCTTGGACTTCCCTGTTTTATCTCAAGGTTAGTAGCTTGAGTTTTAAAGTTTTATAATTTTATAAAAGTTGGAATGGTCTAGTTAAAATGTTTAGTGATTGAGTTTATTGCACATATATATGCTTCGCTGAAGGACGTTTGTAAATAGTATTATGATGGTCCAGTCTAAATTTTACGTAAATTTTACCTACTAAATTTTGAGAGATTTGCATGGGTAGAAATACATTGTCTGCTCATATTACATACACCCATCTGTCTTGCAGTCTATACTTTATTTCAGTATTTAGAAAATTTGTTTTCAGAAAAGGTTTGATACTGTTATACATTAGTTAGTTAACAGATGTCCTAAAAAGTCTACTGAGCACATGTTTGTGAAATTCAACTGAATAGAACCAGCAGATGGGTAATGAAAACAATGACAGCCATTCTGTATGTAACTTTGCTAAATTTGGTGTTTATATACATGTATCCTTTACCTTTAAACAGTACAAGATCAGTGTATTCATTGACTTATAAATACAAATCTCTGTATGTTGTGAGGACATCATAGCAGAGGGTCTGTCCCTGGGTAAAAAGGGCCGCTTACTTGTACTCTGGGATCACATCCTACATTACTCTACATTTAAACATTTCATGACCAGCATATTTAACATATAATCACTTCTATGTAGGTTGTGAAGACATCATAGCAGAAGGACTGTCCCTAGATAACTTGGTCAGTATCCTGTCCTGGAGCTCTGAGCCCCACGGCTCACAATGGGTCCATAACCAGGCACTCCACTTCATCCGAGAGGAGTTCCTACAGATCCTTCACTCCTCAGTCCTCATGGAGCTGTCCAGGGAGTACCTCAAGGAGGCACTGTCCTCGGACTTCCTTCAGGTAAGGAGCACTCTGTCTTCATATGCATGTAATGTAAAGATATAGGCTCATATTTTTCTTGTGTTACTTACACGTATACTACATGTAGGGCCTTAGATTTACTGGTTTAATATGTTTTTTAAATGACATTATGAAGATATGGGTGAATGTAGTAAAACTTAAATGAAAACAAATACTGGTGTATAAAATTGGGAAAAAGGACACTATTTTTTACTCTTGCCTAAAGCTTTGTGGTAGTTTTGAAAAGTCAACACCATTTGAAAGTGTTTAGATGATGAATGTGAATAAAAGTGTAGTAACATAAATTGATTTGATGAAAGTTTTAATTGTTATTTTGTTGTAAAATGTAATATCACTCAGAAATAGGTGTCAGTCCATGACATGCTTAAAATAGAGTTTAATGAAATGAGCAAAAAATTTTGCAAAGTGAAATTTAGGACGGGACAGGCCAAATGCACAATTGTTTTTCAGAGTCATATTGTAATGAGCAATCAAAATATGAATGAGAACCTATGGAGTACATGCATTTATATTAATAAATACTTTGAATTACAAGTTCTAAAGGAGCACAACACTCAATAAAAATTTGGTGCAGTCTTTCTATTTATTGTAAATCCTTTGATTAAAAATTATATTTACATGTAAGTGGATGGTGATTTTTATGCATTTTTCTAAAATCCTTTTTGGGGTTATATTTAATGAGGCTGTCATTAAATAGAATGAATTCATGAGCTGATGAACAGGAAATACATTGCAGTGCAATAGTTCACACTGTTTGTGATGCTGCTCTGTTTTATTGTTGCAAGTTGGAGAAGAAATCTGTTTGTAAATGGCTTCTCTCTTTCCCTTGCCAAGATCTTTTCTTTTCCCTTGGCATGCAATGAAGAGGTGGCTGACTGAGAGGTATAATCACCTCTTTTTATTACAGAGATTCCTATTGGCTCTGTAACCTTATAGCAACTCTTATTATTAAGCAGTTACATGATGGAAACCGCTCATTATCACTGTCATTAAATCTCTAATGTAGGGGGTATTTCCATGAATTTGTGAAGGTTTATTGATTGGTTGGAAACTTCATTCCATGTGAATTGTTCCTCTTGTGTTTTTAATAACTAGCATGAGATTATATTATTGCATAGCAACATTATAAGGAAATATTATTTGTGAGGATTTTGTTCTCCGCTTGTATACACTGCATTATGTATCAGAAATATTAAATATTCAGCTCATCATCATGAGATATCAGACATACAACTCATATTCAGCATATAATGTTACAATAAAAAAAAAGTATCATTAAATTTATCCCGATGTAATTGCGATTATATAAAATTGAAACCTTTTGTTTATGACAATGTTTTAGGCTGGAGAGTTGGACATTTTATCTGCCATTATCAAGTGGGGAGAGACTCAGCTAGTGAAAAGACTGGAGGAAAGAGGTAATCCTGCACAAACCACAGGATTCAATCACTTTGGAACATACACTGATCAAACTTCTATTATACATTGATACCTAGCAGCATATTGTAATCCAACTTGTATTCACATCTTCTTTATTCCCCATTTTACTAGCTTAGAACGTATCTGCGACTGGGCCTTTGCAGATTATCTATTACAAATGTAGAAATGTTATGAGAATTTTTCAAGAAATATTACTGACTAGAAAGTTCTTGTGAACCTTGCAAATTTTGCTTGTGTGTAAATAAAAAAGTTGTTTTACAATCATTCATTTGTGAACTACCTGGTGGTAGATTTGGAATATGAAAATTTCCCTTAACATGTCATCACTATATGTGCAACATTAGAACCCTAAAACTTCTCTTTCATTTTATATCAATGATAATTTTTTTCTTAATGAAAGAGCTTTTAAAATATTCACTCTGTTTTGAATCAAATCATAGTGATATGATGCATGGTTACCATTAAAGAAAACTTCATTCAAATTCCTTCATGGTTTTGTATTTTGTAAATTTAAAATAACTTTCCTAATTGCTCAATTCTCTTGTGTTTTGTAGAGCCCAACTTACTAAGTCATACAGCACACAGTATCAGTAAGAAGGGAGTCAAAAAACGTGATCTCAATGACGAGGAGTTAAAAGACATTCTGGCTGATTTGTTACCCTTAATTAGGACTGATCATATCATACCGTACAACAGTGACGTTCTTAATAGTGCAATAAAACGAGGCCTGATTAGTCGACCACCCAGTCACATGATTGGGGATGAGGGGTTTGTGGTGCAATCATCGTCTTGGATACGCGGCAAAAACAATGGCTTGTTTGTCAGACCCAGACTCTTTGGCCCTTATTATGAGGATGCTAAGGTAGGAAATGTTGATTGTACATGTAATCTTTATCAAAGTCAGTGACAATTTTATTCATATGCTGTGGATTTATCATCATCATGACTGATAAAGCACCAATTTTTGTGGAGATTCTTGTCAAATGTCAGAATAAGAAACATAAAAACAATTCGTATTGGATTAGTTATTGTCCTAAAATTTATGTGATTTAAAAATCCACAAAAATTAATGCCATAGATTATTTATAAACCATAGTATTGATTTGTTTTATACACTGTACTAAGATCTTGTCTAACGAAAAATGTGAGATCAGAGATTGTCCTATGGTACTGAATTTAGATTCAAAACTGACTAGAATCCACTTAGATTGAATGATTTTAATTAAGTAAATTTTCTATCTTGGTTTCACTGATAATTGCTTTGATATCAGAATTTCTATCTTGGTTTCACTGATATATTGTTTCTATATCAGACTGTTCTGGAAGAGAGGCTCTCTCAGGGTCAGGAGCTGGAGTGTGGGCGTGTCCGGACCATCCAGATGTCTGCCATCCCAGACACCCTGTACATGGTAGAGAGCAGCCACTACCCCAGCAGTTATGTCAACCCCCCAAGTTGTAACACTGTCGACATTATAGCAGGGACCATACCAGGTACATCATAGTTAACAAAAACCTCTGGCCACAAGGCTTTCTTCCCAGAATGGAGATTGGTAGGCAGAAACCCTTAAAAAAGAAATTTAATGTTATAATGTGGAATTATTAAATTTTGTGGTGGCACAATTTTCGTGCAATTCATGGTACCTCTTAACCACGCATTAGTGTTCTCCACCAATTAATAAATTGGGGTTATAAGGTCATATTTACTTTTATAGGTATAAAAGAATACACAAAATTACGTCCCCACTAACCTGTAAAATTTAAGCAATCCATTAAAATGGGCCCCACGAGTTTTAATGATTCCACGTACATTTTACTGTCAAAAATGATTTTAAATAGTGAAGTTTTTTTTTGTAGCATTGTAAAAAATACCAAGATCACAAACATTCCCAAACAATTCAATATTATTATTTTAGAAATATGGTATAATGTGCTTAATTCACTCTATGTTTTGTCTCACCATACAGTGCCTGATAATGCCACACTTCACAGAATGCTATATCGAGAGAGAGAACTACAGAGTAGTAACACTGCCCAGAAAGCCCTGACTCTGCCACTGAGTGACCGCCGCTCTGTCCACCACCAGCTCCGACTGAGGACCGTGCGGGAGTTTGGTCTGCCCGACTCGACGGTTGAGGTGCTTCAGAACACAAACTCCTACTACCCTCCGGACCCCCCTCCCCCAGCTTTACCAACAAAAACCCATTCTTTGAAAAAGTATTTGATTTCACCGAGGAAGAGAAAGCAGAGCCCTCCCTTGAGCAAAAGAAATCCTGTGGGAAGCCCCACCAAACCTGTCCAGTGTGTGCCACCCACGCGATTGTCTCAGGGAGCTTCTAGAGAGGTATGTCAAGTCTCTCTGTTTATGTGTTTATGACTATTTATATTTATTAGTGCCCTCATTTTAAGTGATGTTGTATTTTTAGAAACTAAAATACAACCTTGAGGGCATCTGTATATAAATATTAACTAGTACTCTTATGTCATGTAATGTTGTTATTTTAGAAACTAACTTGAGGGGTTGTTGTATATACTCCACATCTTATTTTTAAGTAATAATGTATTATTGTAATATGTGAGACCAAAATACAAACTTGAGGGTTTTGAACTTTAAATACCGGATGCCTTGAAAGAAGAGGAATAACTCTGCTAACTTGCTTTTCAGACTGACTTGAGTCCATGTAGTGACAGTGCCTTAAGTGACACCATGCCAGATATCGCCATGGCATCCGCATCGCTCAGTCAGATTCACCTCCAGGATGAGTTTGACCTTGATATTGGGGATCGAGGCAGTCATGGCACCATGTACATTTGATGTATCAGTGTGACCCTTGGATTTTATTGAGGGATTGTTTTGTTTTATTTATTACAAAGTACTGTCAGAAATCACAACCTTCGTGTTATTTATTGTCCAAAGCAGATTTCTATTTTTATTCTTTGTTGTCACATATCAAATCTTTTTTTCAATCTCATTTACATGTTTATTACCAAGTTATTATCTTATGGATGATTTTTTCAATTTTTTATCAAAAAGTGATTAGTATTACTTTTGAAGTGTTGAAAAGGTTTATAATATGATGATTTTGTTGACTTATTTTAATATTTTGAATCAAAAGTTTTTTTTTTAGAAAAACTTTAAAGTACCGTAGTTCCCAGACCCAAACTTAAGATGCAGCTACTAAAATTTTCAGTTAGATATATTTTCTGTTTTTCTTGTTGTCAGAAACTTAACTTATTACCAAACAATTAAATGCTTGGAGGAGCATAACAAATCTTTAAATTTAATATAATATTTTTTTTAGATTTCTCATTTATGTTCTCAAAGCATTTACCTTTTTCCACTGTGATATCTTCATTCATTTTTTGATGACTGCACATGATGATGTTGTAGTGCTAGATTAGGCTCATAGATTTCTTGTTGTTGACACTGTTACCTCCCTTAGATAAAACCCAATGCTTGTATTCCATGATGAGCTCAGAGTATCATCGGTATTATTTAGTGATTGTACAGAATTTGTATGTCCCATGTAAAAAATTTTATATCATATTTGGAAGTTTCTAAATCAGGGTAAAACAATGTAAATGAAGTACAATGTATACGTATATTAGTACACATGTATTGCCAAAGCTTTGCAAATTCAAATTATTTGAGGGGTGGGGGTTTTTTCGGGGGGAGGGGGGGGGGGGGGGGTTGTTGTTTAGGAGAAAGTAAGATAAGAATAGCTGTGTATTTTCATCCTTTGTTGAATTTTTTTTCTTTCTTTTAGAATACTTTGACTTAAAAAATAATCATTCAGATGTAAAAGACACAATCAAATCTAAAAATTTGACCAGAAAATACATTTTGTGATACAACATGTAATAGATTTAATATATTTATATAACATTTGATAAATCATTTGAATTTATTGAAAAAATCAAATTTAAAAAGTGAAGAGGATAAAAAAAAACCAGTCATAATTTCCTTGCTGTTGTATTCTTTTCATTTGTAAATCAGTTGGGTTAACCTTGATACTCAGGACATACTTAAAAGCCGTTAGGTAAAACATTTTTTGCACCTCAAAGCTACTTTGAAAAGAACCAATTTGATAATGCCCAAATTTTAAAATTAAGGGGGGGGGGGTGTTTTGTTGTTGTTGTTGTTGTACTTAAGAGTGACATTATAATGTTCTCAAGGACTGGAATTTTAAAATAAGGGAACTAGGTCTCTGAGCTTTTATAAAGAATTACTTCTGAATTTAAAAAAGATAGAGTTACAGAGAGTCTGTGATACTGTTAAATCTGATATAAACTCAGTGTGATATGGTAGATTGTGTGTAACGACCAGACCTTTGTTATCTCCTTGCACTGGGTCCCAATCTCTTGACACAGCTTTATGCATTGAACATGTCCCCTCAAGGACAAGGTTGGCAGGAGAGGTTCTTGGGTTCAGTTTGCATACACATGTATTTTCATCGCGAATTCACATGCAAATTTTGATTTCTATTATTAAAAGAAGTGCATGTATTTCATTGATAAAGATAAAAAATCAGGTTTTACAACAGTCATGGTTTGAAAATTCATTTTACATTTACCATTTGAAAAGTTGTGTTCACAGAATTTGCAAGGAACCTTTGATACAGATTTTAAGTTTATCATTAATAATCATTGCCCAGTTTGATGATTGTCGTTGTGTACTCTCCCTTTGTTTGTGTGTTATCTATGTGTGTTTTACCTATGCCATGCTAAAGACACTCAAAATCTTTATCTTTGAAAATTTGTAAATATACTTGACAAATGTTAAACTATTATTAAAATAGAGAGAAAAAACAGAATATCTTGTTTTGGTCTTTTTATCATTCAAAACGATTGTTGAGTGTTACACCCCTTTCATTACAGATGAGAGGGGTTACAAAGTTATAGTTATACAGAACTTTGTCTCATGGCCTCGAAACAGAAATGGCTGCTTGTTTTGCGAATTTCAAGAAAATCTTTCTAAACTCCAAGGGATAGATCCATAACTCTCGCCTTTCGCTTCAATGTTTGGAAAAAGAGAACTAGAAGCTTTCGCAACCGGGAATCGAACCAAAACCACCCGTTTACTTCTTTTTGACAATGATCTGTAAAGCAGAGAAGAAGAGATTTCCATCATATTTTGAAGAGGGGGGGGGGGCTATTATTTTTTAGATTCATGTAATTGTAACCGAGTTATCAGCATCGTTAGACCAATGATAAGGTGCCGTTTGTATCCTGTATCACATCATTCTCTTTAACCCAATTCATTGTTCTCAAAATTATTCTTTGATTTTTCCAATATTTTAAAAGAACCGATTACAATAAAAATGGCAAAACGTGTATTGATATTTCAGGGGGGTTTTCCGAAGAATTACTGGTCGGTACTCTACTAAGTTTTCTGTTTTTCTTGGTTGCGGACTCCGTTAAGTGGTATAATTGCTTCAGCTATTCAATAAGTAACTCGTGTTTGGATGTGAAAATTACCTGGTTTGTCAACAACGCGAACTGTGTCGCCAAAAGTAGATTAGTAAACTTAACAATGTCAGAGAAAAGAGATAACGCTCGCCTGGGAATGAAAGGGAAATCCATTACTTTGATTCAAAAGCGAGTATGCAAAAAAACCAGAGACACACAAATATACACACTCCATTTAATGTTAATGTGATTTAAAAAAAATAATACTCAAAACTATGCGCTTTCAATTTTTGGGTAATGTATTGGATTATCACATCTCTTTATCGAACCCATATCCGGAAGACCGAAATTTCAATTTCGAACTCTCTGATAAAAAAGAGATTTAAATCCATTTGTGTTTGTTGTAGTCCCAGACCTGCATGCAGCCAGTCGCAACCGTCATTTTTAACTGTCGTATGAAAAACTTTCAAGTTGGATGCAACATTTGTAAGCGATTTGCACAGTGGTAGTGAAAAACAGGCTTATCTTGTACGATATATTTGGCGTGGTGTATTAACCCTATCACTTGGGATTATTTTCTTCACCTTCCATCTCGAGCTCTTTCATTGAATCGTCTATTAATCCCCGTTATGAGAGGTTCCATGATACCAGCCAAGGAACTGCAAAAGAAATTGATGAATTAATATTAATGCCTGTGCGACTATTCATATCTTGGCGACGGGGAAAGTGTTCTTTGTTTGCTTCAGAAATGACAGAATGAACGGGGGACCCAGTAGATTAAAGCTTACCCGTGTTGTTTTGGTCTTTTCTGATAACATTGAGAGGTACAACTAATGCATTTCAGGGAATTGGGTTGGACAAATATGGCATTACTGCTATAACCGTGTAGGTTTAATTTTCTCTATCTGTTTATTGCCATAAATTCAGCAGATGACACTTTCAAGTTGATAGGAGAGTCTAAAGCTGTAAAAATTGTGTTGGGCTATATTCAACAGACGAAAATGCATATATATATAGGTGGACCGAAATCTTTGAAGACTTTGATATAGTCTGTGTATAGCGTACGTAGATACGGGAAACAAGGAACGGTGCTTGACAGCCAGTATCCGATTCTTGGCAGTACTTCTCCAATCCCTTGGTAATTCAGACCAGAGGGGGTCGGTGTGCACTGCAAGTGCTTAACAAAGAAAAAAGAAAAGGAGAAAAGTACACAATTCGTGCGCATCTGGATATTTAAAGACGTCTTCTGTGCATTTTGCGTATAATTGTGAGAACTCTACTGCTCGCTCAATCTGTCGACTATTGGGAAAGTATTTAAACGACAGAAAAAGTGGATTGTTTAGAAAGCAATGGACAAATATTTGAAGAGAATGGACATTTAACGTATTCTTATGTCAATGTGTTACGGAAATCGACAGCTTCGACGTTAAGTGTTGTTCAAGATTTGTTTGCATTTGACTCAATTTGACTAAATTGACAACCATTATTGACAAAGGGGAGTTTTTGTACGTTAATAATTAACAAGTCTAAGACGATAATCGATCTAGAAGCCGTTCGCTTCTTTCACCTCCGACTTACCCCCAACATGTCGGACGATTTGGACTATGAGGAATCCATCTCGCCGGAACCGTGCGAGGAACCAACGGAGGAAATCATTCGAGGATTCATTTACCCCAACATTTTTGACATTAATTACAAAAACATTGTGTCTCAGGCAGTGCAATCCAACGTAGTCAAATCCATGAAATACGGGGACTCATTCGGCATCATGATGTACCTTCATGATCTGAAGAAGAAACAGAGGGCGGCGGAGGACATTCTGCGCCGGAAGTTGATGCTGGAAGAGAAGAGTGACGGCAAAGGGTCTCAGTCTCTTGCCCACAAAATCAACCACAAGTACTACGAACCTCCACAGCAGGCGTGAGGGTGTGTGCAGTGAAACGTGTAACTGTAGTGTGCCTGTTCTTATTTAATGAGGAGTAATTGCGTGATTGGATGATGTTTTACTTGCCTTCAGATCTTGGTCTCTTAATTTTGCATGACAGAAAAAGGATGCTTGGACTCTTTTACTGATTTTCATTTAGCTGTTGATATGTAACGAATATAGATTGCAATAGTGTCTTGCTGGCTTCCAAATCTTTGTGCCAAAGAGCTACCCATAGTTATGTACGACAGAAAAATTGTGCTCGAGCTGTTTTACTTGTTTCGTTTTAACTGAATCAAAATACGTACACGTGTGAGTTTCATTGAAATTAGTTAATGATACGTGAGTTTCATTGAAATTAGTTAATGATACGTAGTCATGTGACTCTAAAACTAATAAGCGATGTAATGCAGTCAGCAACAGCTGTGCCGTGCCTCACAGAGAATTGTAATTAGGGTACTAGTATTATCTATGTAAGGTAATTGACACATACATGTATGAGAAAAAGAGCTGAAAAATTGTTTTATTTTTTTTTCGCTTTAGTAGACTATTTTACAAGCATGCATCTACAGGATGGCTACATTTTTAGTACTGACTTTTTTTTTCGTTCAACTTAATATTATTCATTGTGAATTGTCTTCTTATAAGCCAACTCCACTGGCATTTAAATAAATAAACCGTATCTTCTCTCTTTCTCTTGAGTTTCAAATGGATGAATAAAAAGATAATCTATTTATAAAATTTAAAGATATTTAAGTCATTCTCATTGTGTAATACCTGTTGTTGAACAACCATTTAGCCTGTAGAATATGTACATAAGTGATCAAAGCTGGGACAACGGAAAGAACAAATACACGACGATCCAATCTTTTTATCGCCAAATAAAATCCCATCAAAGTCCTTATCTATCTGCTTTTGTAAATTCATGTTTATCAACGGTTGGTTGATAAATATTGAAACGTTTATTCAAGGAATGTTTCTAGCTTGAAGGTGAAAAGAACATTTTTGTTTGTTTTATTTTACGATCAACAACGTCTTGTAAACATTTGATATTATACATTTATAGATGATTTAAACTAAAACAAGTAACCAATTTAAAATTATCTTTAAAATTGTATGTTCTGAATAAACAACATTATCCAATTATCTAGAATACATCATTAAAGAAATAAAACTGTTGTTTTCGGATTGCCTTACGGTCGAAAAGCGTATGTAAGAATTGCTGTGGGTCTCCGTTGACTGTTTCGTATTTTGAAATGATTTGATGCAATATTATATAAACAGTGCCTGTTTGGGAGGGTAACAGTTGAAATTGACACCCCGAGAAAACCATTGTCAACCGACGCGTTGACAGAGATGTACATATGTTTAAGCGAAGCTTGTGTAGCACGACCTCTGGTGAGAGAATGTTATTGTTAATGTACATCAGTACGTAAGCTAAAAGAAACAACCAAATCGTCTCCTATGCGAATTTGAGGCTGACATCATCACGATTTTTTCGTGCAATCCATGATATTTCTTAGGTCGAAGGTTTTGACCAATCGATAAACGGGACGTGTAGATTTCAGCCATATCATTTTCCGGTCAGTTTCAGTCGCCGCTGTAGGTTTGGACCGAACGATAAACGGGCCTTATATATTTTCGTCCTGTTAGTTTCTATAGAGCTATGAATTAAATATAAGTTTCCGTTAGAAATGCTCGGTTGATGTAAATATCAGCAATTAATTGAACCATAAGACATGGCCTATTGCATCACTTACATAAAGTTTAATGCGTCTTTCAAATATACTTCAAAAGTGGGATCTTTGCTAAAGGAGGCTTGATGGGCAACAAATTGCCCATCAGATCTATCCTAAATTTTTAGACATAGAGTAAAGAAAAATTCAATATATTTGAGCTTTGAAATTTGAATAATTTCATTAATACTTGAATAATACCTTATTTTCACTATTACAAACTACGACCCATACAGCCTAAAAATGATCACGATCACCCAGCCGTCTTAAGCAAAATCATGACTATATAGACTACGAGTCAAACAATCTGCACTCTCTGTAATTTGATTGAGTCCACACTAGGTTTGTTCCAGAGCCAATGCATGGAAAAAGAGAAGAGAAACGTCTTACTTACTGACTTTTGTATCACATTGATACACATAAGTGTGTTTTAGATTTTAAAAAATTTGTTAATATTTTTTATCATTTAATGGCATGAGTAATTTCACACAGTAAATCAAGATAAATTCATGTACTGGTATATACATTTTCTTTACCTTGGTTTAGTATAATATTAAGAATTCTAAAATGATATAAAGTCATTTCATATACTCAATGATCATAAAATATTCACAGAATCAAGTGAAAAAACCCACACTGATTTTCATAGCGTGATCAGGTGAAGTTCAATCGACTTTTTTCATAGACACAAGAGTACTACGCTCGGCCGATATTGGAAGCGACCACTATCTCGTTCGTACCATCATAACACTTTAACAAAAGAAAGCACCAAAACAAGCACAAGAATGCCAAAGCAAGATTTTTGACACCGAAAAACAGAAAATACCAGCATATAGAGAAAAATTTAATGCCCCAGGCACCAACAAGTATAATTTATTATGAAATCTATTGGAACGCGATGAAAATAGCAGCTCGTGTGAACAAATGTGTAATAATGTAGAGTAGGTATATATTGAAGCTGCAGAAGAAGTACTTGGAGAAAGAAACAGAAGGAAAGACCCTGGATGAGTGAAATGTCATGTAAACTTATAGATGAGAGAGCTTGTATACACAGAAAAGTGATAGAAACAAGATCAGAGAAAAGGAGAACAGTACAAAGCAAAAGATAGAAAAGGAAAGAAGCAGCCTTAACAAGACAAAAGACAATGCATTAATACATGTAACATCTTAGATTAGGCTGAAAATGCTGCAAACATGCAAAATATGAAAACATTATGTAACCACACCGAAATGCTGAGCAATGATAAACCAAAACAAAATGCAGATATTTTCGATGAAAAGGGACGACTTATTACTAAGAACTATGGAAACAGCTCTTCTGTGAGGTATTGAACAGAGAAGGACCAGTCAATCCTGTTGGTGTTGAAGAGAGATGATATATGTGAGATCAACTGCGAGTAACCATCTACATGTATACTAGAGATCATAAATGCCACTAGAAAATTAAAAAATGGAAAAATAGAAATATTTCTGCAGAATTTTTAAACGCAGATGTCAAAATAAATTGACCAGACTGAAGCTAGCAGCTACTTACAGCAGCCACTAAGCTCGTAGAAGCTAGCATCCAATAAGGAAATTCATCAAAGTACTGAGAGTAAATTATATTTTACTTAATTATCGACATAATTTAATATATATCAAAATGACTAATGCTCAATAATTTGTACGAGCATTGACGACTTCCGAAGCAGTAAAGCTCGCCTGGATAAGAGTTGTAAATGCGTCTTTGTTGATAGAAATGAAATACCTCTATACGGGTCATTAGTAATGAAAATAATGTTATCCTAAGTGTAGACTTATTGATACAAATTAAAAAACTATATGCATCGTATAAAGTGATATGCAAGCGTATTATGATATAAAAGAGATGATAAATTAAAGTAAATTAAAAGGCAAAAAAAAAACAACTAAAAAACGATACAAATACAATAAAAACCCCAAGCCAATCCAGTGTGGCAAGATAATTTGTTTACATCGAAGTTGAACATGTGCGTGTTAAAAAATATTATTATCGGGCCTATTTACTCCCACGGAAACAACATAAATCGAAAATTAAAAAGACATACATGTAGTATTTTTACGAATATGAAACAACAGAACACCCATCACTGTGATTTTATTAAGAATTTAAGAAAATTGTCATATCTCGCAGTCAAAAACATCATCAGGTGAAATTGGGATTATTTTGTCTCAGCCATGTTTTGACGTGAACCTTCAAATACAACAATGACAATGAAAAGGATCGGTTTAGCTCACCCGAACTTTTTTTTATATTTTAGCATTTCACAATGATATAGGGGTTAAAAGTGGTCCATCATCTCTTTTATCTTTGAAGTGTGCATCAAACGAATAACAGGGGTAGTGTAGGGGGCATATTGGGCTATTATTTCCCGGTTCAGATTTGAGCTGTAGGGGTAGCACCAAGTGGTTCCCAGGGGTTCTGGCTCATTTCAGGGGATTATATCTCACTTGAGATTGACCACAAGAACTTGAAAACACTAGGATTAGGTAGAGGACCCTCAAGAGGTATTCATAATAAGCGTTAGAGGGCACCTATGATCCCTTTTTGGGTTCGGTTAGCTCACCCGAACCTTGTCATATCTTAGCATTTCACAATGATATAGGGGTTAAAAGGGGTCTATTATCTTCCTTATCTTTGAAGTGTGCATCAAACGAGTAACAGGGTAGTGTAGGGGGCATATGGGGCTATTAACTCCCGGTCTCAGATTTGGGCTGTAGGGGTACGTCAACCAAGTGGCTCCCAGGTGTTCTGGCTTTTTTCAGGGAATTATATCCCTGGAAGCCACTTGGTGGTACCTCACAGCCCAAATTTGAGACCGGGAAATAGTAACCTAATAGGTCCTCTACACTTCCCTGGTATTCGTTTGATGCACACTTCAAAGATAGGGTAGATAATTGACCACTTTTCACCCCTATATCATCGTGAATTGCTAAAAAATGCAAAGTTCGGGTGAGCTAACTGGACCCTTACAGGGGTCATAGGTGGCCTCTAACGCTTATTATGAATGCCTCCTGAGATCTCTACCTATTCCTAGTGTTTCCAAGTTATTGTGATCAAACTCAAGTCAGATATTAACCCCTGAAATAAGCCAGAACCCCTGGGAGCCACTTGGTGCTACCCCTACAGTTCAAATTTGAGACCGGGAAATAGTAGCCCTATAGGTCCTCTACACTGGCCTGATATTCGTTTGATGCACACTTCAAAGATAAGGTAGATAATGGACCACTTTTCTTCCCTATATCATCGTGAAATGCTAAAAACTGCAAAGTTCGGGTGAGCTAACTGGACCCTTGCAGGGGTCATAGGTGGCCTCTAACGCTTACTATGAATACCCCCTGAGGCCCTTTACCTAATCCTATTGTTTCCCCTAAAACCCCTAAAATAAGCCAGAACCCCTGGGAACCACTTGGTGGTACCCCTACAGCCCAAATTTGAGACCGGGAAATAGTAGCCATAGGTCCTCTACACTGCCCTGATATTCGTTTGATGCACACTTCAAAGATAAGGTAGATATTGGACCACTTTTCACCCCTATATCATCGTGAAATGCTAAAAAATGCAAAGTTCGGGTGAGCTAACTGGACCCTTGTATTTTTTCTCCAAGGTTCACGTCAAAACATGGTTGACACAAAATACATGTAATACCAAATTTATCTTTGGATTTCTAACGTTTTGAATTTTCGATTGAGGGTAATATTTTTATGAGAATAAAATCTCAATGTAAGAAGTCTGACCATCCCATTTTTGTAATAATACGAGGATTTTTATGATTTTCGATGCATGTTATCTTTGGAGAAAAGTAAACAGACTTGGGGGTCAATTTTTATGCATACGAATAGACAAATACCAATATTCAATTGAATTCATAAGACACAAACGCATTAATATTTTTTTCAGGCGAGCTTTACTGCCTCCGAGTCCATGCTCAGATAAATTATTTATGCATAAATCTTCTTGAAATTAATTAAAATATGCCGTTAATAAAGTAAAACATAATTTTCTGTTCGAGTACTCTCAGTACTTTGATGAATTTTCTTATTGGCTGCTAGCTTTTACGGGCTTAGTGGCTGCTGTTAGTGGCTGCTAGCTTCAGCCTGGTATTAAATTGAGCTATAACAAAATCAAAGAACTGCTCAGCAACATTTGGAACTACGAGCAAATACCAACCAACTGAAAAAAGGTCTGATAACCAAATGACCAAAGAAAGGGAATCTAAAAGAATGCAAAAATTGGAGAGGCGTCACTTTATTACCCGTGATGAGCAAGACTCTTGGAAAGATACTGATAGATAGAATAACAGAAGTTATAGATGATAAACTAAGATAAGAACGGGAAGGTTTTAGGTCATGCAGAGGGACAACAGTACAGATTCTACGTAACTTCATTGAACAAGTGAATAAATGAAAAAATACTTTATATGTTAATTTTATTAACTTAAAAAAAGCATTCGACTAAATACACATAGAAAGGTTATGGAACATCATGAAAAGCAAAGAAATACTACCAAAATTACTACAATATTGAAGCAATTTTATGACCGATTCAACTGTACTGTGATAAAAGACGTGAAAGATCGAACTAGTTTTCAAACAGGGCTGTAACATGTCTGGATTCCTATTCCTTATTGCATTGGACTGGGTGATGAGAAAAACACTAGAAGGTGGAGAAAGAGGCATCAAATGGAATGTCACATCAGAGCTTGATGACTTGGATTTTGCCGATGACATTGCATTATTAAGCTCAACCTAAAGCCACATCCATCAAAAACAGAAAAATTAGAGCAAACTGCTAAAAGAATAGGGTTAAAGATAAATGCCAACAAAAGTAAGATAATGAGAATACCCCCCCCCCCAAAAAATAAAAAAAAACAACAAAAAAAAAAAACCAAAAAAAACAAACAAACAAAAAAAACAACAACATCCCCAACCAATAAAGATAAACAACATAGAATTAGAAGATGTGAACAGATTTGTATACCTTGGTGTGTCTGTTTCACAACAATAAGGAGGCATGGAGGATATGAGAGTTAGAGTTTCAAAAGCAAGATCAGCCTTTACAAAACTGAAGAAGATATGGAACTCCAACATCTGCAAGAAAACAAATATAAGACTATAAGACACTTATCACTCCAGTGCCAATGTACCGATGTGAAACATGGAAGATGAACAAAGGGGATGAAAAAAGAATAAATGTCTTTCAGAATAACATCCTCAGACGAATTCTCAAGATCAAATGGCAGGATGAAATAAGAATACAAGAAATACTACGATTATCGAAGATGAGACCACTGAGCCAAGACATGAAATACAGAAGATGGAAATTCATAGCCCATATCCTATGAAAAGACCATAACAATAATTGTAACATAGCTCTTTCCTGGACACCTGAAGGTAGAAGAAAGAGAGGAAGATCAAAAATCTCATGGAGAAGAATAGTCGAGAATGAGAGAGAGGTAAGTTAATATAGAGATCCAGGGCTAAGGCGAGGGTTGCAACTGCGAACAGAGATGGGTGGAGACGTTCTTTTAATGCTACAAGGCAGTAAGCGGATAGGTAACAGGTAATAGGATAACTGATTATCAAGAGAAAACTTTATTTTAAACGACTAGTGAAAACAAAGTGTTTCTCCTTTTTTTTAATAAACAAGAGGCTCATGGGCCACATCGCTCACCTGAGGAACAATAGGTATGATAAAATCAGCTTAATGGAGTCATAATACAAACAATCTGGACAATGTACAATAATACATGTAGATCCTGTATAAATAAAATTCATCCCCCCCCCCCTGGATATTCTTATGTTTATCATCATTAGTCCCTTTTCTAACAGGATGATTTTATAGTCATATCACATGTTGAGTATTGCAGTTCTCAAAAAGATCCTTAACAATTGTTTATATATGGGATATAAAGCTACATCAAACTCTGAACCTTCTTGTGTAGCCGAAAAATTGTCCTGGAGCCAAAGTCTTAACAATTATAAAGAATCATCTGGCTGATAAGTTTCTGAAAAGAAGATTTTTAAAGATTTACTCTATATATTCCTATGTAAAACTTTAACACCCCCCCCCCCAATGTGGCCCCACCCTACCCACAGGGATCATGATTTTCACAACTTTGAATCTAAACTACCTGAGGATACTTCCACACAAGTTTCAGCTTTCCTGGCTGATTAGTTTCTGATATGAAGAATTTTAAATATTTACTCTATATATTCCTATGTAAAACTTTGCCCCTCCATTGTGCCCCACCCTACCCCAAGGGATCATGATTTTCATAACTTAGAATCTACACTACCTGAGGATGCTTCCACACAAGTTTCAGCTTTCCTAGCTGATTAGTTTCTGAGAAGAATATTTTTAAAGATTTACTCTATATATTCCTATGTAAAACTTCGACCCCCCATTGTGGCCTACCCTACCCCCAGGGATCATGATTTTCACAACTTAGAATCTACACTACCTGAGGATGCTTCCACACAAGTTTCATCTTTCCTGGCTGATTAGTTTCAGATAAGATTTATAAAGATTTACTCTATATATTCCTATGTAAAATTTCAGCCCCCTATTGTGCCCCCACCCTCACCCCGAGGTCATGATTTTCACAGCTTGGAATCTACATTACCTGAGGATGCTTCCACACAAGTTTCAGCTTTCCTGGCTGATTAGTTTCTGAGAAGATGGTTTTTAAAGATTTACTCTATATATTCCTATGAAAAACTTCGACCCCCAATGTGGCCCCACTTTACACCCGGGGTCATGATTTTCACAACTTTGAATCTACATTACCAGAGGATGCTTTCACACAAGTTTCAGCTTTCCTGACTGATTAGTTTTTGAGAAGATTTTAAAAGATTTACTCTATATATTCCTATGTAAAACTTCAACCCCCCATTGTGGCCCCACCCTACCCTCAAGGGTCATGATTTGCACAACTTGGAATCTACACTACCTGAGGATGCTTCCAAACAAGTTTCAGCTTTCCTGGCTGATTAGTTTCTGAGAAGAAGATTTATAAAGATTTACTCTATATATTCCTATGTAAAACTTCGACCCCCCATTGTGGCCCCACCCTACCCCCCGGGGGGTCATGATTTTCACATTACTTTTTTTCGGCATTTGATAACGTTTTTGGGTATCTCTTGTATGTCACCTCCTATCAAAAAAGTTTGCATCATATATTGATTCTATTTGTTTATGTAAATTTTACAATGTCTATTTGTATGCTAGTTTTGGAAAGTTGGCATTACTATTATTTTTTTAATTGCGTTATAATTTAAACTCCAAAATTTTGTAACAATCTTTACATTTCCTTTTGTACTCATTATGTACTTGCATCTGAAGCCATCAGTAAAGCAAGGTTTTTTAAACTTTGACTTGGATATTACTTTTATAGTCACTACATGTATTCAACTTCATACTGTATTGAAATCCCAACTTAATAATAGTTCAAATTGTAAACATTTGTTTGATTTATTTCCATGCCAAATTTAAACATTATTTCAGGAAAATTATCATTTCTGTTTGGGACCCCATATTTCCCCAAAAATGGCATGTGACATAGGTCACAAATAAAGTAAATGAAAATCTTAGGTCCCCTTCTTTAAAATATATCAAAGATGTTTTTGGATGATGACATCACTAGTATTTCAGGTGTCAGCCCCCTTAAAATGAACCTAAAGCCCTGGTCACAGTGTCACAATTTAGTGCTACAAGCTCTTATAAATGCTGGTGATTTATAACTCGATAAAAACTCAGTGAGTTTGCAATGATTTTTGATAACATGAATATCAGTTCCATTTCAGCTCGAGTTTCCTTCCATAGTGACACGGGATAAGGACAATTATTTTCAACTCGAGTTTGAGACAACACCTTTACGATGTATGTACGACACTTTCTCCAAAATTTGAAGATTACTTACGAGAATGTATAAGAACTCAGGTGAGTTTAGTCGACACTTACACGAGTTCTTGACGATCGAGTTGTGACGATTGTTCAACGAAAAATGTACGAGTCCAGACGACCTACATGTATTACGAGTTGGCTATTTACTCGTTTGTTGGCTCTCATAGATACTTATCTTTATGACCCATCAAAGGTTCTGGAGGAAGATGCTGCTAAAGATGATGCGATGACCATCCATGCAATAAAGAAAAAAACCCCAGGACTGGGTTTTACAAAAGAACTTACGACAAAGTCTTAAATATTTCTAGATTCGTAGAATGGTCTTTAATAAACAAAATTTATATAAAACCATTTATTTACAACTATTTTGATTTCCATAATTATATTTACAGCCATTAGAATAAAACAGTGATTAGTTAGTGATTAATTAGCATTCATTAATTTGGTCGTAAGTCGTAAGTTCTTTTGTAAAACGCAGCCCAGGTCTTTCCCATCGCAATGTCAAAGAAATGTCGAACAGAACACATACAAAACAGTACAAATGTTGAAACTCGTTGCATGTCGGGCGCAAGTTGACCAGGGATCGTACATGTATTATTATACTCAGAACTCGCAACGCAACTCGTTGCAGTTGAACTACTTTTTTCACACGGCAAGAGGCGCTGACATAATACGAATTATCGCCGACATGCACAATGTTGGACGGCATCAGTTCAACTTAACGACATTTGTTCGAGATTAATACTCACACAAGAATTCAAAACCGTCTGCAATTCTCAACACTGCTTGGCGACAGATTGCACAGGTTTTTATTCGAGTCCTACAAGACACCTTAAGAGTTGTGACGAGTTTTAACTCCCCAAAACTCGTAGCACCAAATCGTGACAGTGTGGCTAAAAGGGGCATGTTCACAATTTTGGTAAACATTTATATTTTTAGTTTTAAACGTTTACAATGCTTCAGTGATGCATTTTTAATAGTCAACCAAAAAGTAATTGTCAGACGTCAAGCTATATGTGAGATAAAGAGCTCACAATTCTTTGTTATGTAAATGAAGGTCATGTTTTTGTTTACATTTTTAATTTCCGAGTTAAGACCAAAAATAAATATTACAAATGCTAGGAACTGTTTATTTATGTTCAAAACAAATTAGCAGATATAAAAATTAGCTTTAAAAAAGATATAAAATACTGGTATATAGAACCAATGTAAACAAAAACAGGGCACGTTTTTTATAACAAAGAATTGTGAGCTATGCATGTGGCTTGCTTATAACTCTCCGACTGGCACTCAAATTTTGGCTGAAATGCATTAATAAAACATTGTAAACCATCAACAAAAAAAGAAAAAAAAGGGGGGGGGGATTTGACCAAAATCGTGACTATGGTCCCTTAGGGACAAAACCTTAACTCATCCGGGAGTTTGTAATAATTCCATTTAGCTATGTAAAAGTAAAAAATACGTTTTGGAGGTGTACTGCAGTATAAGAACAAACTGCCTAGTTAGCACCAGGTCGGGAAGTGCAATGTAGCACCAGGCGAGCTATAGAAAACCGTGCGTCGTTTACCTTGAGGAACTATTCGTACACCTCTGCTAGGCAGAAATTAAGTCACGCTTTGTAACTTTATCAGATTTGACCTCTGTCACGACCCCAGGGTCACTCACTGTTAGTAACATCTGGGTTATTCATTGTGAATTATTTAGCTTATCGTTTTGTATTGTAATGTTATTAATTTTGAATTATCTGGATGGGTCTTAATAAAAAATGTACAATTTGACAACAATTTCTATATTAACTTACGACAAGCAAATTCAAATATTTCAGCACGATAGAATTAAAAAGAACGGCTTCTGTCCAGCCGAAACAACATTATTCTAACCTAGATATGTAGATGAATTTATCTTTAATTTGGTAAAAAAAAATTTGCAATGATATTAATGAGTTGTGTATAAATCATCTATTATATATCTGCATAGTTTAATGTATATACATGCATTAAGTTTTTATATAATTTTTAATTCATAACAAATTTCATTGTATTGAAACCTATCATGCCTTCATTCTGTTCCTTCATGGATTAATTGTATTCATCGGGCTTGAATGCTCTTTGGTTTCAACTTTCACCTTATTTTTTTTTTTCGTTTAACTTAACATGTTTTTCGTTTTTAAGTAAATGTATCGTGTATAAATAATTCTTTTTTTTGTGTCAATTCATTTCAGTGCACCGAAATGATCCTATTATGTATAACACATATGCTTTAGAATAAGATATAGAAGCATTATATCCATTAAAATTATTTCATCAAAAAATATTTTAACAAAATGCATGATTAAAGTGTAAAATTGAACAAAATATTATATCTTTATTTTGGAAATATTAAGTTGTAAATGGAGCGTGTTGAATTATAGATGGGTTTTCATTGCAGAGCCCAATTTCTAGTGTATTCATCTTAACAGGTGATTTCCGTTCATTTTATTGATGAATGATCCCATTTCTTTCGTTTTTGTTATCAAATTATGTCTTTATTAGGTCAATCATGAAGTGCGTTAAACAAGAATTACCTTCATACTGAATGTCATTAACCCTTTCTCATCCTATAACAAACCCATTGTATCGTATGTGTATCATGTTTCCACCATCGTGCATAAGTCCTAACCTATGTGATCATGTGATTCGACATTTAAATATAGTTAGATCTAAACTATATCAATCTTGAATTAGGATTAAAGATATAGCCCGTGCTAGAAATATTATGGTGTACGAATATAATGTGACTATGAAAACCGTTAAGCCAACATCCCCCCCCCCCTTGCACACACAAACAAAATGCACAGGAAGTCCTATATACACGAATTATGGCGGCTCTGGAAAACTAATTGCAAATGTGTCCATTTTGTGAAAGAACATAATTTTCTCATTTTACATATAAAATATACCTTTAAGAAGATAGCTCAATAGATGTTGAACATGAATTGCAATATCTTACCTGTTTATATACCTAATAAAGATTTATCTGGTCCTTTTTCCGAAACTATCGAATTCGTGCTTTATTTTGGTTAATTGTTTTGTTTTGTTTTTAGGGTTGATCCAAAAGTAATGTCACACTATGCACCGCGTTTAACACTGGCGCTGTATTGTATAAAATGATAGATCAAAATTTTCCTTATCAAAATTCTAATTTGAAGTAAAATTTTGATTAAATTTCGTTGAACACTTAACAAGATATGATAACATGATGTTTATAGCCTGATATATACGTTACATCGCCGCGTTTTGAATTTACGTCTTTTTTAGGGTTTGTCTTAGTGTATAAATAACATAATTTCAAAATTTGAAAAAGACCAAAAAACACATTATTTTGAAACAGATATACCAAAGACACTTTCTAACTGTTGTAAAACATAAGGGAACGTTACCGTCCATTTCGGATTTCTACACAATGCCTTTTGTCTCCAGACCAAGGAATAAAAAGGTTGGACATGCGAAAAGTGATACGAAGCATTTTTTGCTTTGATAGATAGAAATCACTAGAAGATGTACTGGAGATGAAAAATCAACCTAAAATTAAGAGCGAGTGAACAGGGTTCCATTAACGTGGTTCCAATATCTGATAAAAGTAATCATGTCATGTTAATAAATAAATTAAATAGAGAGAAGATATACGCTCTGAAGGAAGTTTAAAAAACTAGGTTATTATGTCATGAGCTATATCATAAGGCTACGTTCTTGACTTCTTGAAGAGATCTCGAAAAACTGATCGCTTTTTAAAAAGTGTCCAATATACTACCTCATCGATTAAAAAAGAGAAATTAGTTACTTTATGAGAAAAATGAAAAGAAATCTAAAATAGAGCCTCGTTGCCAATTTTAATAGAGTATAAAATTACGAAATTCTGCCAGAACGCCAAATATCTAAAAATGACGTCGGTAGCGTGCGCTCTACAAAATAGATTATCTTCAGAAATATTTATCATATTGCATTAACATTTTCAGATCTGAATTAAAATAGAAATCTCAAAGCATAAGTTTTTGTCTCTTTACGCGGATTTTAGACGATTTTATTGCATCTGTGACATTACTTTTGGATTAACCCTCATAAACAGCTAAATTAAATAGGCCTCATTCATTCTTTTTACTGATCTCCAGTTCATATAGATTTTACAAATCTATTTTTACACGTAGCTGCAATGTTATAAAGAGGCAAAACTATCTCTGGAAGGCAGGATCTTGCTTTAAAAAATGGCATTGTTTTGGTGTAGCCTCTTTTCCAAAGACAGAATTCTTGTAATTGATCAAGGTGATGATTTTGTTCAGGGCGTGATCAAATCCAATAAAGCTCGATGGGTTTTTTGATAGATTTGATCACGCCCATACCGAAATTATCACCTCAAAATATTCAAAGAATGATTCCGTATTCCTTATTCTTATATAATTTTTAGCATTTATACGGTATTTGAATATAAATAAGCAAACTCCGCTTGCGCCCCAAGTATACGTCATTTGAATTTATTGGGCTGTATTGTACAAAATCGACACCTAGTTTTATCACAGACAAAGACAAAGACACTGAACGATGTAAATATTACTTAATAAACATGTTTATTTTAAAGATCTTATTCTTATGCAACATAGTAATTTGCTTCAAGAAGCTGATGCACAATATAAAATGCTTTATGGTTGCGTCTATGATATTGACATGGTAACACACTCTTGTTACTTCTCTTGTTTAAAAGAAGCAATGAGTACTTAGTTGATTGCAAATTTTAATAACTTGCCTCTAAAGACAAAGAGACGTATTCAGTTCTGATATGTGGCTAATATAGTTTCTACAGACCCAAGGGCAATTCAGTTTCTAGATTCATTATTGTGAGGACCCATGATTTATGTATTTTGTTAGTATCTATCAGTACAGAGACCATTGTACGAGGGTAGACCCAAAGGTAATGTCACAGATGCGATAAAATCGTGTAAAATCCGCGTAAAGAGACAAAAACTTGTGCTTTTAGCTATCTATTTCAATTCAAATCTGAAAATGTTAATTCATTATGATAAATATTTCTGAAGGTAATATATTTTGTACAGCGTGAAGCAAGGATAGTCGCCACACGCTAGTGACGTCATTTCTAGATCTTTACCGTTCTGGTAGAATTTCGTAGTTTTGTACTCTGTACAATTTGGCCACGAAGCTTTATTTTCCTTTTTTATAAAGAGTAACTGTAACGTGCAAGGGGGTCACTGCCTGTGATCCCCGCGGGCCCGTACCCGAGATAGAATCGGATAGCCCTGATTGCTGCCAATATATACAAGTGCAGACTTTAATCACCGCTCCTGCACATATATAGGTACCGACGTTAACGCAAGCAGGGATGACCGCACACTTACGCCAACAACGCAACCTAACGCAAGCAGGGAGTGCCGCACACTTGCGCTAGAACGGCCAGAACACCAGCAGGGATGACCACACACTAGTGCTCCGCCGCAACCACCACCAACACAAGCAGGCATGACCGCACACTTGAATTGATGCGATACAGAGCAGGGATGACCGCACACTCTGTATCGTAGGTTATTTCACACGAAGATTAGAAAGAGCAGGGATATCCGCAAACTCAATCTAACCGTACCTGTCTAAGTTTAACCCCAAACAGTTGTTCTCCGTAACGCAATAGACACTGTCCCTATATATGTGCCGGCCAAGAATAATTTGTGGTATCTAAAAACGGGAAATCGAAAATAAACAAACTAACTAGACCTAACCTAAAACTACTTATGCCAAACAACTTATTTACAAAGAATATTATTGTAAAACAAATAATCATCACATTAATTGGTAATTATTGGAAACAATAATTAAATCATCAAAAATCAATAAATCAAAGGGGAATAACTCTTGCTAAAAAATATATATTAAGAAGCTGCCCGCTTCATAACTAATTTTTCTTTTCGTAATCGATGGGGTACATGTAGTATATTGGATATATTTTAATGAGCGATCAGTTTTTCGAGGTTTCTTCAAGAAGTCAAGAACGTAGCTTTATGATATAGCTCATGACGTAATAACCTAGTTTTAATTTCCTTCAGAGCATAAATCTTCTGTGTATTTGATTTATTTATTAACATGTCATATACATTTATCAGATATTGCAACCACGTTAAGAGAACCCTGTTCACTCGCTCTTAATTTTAGTTTGATATAACAATTCCAGTACATCTTCCAGTGATTTCTATCCATCAAAGCAAAAATGTTTCGTATCACTATTCGCATGTCCAACCTTTTTATTTCCTGGTCTTGGGAAAAAAGGCATTGTCACCCCTGCGAATGTGTTCGGAATGTTTTCTTTATCGTTGCTAAGTATGTAATAAATCCAGAGGTGCTCGAATGAAAGTTCACGAGTCTTCACCGAGATTTGTTCAGTTCCTGTGAAATTTCGAGCGGAAGTATAAATGTTCGGATAATATTCTCAAAATACGCAAGTACTGGTCGTTTTTATATCATATCCTCCTTGGATTTATGTTTAAACATGAAAACCTTTTAAGATGTATGTCTTATTTCACCATCTAGCGGTTATTTACATTAAACGATAATATTCAGAACAGAGTTATCGTTCGTGTTCAACCACGTGTTGAGTGGTTGAAAATATAAACATTGGGTTGCTTAATAAAATCATAGCCATGTTTGATGCTTGTAGTGTGCAATACCATGTTTTTAGAAAAATAATGGGTGTCTGTTTTGCATTAAAACTTATGTATATCGAGCCATTTTCAAAGAGCATTCTGCATAAAATAGTATAGTCTGTTTCACTATTGATGCTATTACTAGATCAGGCGCGGATCGAAAATTAATCCTCAGGGGGGATCTCTACAAGCATGTTCATTGTTGCAACGGCAGACAAAAGCTATTTTTTGTATTGTCGCATGTATTTCTAGAACACATATTATACATTAATTAATGAAGATAAAGTTTAAAATCAATAAACCTATAGATTTTATATTTGACTACAAGTACCTAGATTCTATGAAATAGACTATAAACACGAGGCATAATTTTTACTGCGAAACTGAAAGGGTCAAATAAAATCACGTGGTCTAAGATTTAAATGACAATAACATTAGCAGGGGTGATTGTGTAGATATCCGAAATGGACGGTAACGTTCTTTAATTTTTTACAACAGTTAGAAAGTGTCAATGGTATATCTGTTTCAAAATATTGTGTTGTTTGGGTCTTTTTCAAATTTTGAAATTATGTTATTTATACAAAAATACAAACCCTAAAAAAGACGTAAATTCAAAACGCGGCGATGTCACGTATGTATCAGGCTATAAAAATCACTATATTAAAATTAGAATTTTGATAAGGAAAATATTGATGTATCATTTTATACAATTCAGCGCCACTGTTAAACGCGGTGCATAGTGTGATATTACTTTTGGATCAACCCTTGTATTGTAACATGTTATATGAACTGTTTGTTTTTCTGATGCATGAAGCAAGGACCGATTTAACTCGCATTATCTTTTATCAATGGTTACTAAAGTCTTATTAGTTATCACATTATCATGCCTTATCTCTCCGCTATAAAATCAACGTCGCCACAGATTTGCCTTCTAGTGTGTTATGATGGCGACCTTTAAGTTTCTCCTGTGCTCTGTGGTACTTGCAACGTATTGCTTCGTGTCATCATTGTGTGATTTTACAACGGTAGGAATATCTTATGACCATGGTTAGAAAAACCAAAAACTTGGTATAAAATTTTTCAGAATATTTTCTTTTAGTTCGCAAACAAAAAAACCTCCAAAAAACTTGGTTTAAAATTTTTCAGAATATATTCTTTTAGTTTGCAAACAACGGTCAATATGGTGTTTGCTTGCTGACTATCGTCGCAAAAACGGCCAATATGTACGATTCTTTCCAATTTGACCCCCGGGATATGAGTCTTGGAGAACTTTGCGGACTCCGGTCCCTGACTTGAGACGATAGTTAATTTTTAGAGCTATTTTAGCGCATAGTACCCTTTAAGTGATGAGGAATGTATGTTCTTAATCTATAGTTATCCAAAGTTTACTCGCATGTGAGAAATTTTTCTTATTTTTAACGTCTGAACTGATTGTTCCCTCACAGAGAAAATTTTCCTACGTACAATGACGGTCTAATACGATTGATATCATCATTAAATAAATTTTAGATTCCTGTATCCCCGTGTCTCTTAAACTGTTTTCATGTATACCTAAAATGACGCAAAGCAAAATGTATACTTTAAGGACCCTTATGCCAGACAATTTTATATCAATAATAATTCATTATTGCTTGACGTATGAATAGGCCCACATAATAAATATTTTTTCTCTCGTAATTACGAGAAAAAATCTCGTTGATACGAGAAAAGATCCATTTAAAATGGCTCGTTTCATTGTTCTATTTTCTTTATGTAAAGTGTATGAAGTACTGCAATGTCTTTTATTATACACATACTTAGCATACTGATCGTTTAAAAGCGTACACAAAATTTGATATAAAATAATAATAAACTTGTAATTACAAGATCTTTTCTCGCAATTGCGATATAAATAATTCGTAATAAAAGAGATCGTTTCTCGTATTAACGAGAAAATTAAGTCGTTATAATGATATCTTTTCTCGTTATTACATGATCCTTTCTCGTAATAAAGAAATCTTTTCTCGTAATTACGAAATATTTTCTCGTAAAAACAAGATCTTTTCTCGTAATTACGAGATAATTAACTCGTAATAACGAGATCTTTTCTCGTAATAACGAGATGAATAACTCGTAATAACGAGATTTTTTCTCGTAATTATGAGATAAAATTTTTTTTATGTGGCCTTATTCGTCTTTCGTAATTACGTCATTACACCAGCCATTTTTCAAGAGTTGTAAGATGCATTATCCGATACAGTGCAGGCAATGGGAACTAGCCAAAACATTATTTCTCGTACAAAAAATATCTCGATACATGTGACAATATTTAAGTTTGTAAATAATGAAAATGTAAAAAGGATGTAATAAACAATAATAAACAAGAGTTTTCAGTTAAAAGGGAGGGTCACCATTCACGCGTGTAATCCTGATTTAAAAAGAGGTCACCCCGTGTTTGGGGGGATCATTATATCAAGTCGTTATCTGTTGTCTACTGTGATAGAATGGTTTCGAAAACAATCTTTTCATTTTATCTTATTTGTATGAATGTACATGTTATCTTTTCCTTTATATTTTTATTAATAGCAACACAACACACTCCGAAGCAATGTTCGTCCTCATGCATCGAACATGCGCAAAATGGTGAGTAACACATGCTCTTTGTTAGATTACAGTTGCATGAACAATGTTTGATGGTGGTAAGAGACACTTAAATTTTAATGTGAACGAAAAAGCAACGCTGTATCATAAAAACGGTATATTCATAATTTCATGCATTTTTTTTTCTAAATCGTAAGATTTTTTTGCCTTCAAATCCATTTTAAAATTTCTTATGAACGAAAGTGTTTTAAAAAACCCTACCCCCCTTAAAACCCAAAACAAAAGAAAAAAAGTAAAAAACAATTTTGAACCGAACACAGATAAAATGAAGAAAAATATATTTAGGTAATATAATTATAATTCATATAATCAAAAAAAAATCACAAAATGATGCCTGTTTCCTGTTTTTAAGAACATAGTGGTTTGACTTGTACGGACACATACTGTAGTTAGAAATTAGTGAACCCCAAATGAATATCTTGTTCAGATGTGGAGCGACGAGTTGGCCAAAATTGCACAGACTTGGGCTAACAAATGCAAACTTGAGCATAACTCACTTAGATCACAGGAATCCAGCACTTGGCACTATGTAGGCGAAAATATCTACTGGAGTACAAGTAAGTTTGAAACCATTACTGAACTGTTAGTATGCCACTAGTTATTGAAAGTAAATATGTCATACATGTACTTGTAACATTATAAAAGCACCGAGTTCTTTTATCTAATTACTTCTTAACTATTAAAGACAAATTCAAAATATTAAATGAATAACAACAAGAAGTATAAGACAGGAAAGAAGCTGCAGGTCCGTAGCTCCTGGTCTGAAAAAATTCGGATGGACGACAGGACGACGTCCATTCGAATTTTTTAAGACCGGAAGCTACGAACCCGCACCTAGCAGGAAAGCTGCTCGCTGGTGCTCCTTTCATTACTTAATGTGCATGCTTTAAGATTTCTAAGACAGTATCGTGATAACGAAAATCATATACCACAATATTCCTATTTAACCACTGTGTTAATAGTACTAAAACATACCAACATACCAATTAGTAGTCAAAGTTCAACACAGATCAACACGGTGAATCATGTGTAAACGGTTTTTTTTTTGTTTTTCAATATAATTAAAAGTTGCGCCTTTTTTGGTGGATAAATTAATGTCATTTCGTTTAGAACACAAAAATATATTTTACCAAAGAAGATGCTTAGCAAAAAAATATCTCAAACATCATCAAAATGTTAAAGTGTACTGAAAAAACTTGTAAAATTATAATCAATTATTAGAATTAATACTCCTGTCAAAAATCCATTTTTCTTTCCTAAACATTAAATACCTTAACTAATAACAAAACCAGAAAAAACCCACCAAAAACTGGTATCAAATCACAAGTAATGATGATTACAAGAAAGAAAAGTAATCTGATGTAATCGATTACTTCTAAAATGTAATTAGCTTGTAATTGATTACTTTTAAAACCAAAAGTAATTGTAATTTAATGAATTACTTTTGAAAGTAAGCAATCCCATCCCTGTATGCTTTTAACTATGCTCTTAGATGACAAGATCTTTATACATGTTTCGTGACTTAAAAAAATTCGTAAAATACTACGATAGTAAAATTCTTTATTTTAAAGCAATGTGTAATTTACACCAACTCTAGTATGTGTGCAAAGTTTCAAGAAAATCTACCATTTGATTCTTTTCATGGACAAAAACAGATACATTTACTAGTACTACAGGGATATATATGAAATTGTCATATTCCGCACTTCGAAGCAGATAAAAAAAGTGCTACAGTAGCGATATACTTTAAATTGTGAAATTTGATTAGTAAAATCATTTTCTACTTAAAAAAATACATAATTCTATCTATGGTTTTTCATGAGGGTCATCTCATGATATAAAAATGCACCAAATGTTGATATATATTTTGAGTAATACAATTATAGATTGGTACAATGGGTTCATTTGAAAATTAAGAAAAATAAATCCGGGTATAGTATTACTCTATGTGTAAAACTTCAAAGGCATGTACATCAAATCTTTAATGTCTATAAAAGTTTACAAAGGTAGGGATTATTTTTTTGCAGGGAACCACACACCTGAGTACATAGTTAGTCACTGGTATGCGGAGAACACGCATTACACCTTCGCCGACCATTCGTGCAGTAGCAGGTGTGGTCATTACACTCAGGTAAATCAACTGTATAAAGCATACACTTAACATTTACACTCTGGTTAATCAGCCATACAAAGCATATTATACTTTACACTAAGGAAAATCGACCGTATAAAGCATACTTCACATTTACACTCATGTGGGGCAACTATATATAAACCATTGAATATTTTAACGTTACATATTATTTTGCCATTAATACAATAACGATTCAAACTGATTTTCGCGATTTTCTATGAGGCTAGTGGTACAAGAACAGTCATAACATTATAAGGGCATGAATACATTGGACGCAATGACACTTAATTATCCGGCTTCATCCACAGTTGTATATTTATATCTACCGAGTATGATTCCCTCTATTTCTAACGGAAACTGTAGTTAATTCATAGCTCTATAGAAACTAATCTACACGCCCCGTTTATCGATTGGTCGAAACTTACAGCGACTGAATATGACAGGAAATTTACAAGACTGAAATCTACATGCCCCGGTTATCGATTTGACGAAATCCCCCCCCTTTCCGTTAATCATCGCTTATTAGTATGCTTCGTTCAATCCCGACTCTGAGTATGACGTCAAATGATGTTTGCGTTAACTTGGTATACAAACTGCTGACGCAAATTGACAGGGAAAATTTATAAAAGACAAAGATATAGCACAGACTCGGAGCGATTTGTTGACAATAATCATCACATGATGTTTTTGTTATATTGTTTGTTTGATATTTTCTATAAGTACAGTATGTGATATAAAAATTATGGCATGGCTTTTTAAAAATATCTCATCCTATATTAGACCAAAGTTGTTGTATATCACCCGGAGCACCAACCCTCACCTATAGACGTTTATACCATATTGTATCATAAGTTTTACTTTGAATATTAAATACTATTTTCGTGAATAAATTGAAATTATTTATTTTGAATTCAAACAATATTGTAAGAACAGGACGTTGTATGAATACAGGTTGTCTGGGCCAGCACCGAGTACGTAGGCTGTGGTACGGCCCACTGTGGACACAACTATTTCACCGTCTGTGACTATGGACCGGGGTAATCGTTTTCCTTTAACGTCTAGTACTCTTAAAGCAATATGAGCTTCGATTTTCATGCTGATTTTTTTTTTTTACGAAAATGTTATTTTCTACTAAAATGACAAAAGTATCATGGTTTTTGAATTCTGTTAGCCATATTTTGTGTGAGAAAAGCTGTTAAAAAGCCTTAATTGAAGCACAATTTAATTATTTATGTCCTGTACAACACTTGATCTGCTATATATTCCTTAGAAGAGAATCTTTCTTCCAACAAAAAAAAAAAAGAAGATTTTTTAAAATCTTATTTATCATAAAAGTTTAAGTTACATGCAGACTTATGATACTAGCAGGTTTTTGCAGCAAAATAGAATTAAAAAAAAATACAGCTCATATTGCTTTAAATATTGTGTTGCATAATGCAAAAAGAACATGAAAGCAATTGCTATATGGCGCATCATTCGTCTTTTATTTAAATATTTTAAAGACAATTGACAATTAAGTGGTTTCTCATGTTTTTAGTTAAATGTTTTATATGATTTTGTAGAGGAAACTTCCGAGGAGAAACACCATTCACACAAGGAGCCTATGCAAGTCATTGTCCTTCAGGTTATCATAAGGACCACCAATATCCACATCTATGTTCAAAAGCTTAATATGAAAAGGAAGGCAAAGTCACAGTCAAACCACATCCTGTCATTACCAGGGTGGCTAATATAACGTAACTTTATTATAATAAATGTTATTATACAACACTTACTGGATACTTTGTTTTGTATGGAAAGAGCCATCCATCTTTTTGAATACTTGTAGATATTAAACTAGACCTTAATTTATACAAGAGGCCAGATGGCCTTAACGGTCACCTGAGTAGCATATAACCCATACACAAACTTGTCGAGGAGTCTCAAATATATGCATTTAATTAGTTTTCATTCTGGAGTAGAAAAATTATAAATCTGTAAAGACGACCACCTCCCTGCCTGAAATATTCCAAAAAGAACTATGAAACCTATAATTTTGGTGAAAAACTTAAAGATCTGATCTATCATGAATTCAGTTTCCTTTCAGGTGTGTGGGAGTACAGAAAATAATTTTTAAACATTATATACAATAACACCTTTACATCCATTTTGGCCCTGCCCTAGAGTCAAAACCCATACTCCAGAGGACATGAAATTTGAAATTTTAGTAGAAGACTTCCTGGTAAACATAATTATGAAGTCAGTTTTTCATACAGATGTGTGAGAATAGCGAAAAAGATTTTTAAACATTATATGCATTAACGCTATATTGCCCCCCCCCCATGTCCTGAATCCCTGACCCAGGGGCCATGTATTTCACATTTTGGTAGAGGAGTTAACGGGCATTATATTATAACCATGTATTCATTTTTTGCCCACATGTGTGGGAGTAAATAAGAAGATTTTTAAGATTCAATACGTTTTTACTATATGGCCATATTGGCCCCACCCTAGAGCCAGAATCCCTGACCCAGGGGCCATGAATTTCACAATTTTGGTTGAGGACTTCATGAACAACATAATCATGCAGTTAGCATTTAACAAATATTTATGGGGGTACTGGAGAAGAAGATTTTCTAAGATTTAATACATTTTAACTATATGGCCCCACCCTAGAGCCTGAACTCCTGAAACAGGGGTCATGAATTTCACAATTTTGGTTGAGGGCTTCATGTACATCATTATCACGCATTTAGTTTTTAACAAATGTATATGGGAGTAGAGAAGAAGATTTTCTAAGATTTAATACATTTTAACTATATGGCCCCACCCTAGAGCCTGAACCCCTGACACAGGGGTCATGAATTTCACAATTTTGGTAGAGGGCTTCATGGACATCATAATCATGCATTTAGTTTTTTCCTCACATGTGTGGGAGTAGAGAAGAAGATTTCTGAAAATTCGTTTGTTTGTTTTTTTTTTGCATATTTTGCCCCACTTGTGCTTCCCCGGGGGTGGTAGAGCCATGGATTTTACAATTTGGATTCCTCTTACCATAGAGATGCCTCACATCAAAAATGGTAACAATTGGGCTTTTAAAAAAATGTAAAATTGTTAACACACGATGGACGACGTATGACGCACGACGACGGACGAAAACGGATAGCAATAGGTCACATGAGTTTACTCAGGTGACCTAAAATCTTAAATAATATGTTGGGTTATAAATATAGAATTAAGGTGGCGCTATACACCCACAGTTTATTCCAATTTTCAATAGAAGACCACAAAACATAAACTTATCAAATATTAAAAAGATAACAGTGATACCATAGGTATTTAAAAAGAATTTTTAAAGATTTTTCGTATTTCTGTAAAAGATTTTTTTTTAAAAGTTAACTATTAACAAATTGAGATAATTATTTATTGTCATATGAAGGATATTTCCTTAAGACACATAAAAAATATAACACTTTATAACATTCAAAAATTTTATTATATCAATGTTTTTTTTGTATTTCCCCAAAACATAATTTTTCATATCTTCTTACTCTGTGACATAAAAAATGAATGAAAAACATTGCAAATAAACACCAAATTTTTTCCAAAAAACTATTTGGTATGAAAGTTCCTCTGATAGAAGTTATCGTTCCTAAATCCCAGGGCCCAATCACGTTGGGGACTTTAAAATTTCTGAGTTTCCTAAATATTGTGTTGGAATGATAAATACATGTATATTTCAATTTAGGCATATGTAAGCAAATACATTCGCTTTAATGCAAAACTAAGTCAAATAAATAAAGGGGAAAATTAACTTATACGATTTAACTTTAACTTATGTATCCCAACCTGAGAGCAATTCAAAGCCACCCTCCCATCCCCTCAAGGTAGAATATATGTCGATATTAATAAGAATTAAAGTACATTAAAATTGAAATACTTTCACCGGTTTAAAATTTTCTTTCACAATATTTAACCAAAAAATACCTTTTAAAAACTTTGGCGTTGTGAAAATTTTAAAATCCCCAGCAGGAGTCGAACTCATGACGTATAGGTCCGTAGCAAACCCTCTTGCCCAGTGCGCTCAGATAGCAATGCCGGGAAAGAAACTATTTATAAAATTATACTTGATTTTATTGTTTATTTCGATAAATAATACAACACAACATGAAAGTGTTCCTTCCACATACATATAAATAATGAATTTTCCAATTAAATCTATCCATTTAACATTTTTTTCAAAAGAGCAGTCCCCATACAATTTGCCTCAGTTTAAATCAGCAAGTACCGGAATTGCATGCTTCCAGATTTACTTTTTTGCGTACTTCGTCATCAAAAACGGGTGTAAAGTGCCATCTTAACTGTAATTAAAATTTACGTTTTGCTTCAATTTTGAATACAATGTAATATACTGTCAAAATGTTGGCACAGCAACTTTTGAAGGTTTGTTATTCTGTGTGAAATAACACCGACTATTAAAATAAATCTTGTGAAACAACACATAAAACACAGCGTTGATACATTTTAACTATGCTGTGACAGGCGTGTGTTTTTTTCTCACTCCAATTTACATTTTTGCATCTACACACCTATTATATTAGATTTTTGATAGGTACTTTATGAAAAAAACAATAGCTTTCCTCCTTACTCTCTTGGGTGTTTTTTTGGCGAATAAGTTAACCTAGGAACATTATCTTCTGATTCATAAGAATAAATCACCCTTTAACTAACAATAAAACTTGAATAAAACAATATGACAATATGAAAGGAAACAATTTTAAATTAGTTTTTGATCATAAAATCAACGTTCAATAGCGTTAAGCGACTAAATGCTCAAATACTTTGTATAAAAATATCTTTGATAAAAATTAAAGAGATACAGCAAATTATATTTTCGACATAAATAAAACATTTTAAAATTTAAAAAGTACAATTTATAAATCCAGTCTCTTTTTGCCACCTTTGTTCTTCTAGTTCCTATAATAAAAGAGGCGGTGCATGATTTTTCCCAGAACATGTTCTTCTGAATTGTACTTTGGCTGCCTTGGCGACACAAAGTAATTTGTTATTTTCCAAGATTAACAAAACCAGCTCTAATCTTTGTGCACGTCACAAACTGGAAAAAAATTCTATGCACTCTTAAATTTGACTAGAATACTAGTAATTTGATAAAACAGAAGTAAGTTTTTCCAACATAAAACACAAATAAAGTTTGTATTGAAATTTAATATCATTAACATACAATTAATATCGTTAAAGTTATTGATTATTTTGAATGATTTATTAATTACGATGCACTCTGTAATGTACATTTTGTCGCCAGCCTGACCTATCAACATGAATAAAAACAAAAAAGAATTTAATGCTATTGTTTGCGGGAATTTTATGTACAAACAATTTTAACCTTTTAGTTTTCGGAAGTTTTGATTAACTTGTTATTTCCAAAGTTAAAATAAAAGTGCATATTTGTATTAATTACACATAAATCATCAATATATTATGAAACTGAACAACAATGGAAGTAATGAGTTTGTATATAAATGGCGTAATTTCGTTCAGCAGACATTAAAATTAACTTCGTCTTCCCGGACTTACATGTTATATTCGCCAACACAATGAACACAAACTTATGTCTGTTTCCCGTGCTGTTCTTCCTGCAAGTCTTAACTTTGTGTTCCGGAAACTATGTACAGGTATTTTCTTTTTAAAATTAATCCAAAATATTTATAATGTATCAAAATATATGCAGATTTACGGCGGCGTGGTAGGGCCAGATAAAAAAAATAAATAGTCTTATTTGTTCGGACGATTAAGGTATTTGTTCGGACGAATTACGATTTGTTCGGACGAATGAATAACGATTTGTTCGGACGAATTACGATTTGTTCGGACGAATAACGATTTGTTCGGACGAATTAGGATTGTTCGGACGAATCAGATATTTGTTCGGACAAATAACGATTTGTTCGGACGAATTAGGATTTGTTCGGACAATAAGTTATTTGTTCGGACGAATTAGGATTTTTGTTCGGACGAATTAGGATTTGTTCGGACGAATTAGCTATTTGTTCGGACGAATAAATTATTTGTACGGACGAATTACGATTTGTTCGGACAAATAAGTTATTTGTTCGGACGAATTAGGATTTGTTAGGTCAAATTACAGGAAGAGTTCTATGAAGTAATCTGTATTGTAACCATTGAATAGATGAGTCGTTGGTTGTCTTAAAACATGCATTGGAAGCATCATAAACATAAATTTCCACCCCATATTGTACCAATTCTGAATTACACTTTGAAATTGCTGTTAGGGTTATTTTAGAGGCAATTATTTGTTTGTAGATGGGTTTTGTACATTTGTTTTGCAAAAGGAAAGGTTTGTAATATAATGGAATATATGGAGTAAAGGATCTTTTCAATAAAGATTTGATATGTACCGGTAAAAAGGATTTTAGATATGTTGATATAGCACTAACTTTGTACAGATATGCAAATCAATTTTTTTTGAAAATTTAAATGTGACAAAAGATCTCCATTGTCATCTAGAAAGTCATTAATAATCTTTACACCTTTTTTTGTACCAACTCTTTATAAACATTGTTTTCATACCAATTCTAATATGGCTATTATACCAAATAGGCATAGATAAAAAGTTTTCTTCAATATAATTATCATCAAAAGATTTTTTAACATAGAGCATTGATTTAAATATATCTTTCCAAAAGTCATTATTTTTGGGAATAACACATTCAGTAATAAATGCATCACCAAAATCAAGTAACAAGCTGACAAAGTATTCACCATTAATGGACTTCAATATGTCCATGAATTATGTCCAACAATTAATTCTTTAATCCATGAATATTTTAATGACATACTACATTTATTAATATCAAACATTTTTAAGCCTCCTTCTTGATATTCTTGAATAACTACTGCACGTTTTATTTAATCACATTTGGCATTCCAAAAAAAAAAAATCAAAAATATCTTTGTTCAATGTGGTGATTACCTCCCCTTAAGAAGTAGGTAAAAACATAAATAAGTGATTGATTTTTGGAATAATTAGAGATTTTACAACCGTCATACGTCCAAGTTGTACTTTATCTTTATTTATTACCTTTGACGACATAATTTAATATGTGAATAAAGATAACGCAACTCACCTTTATATTAAAGAAGTTTATGTACATCAAGCGTGAATCTAGAGGCGGGTCAGCTTCCCCTTAGAAAATTTAAATTTCTTAAATTTAGATTGTAAAGTTACTAAAAAAAGGTCTAAGACCCCTCCCCTCAGCAAACATAGATATCCCTTGGACCCTCCCCCCTTCCAAAACATTTTCTGGATGTATAAGCACCAATTATATGTCTAAGTAAATTTGATTCAACTTATCAGTCTCTGATGAACTTCAAAGACGTTAAAAATCCTTAAATGGACTCCCTGAATCCTGTGCTAACATAATATATAGAGGATATCTATAATGTGTGATTTCATATTTGCTTTATCCAACGAGTTGAAATGGTGTATATATTCGCAAGGCTGGCCGAGCGAATACAACCATTTTATCGAGTTGGATAAAGCAAATATTAATGTAAAGTTTCACTGAAATGAATTATTTAGCTCTAAATAATTGTTCTTAGAGCGTATTCATTTGATTAAAGGGGCATGGTCACGATTTTAGTCATATTTTATTTTTCTGTTTTTATTATTTACAATGCATTATGAATGCATTTCTAATGATCAAATGAAATTTGGGTGCCCATCAATGAGTTTTAAGCAAGATACAGGGCTCACAATTCTTCGTCATGTAAACAAGGCTCGTACCCTGTTTTTGTTTACATAGGTTCAATATACCAGTAAACAATCTTTTTCAAGATGATTTGTCTATATTATTATTCATTTTAAGCATAAATAAACAGTTCCTAATGATTAACACATTCATTTTAGGTCTAAATCTGGAATTTTCACCTCAACGTTAAAAATGTAAACAAAAGCTTTGTTTACATAGCGAGGAATTGTAAGTTCTTTAACTCGATTATAATTCAACGAATGACACTCAAATTTTGGTTGCCTATTAAAAATGCCTTACTGAAGCATTTTAAACATTTAAATTGAAAAATTAATTTTTGACCAAAATCGCGACCATGCCCCTTTAAATGGAAAAATTTATCAGAAGACTTAAATAATAAAGTTTGTTGACATGCACAAAGTTGCGAATGCTCGTTAGTTTGAATTGACTCGAACGAGGAACAGTTGTAAACTTCTTATTAAACATTATTTCGGTAAGTTCTTCTATATAAACACAACACGTACGCACTGGGACCAAGAAACTTAGACAAGCTCACTTTTGGTCTCGGTCTCACTTTTACAAAAGGAATATCTTGTATTGCAGAAAAGTGAGACTGAGATCAAAAGTGAGCTTGTCTAAGTTTTATGGTCCTGAGGCCTGGATGAACTCCTTGATGTAGGCCTAGTTAGCGTAATTTGCAGTTTTATAAACTACACAAAGCAAATTGATAGTTTGAAGGGGGCTAAACTTATAAAAAAGCTTGACAAACATAAAAAAGGTCTTTAGGTATTTTGGTTACGGTTACGTATAACTTTGCATAAAAAGTCGGGGGGGGGGGGGGCGACCCCCCTCCCCCCCCCCCCCCCCAGGCCCGGTTCCGACGCCTATGCTACGCAGTTATGTGTTTTCCTTCATATTTGTAATTTAAGTCTTTGACAAAATCCATTTTATAGGCCTATCAATTTTTGTAGTAGATATAGTTATGTTGAAAGTACTAGCAAATCTTCCAAATTAGGTCACTGAAGCGTTGAAGCGAGGGGCTGTGTCAAAAATAGTTTGGACCGGAAGTATTTGATAAAGTATCACCCGTTTGATATAGCAAAGGTTTATCACACGGGTAATGTACACCACACGTATGAGAAAAATAAATTATATTTTTATAGCTTATAAAATATATTAGATTCGTTGTTTCTAACTAATTACAACTTGTAATTGATCATCAAAGCTGAAGAACGATATTTTTTAATGTCGAACTTACGTAATTAATGCACTTTTGATTGTCAAAAACACGCCAGAAACATGTATATATACCCCAAATTTGATCGTGTAAACAATAAAGTTAACACTTCGCAGCTCCTTTGCAACATAAATCGCCGTTATCATCGCCGTTTACATGAATCAAGATGGCCGTATTTAAATTTCAATTCAGCTATGTTTTTTTAAATTCATTTTTTGGCAAAATTATCAGGGCGTCGACCGCCTCTGCCACACCTATTCCAACACCCTTGAAATATCAGTGACTAGTACATGTATAACATTTAGGTGATATCATTTAGAGGAAAAACAACATTCAAAGAAATGGATGACTTGATCTCAGACCCTCTCCCCCTTTATTGCCAGATCAGATAGTCTTATAAATTACTCATTAAAAATTCTGTTTTATTTCCAGATATAACTAATTCGTCTGAACAAATAGCTAATTCGTCCGAACGAATCCTAATCGTCCGAACAAATAACTTATTCGTCCGAACAAATTATTATTCGTCCGAACAAATTCCAATGGGTCCGAACACAAAATTTATTTGTCCGAAAAAATAGCTTATTCGTCCGAACAAATCCTAATTCGTCCGAACAAATAGCTGAATTATTCGTCCAAACAAATCGTAATTCGTCCAAGTGAATAACCTATGCGTCCGAACAAATAGCTAATTTGTCCGAACAAATCCTAATTCGTCCGAGCAAATAGGATTTTTTAATTTTTTCATCTGGCCCTTCCATGCTGCCATACAGATTAATCAATTTTAATAACATTAAAACCTTTCACCTCATTTTTTTTTATATATAATTTATTTCTTTTTCAAGGAACAGATTTACAGAACAGACATTCAGTCACACACACACACACACATACCGACCACACTTATGAAAAAAACACCTAAATGTATTATTTAGTGAACCTCAAAAAATTGATCAATGAAATTTATCAGTATAGCCAGAATTTTTTTCAGTATTTACATACTTCAAAAAGAATAGAGTCTGATGAAATTATCAAATCTTTAAAATGAAAAAGTGGTAAAACTATTACACATTTTTTCTAGGAACATAATGCAATACGATCAATGGTTGATCCACCAGCTGCAAACATGAAGAAACTAGTGAGTATGCATGATTTAACCCTCTGTATAAAACTATAGAATTTTTTTTTTTTTTTTTACAATTGTATTGTAATGAAAAACTCAAGGAAAATTGAATATATTAAAATGTATACACTCATTTATACCAAATATGTCAAGAAAATATTCTTACAAGAACAACTTACAAAAAAAAGTACTTGAATAAAATTTATCACCTAACAAAATCGATAGAACTTTCATGATAATGATTGGATGAATAAAATAAACCAAATAATTAAAATGAAATTACTCAGTTATAATTTCTTTACGAAATTTTAACTTTTGGATGAAATAGTATAAAAAATTCTGAAACGTACTTTCCAGATGTACTCTAGAGAACTGGAAAGCATTGCACAACGGCACTCTTCAGGTTGTTCCTTTAACCATAACGATCACAGGTCACGACAGTCTCATTTATTCAGCAGTGTCGGGGAAAACATTTTCTACGGAAGGAGTAAGTTATTTCTATCATTTCTTTTCAACGATGTATCTTCTGAATGAAAAAAAAGATTCTATACTAGTGGCTTCATATTTTGAAATCTGTTTTTCAATAACGGTATGTTGTTTATTTTTCGTACAGAGGGTGATAACATAACAGATGCAATCGAATATTGGCGTGAACAGGGGGATTACTACAATATCCGGACCAATGAATGCCAGCTGTTCAAATTCTGCGAGTATTACACTCAGGTACTTGTAGGCTATCAAAATCAACTTAATTAGAAAATTTCTATGAAAAAAAACCCAACAACTATAAAACGTAAAAATGCCAATCTTTGTTCACTCCTGCAATTGAGGATCTCTTTTTTTCGAGGGATAACAAGTATATTCGATAAACCACAAGGTTGACGACGAAACATTTAGTAAAAAGTAGAAAAAATGTATATATACAAGTTAACATATCTATGCAAACGTCTATAATTATAGGTAACATGGGCATATTCTAATTATGTTGGATGTGGAAAGTCGGACTGTGGTGAAAATTCGTTCATTGTCTGTAATTATGCATCCAGGTGAGCTAAGCACTAATACACATCATATATACACACACATACAACAATGAACCCACTTACATATGTATTATGACAATATCTTTTATTTTGTAGCAGTACATTAAACCAGAGACCATACCTTCCAGGCTCCAGCTGTGCCGCATGTTCACGTCATTATGTCTGCCAGGAGAAACTTTGTATACTGACGTTTAAATGAATTTGTCTGTATATATCAGTGGTATATATAGGAATTAAAAAAGGCAAAGGATATAAGCCTACTTTTTCAAAAACAAATATTTTAACTTTATCTTTAGCATGTTTACAAACTAAGTCAATTTTTTTAAGACCGAAGTAGCAAATGTAATAAGGGTGTGAATACTGTACGACTAGAACTAGCCAATCTTTACTATATTCCTTCGATATAAGAAGTTCTTTATTTTTGTTCGCTGTTAGATTAACTAAAATTAATGCTCAATAGAAAAAAGTAAACACATCATAGGGAAGGCCAAGATAAAATACAAACGTTTTTTTAAAGAGTTGTAATGCTTTGATTGTTGTAAATTCAAGTTGATGTGTGCAGTTTTGTACGTTTCTTATTAACAGTGACTGAATAATAAGTCCCTGCAATAAATGTTGACTGGTCTCTAACAATGTTTAATAGGCTGATTATTCTGTAATCAGCCATTACAATTAACACATTAGAAAATGTGTGCTTGTGAAAATGTAACGTATAACTTGTTTTATTTTTTTATTTTTAAACTAAGGCCGGGAATTGGTAACGTTTGTTCGTTTTTTTTTTTCATAGATTAATTGCAACCAGCAGTTATTTTGAGATATTTAGATACCGTAAGTGAAGACTGTAACGTAGTAACGTATAGAAAGAGCAATTTAAGGTCAGTTTTTTTACTATGATGAAAAGATTGCTTGAACTCATTTAAGACAAATGGTATTGAATGAGAAGAATTTTGTTGAAAGCGTACACTTAATCGTCATTGAAGGAAAAAAGTTATGTTATTACCAAATTTGACGTAAAAAAAAAATTAAATCAAACAAAAATCAAAATAAAACATAAATATTCCAACAGATTACATTTTTGTATGAACATTACTAGCATATATGGTATAAGATATAAAGCTACATTATTTTTTTCTGTTGATGTTTAATACATATTTATATGAAATATTATTCACACAAGAACTGCCTTTCTTATGTTATGTTTCATGTATAGAAATTTTAAATATTCTTGTCTATAAATTTTTGGAAAACAAGATTATGACGTATTATTTAAACTGTTTCAACTTAGTTAAATAAACATCTTCATTTTAGGAGCAACTCATTATGAATTTTAAAAGAGGTTTAATTAATGACATTCTTGATTAATGTAAATTGCATTCCATCTAAGGGATAAACTTGGATTTGAGTGAATTCATGATATAATGGTATACAGTATATCATAAAAATATTCCTCTAATTTCTAAAGCTTCGTCAGATCTATCAATGTTTGAATCAAATCAAAGTGTTTTCAAGAGCAATACAAAGTAAAGATCGCCATGTTCAAAATATATTAAAAGTTGTTTACTATAATTATAGCAATACTTAAACGTAAAAACAATTAAGTAATAATTAAAGAAACATGATTCTCTGGGAGGACTCAAAACAGAAACTGAAATTCAAATAGTACCACAATGATCTTCACAATGAGGTTGTTTTAATGTTTTATAGCAAATTAAAACCTTAACTTGATTGAACATATTTCATTTAGCACAAATGATTGGAATATGCATCAGACATTGGTTATTAAAGCCTTATCCATTTGTATGAGAAACCAGATCATCATTAAGCCATTGTCATCCTTGAGAAACTTATATAACTACACCATTAATAAATAAGATTCAATTTGTATATCTGGTATGTTTATTTGATGTAAAACAATTTCTTAAATAGCAGTTATCTTTGGATTAGATTTGATCTTAACGTGTGCATCCACAAAACTTTAAAATCAAGAAATATCTGGCATCAATATAAAGGATCTTCAAGACCTTGATAGATAAATCAAGCAGCTCAGTCACACAAAACGATATGCACTAGCCTTTGTGATTTGTTGTTAATTAGTTTGTTTGCAAATAGGAAGGTATATTGAAAAAGGACAACACGTCATCTGCAGCCTCCAAGGAACTCTCTCCCCATCCGTTATGTTCAGCACCCCAGTAACCATGATTTATGTATATATTTTCTTGTAAAAAGGGTCGAGTGAGATATCTCTTGATATCGTACCACCTAGATCCAGGTTTCCAACCCACCCATCCGCCATTATAAGGATATTTGTTCCAGACAAACATCATCCCATCGATTGGATCTGGAATACTATTAACATGTCTGTTGTACACTCTGGATAACTGTAAGTGAGCCTGTTTAACTACTTCGTCCGTGACTCTTGTCTCGTCATATCTCTTACTGATTATGTTTCCAGTGTTTTGAAGTCGGCTCCAGAATGGCACATCGTGAGTGTCTGTGTATGATATGAGAAGAACAGCCTTCCCTGTTCTTGAAATGCCCCAGTTGTATGATTGTCTGTATGGAAGATCGGAATGGGTAAAAGTGAAATTATGTGATCCTCCTAGCCACCATGGGTAGTTGTAAATCAGGAAAATCTTTGAGGATTGCACATCTAATACTGAATCAAGCGCGGACAAGAACTGGGGATTACTGAATTGTGGCATCTGAATTTTCTGGACAGGGACTTTTGGAATTGAGAGTATAACATTACGAGAATATACATAGCAATACTTATTTGTCGGAATAATTAATCCATTAATTGAAATTGTTTCTCTAAACTTCAATTGATACAATCCTTTGTTCTTCCTTAATACTTTAACAAGCTGCCTATTCATGGTAAGTGTGTGTCTGTAAAAGAATTGCCAAATTAATTTGCTTCAATAAAATTCATAAACGATAAAAAAAGAAAACAAGCGGAAATCAATAGGAAATTATATCATACTTTGACATATAAATATCAACGGGTTTCAAAATCAACTATCTGTTGCTTGATACTATTCACACTATTACAAAACCGGACAATTATTAAAACATCGTATACGGTAATCCTTTAATCAACAAAAATTAGGATAAAATTCTAAATTTGTTTTCTGCTAAAATTGCAGTAGAAATAGTGTTGAATTGCAAATCAAATTTGTTAGGGTTATTTGTTTGCATGCTTTATACTTGTAGGTGTTTTGTGTCATTAAGCATAAACAGAAATGGATTTTTTGTTATATAACCATAAAATTGAAGGCGCACACTACGAAGAATAAATTATGATTACAAAATGAGAAATACAATAAGAACAACTAATTCTTCTCTCTCTCTCTCTCTCTCTCTCTCTCTCTCTCTCTCTCTCTCCATTTATACATGAATCCTTTTCTTTTTTTAGATTTGCTGAATTTGCTCCTTTTTTTATTATTTTTTTTCCCAAACGTTTAACATAGTAATGACACAACAGTTAAAAATTTATCATACATATCTATTTTTTATCAGAACAAAATGATTAAGAATAAGGCTATGATTATTAATCTTATTAATATAGTTGTTGCTTACCTAATAGGATTAGACAAAAGAAATTGCCTCATGAATTCTGCAGGGAATGAATTCATTCCCGTGGGAACTGTAACAAATGGGGGAAGTCCTGTTTGGATGGGGATATTTTCAAAACCTCGTCGAGCTTTTGGAAAATTTTCAAGACATTGTTCTGGACCAAAACCGGACTGGAATAGATTGTTGTCTTTAATATATCTACGAGCCTCCAAACTTATTCCAGTTTTCTGTATGACGTCTGTGTAACTAATAAGTAAAAATGTATAATCGATAGTTCGATATAAATTTTTGTTATGATTTTTGTAAAAAATCTATATAATTGAAAAACATTGTTTTTGTTCAATCTTTGTATGTTTAAGTCATTTGAAATGTGAGAAACAACCTGACGAATTGTTTTTCAAAATTTTGAAATTCTGGAAAGAAAAGTTCTGCTCTCAAAAGTTATCAATTTACAAATATCATTTAACTAAAATAAAATATTAATAGGGTCAATGCTTTCTATTCGTTCAAAGTATCAAAGTTTTTCAGTCGTTATCAGCATTTCTTATTTGTAATTTAACATTCAAGGTTTTGGTATCTATATGATAAACTCAACGACAACAAAAATTAGCATAAGATAATAAAAATATTTCATAATCACTCGGAAAAAGAGAAAACGTACTACTCATGTTAGTAGAATCAATCGTTTTAACATACGTTTATTTATCTCTCATACAAGTTATCTTTCTTTTCTCCAGCTCTGTCGTATAAAATTAAAGTGGACCTTAAGACATTTTGTAAAATATCGCTGGAAAATTCATGTTAGAGACAGTTGGAAAAACCCACAAATAACACATTTTATACATATCTGTATATAGATATAGATAATATATATATATATATATATATATATATATATATATATATATATATATATATATATATATATATATATATATATATATATATTAATTATATGCAATGTCTGGAAAAACCGATGCGTATAGAAAAATCTAGTTAAAAACATGTGGGCGAATATTTTAATTAGGATTAGGTTAAAGTAACAGTCAAGTGCACCATTTCAGAAAATGATCAAAACATTTCGCTACAAAACTTTAGATAACAAACACAGCTTCAAAGTTTTTATTTGATGTTTGCGATTATTTACCCTTCAATATGGTTCAGTTAGATGAATAAATGAAGATAATATAATCTATCTAGTATAATCAGTACCATTATATTTCATTAATTTGTAATATGAGAACTTAAAATAAAGCCAGTGACAAATGAAAATGATATATTTATTCAATATATTTGAATAACCTACTAAGCATTTTACACAAAGCTAAGTGTTTAAGCATGCCAAACTCTTTTTTTTTCGGAAAAAAACGTCACCGAGCCTAGTTATTTCCACTTTAAATTATTTCTTGCGTGAACGCTTTACTAATATGCCACTTATTTTAAGATTTAAACATTAGTATGTAATTTTTTTGACCTGGGGAAAAAACCAATTGTCCACACAAATTTACAATATGTATACAGTTCTCGGAAGCACTACCAGTCAAATTCCTATTAGTGAGACTACTTAGAAGTTTGAAGTTTTTTTACAGATACAATAAAATGTTTTAAATCGACCATATTAGGCGTAATAAAGTGCAAACTGAAACTTATACAATTCTAACTATCTTTTTTTTTTAAACCAGAAGTAAAGTTTCATCATGATGTAAGCAAATCAACCAAAAACCAAATTTGGCTTTATACAGCAACAAACACATTTTAAACAAATATATAGATAACAACACCAGAAAATACTGTAAATAAAAATAAAGACAAACCTTTGAAGATATAAAGGAACTCCATCAATAGTGGTAGCAGTAAAGAGCTCGACATTGGTGTTCGTACCGTTATAGTTGGAGTATGTTTCGGAAAGCAACCTAAAACAAGGTGAATGCAAATACCTTAGAGGGTTTTATCAACTACTTGTTCCAGTGTAGTAACCTATTGAAGTTGATAAACTGATTAACAAAAAACTACGTTATTAATATGTATAGAAACCTTGACAAATCGCCAGGATTCCTACTCTCCTCTGGTCTTAGACTGTACGGAGTTCGAGGTCCTCCTAACTCAAATATACGAAGATGAGTATTGCGCATGTATAAAAGAGTTCGCTCAGGAATTCTTCCACCACCTTCAGGAAAAGGAACAAAGGTTAGCCCAAGCTCCCGTCCTGCCTTGATCATCCTAACATGGTCTTTAGGTCTTAGTCTCATTGCTCCAAAGTCAACAGGAAGATCCGGTGCATCAGGGAAGGATTTTGAAAACATCCTTCCTCCAACTCGGTCTGAGTATTCATATATCCCAATCTTCAATCCCTTATTCCGGAGTCTCCATCCTGTATATGAACCGCCTATACCGGCTCCTATTATAGTGATGTCTTCAACTTTGTTTCCTTATTTGTTAAATTATACAAATCATTAGTAAAAACATTGTATTTTTAAAAAAAAATTCCTTTATACGAATGATATATTGTTAAAAATACGAATGAATGATTGGAAAAATTTAAATATATTATTCTTTAATATGATGACGAATGAATGAGGTTTTCCAGAAATGATCGCAGTATATTTAGGATGAAAACGCCATAGAGACGGATAAAATAATAAGTATGATGTAAAAGAAATGTTTCCTGACTTCTGTATACAGGATAATTTTCGCCCCGTGTTCATTTCGCCATTCTTGGAAACGGTTTCGCCCCGCCTTGAATTCGCCCAAACAAAGTTGTGTTGAAAGAGAGATGATTTGAGCCATTGAAATTCGCCCAGTCTTGAATTCGCCCGTTGACAACGAGGGCAAAAGGGGCGAAAATAAAACGGGGCGAATATTTCCTTGCATACAGTATAATTTGGTCATGATCTTTTTCTATCAACTGTCAATCAAATGTTTCGATAGAAAACCCCACTTAATCTAGATCTGTCTGATAAAAAGTCATTTCATGTTGCGAATAATGGAAAAGCCTTAACATATCTTATGTAGATGATTGCGACATGTGAAGTGTTGAATTAATCATTCGATATAGAACTCTGATTTCCAAATATTTATCTCTTTGGTAAGCTTTCTTTAACTGAATTTTTCTAAAATTTAAATTTAGTTTGCGTAACATACGCATGAAAGTATGTATAAAATGTTGTTTTGAATGTTTTTTTGTAATCAATGGATTAATACTTAAGGTAAATTAAAGGTAGAAGACAAGAAAAATAACTGTCGAAATATGTTTGTTAAATAAAGCATTAAATAGTTAATGTATAATAAAGTTTTCATAGCATCAATTCTACAGTATAAAAATATCCTTAAAGAGTTCCAAAGCCAAAAAATACAAAAACTCTCTTCCCTATAACTTTCACTAATTGTATATATATATAATATATATATATATATATATATATATATATATATATATATATATATATATATATATATATATATATATATATATATATATAGGTTCCGTTCGTCATCGAAAGCAAGATTTTTGTCTTGCGTAGATGGCCGAGTCGGTAGCGCGGTGGCCGCTCACTGCTAGGAGAATGGGTTCCAGAGGTCGTGAGTTCAAGCCTCGGTCGGGGCTGAGGTGGAGCTCCAACAAAAGTGAATTTGCCTGTGCTTTATATATATCTATATCATTCACTTTGGGCAGGTATATGTCAATTTGAAAGTTATTGCAATGTCTGTGCTTATTATATAGATGTGTATCTATGCAATGTGTATCGTTCCGATCCTCTCAAATTGTCGTATAACTGTATTCCACCTGTATCTCAAGCGACTGTGTAGTGCGTGGTCAGCGCGCTAGGTTCCGTTCGTCATCGCAAGCAAGATTTTTGTCTTGCTTAGATGGCCGAATCGGTAGCGCAGTGGCCGCTCACTGCTAGGAGAATGGTTTCCAGAGGTCGTGAGTTCAAGCCTCGGTCGGGGCTGAGGCGGAGCTCCAACAAAATTCAATTTCCCTGTGTTTATATATATATATATATATATATATATATATATATATATATATATATATATATATATATATATTAGACACTAGCTAATGAGAAAATTTATTTTGAAATTGTAATTTCACTTATTTCAATGAATCATAATGATAAATATATATATGATATGCTATTATACTAATGACATGTTTATATGCAATTATGAAATGAAAGTGTCAAAATAAAAAAAATACGAAAAAAAAATTTCAAAAACTATATTCATCTAATGAATTTATATATAATACATTAATCAAAATGCAATAGTTTCAAAATGCTTCTCAGTCCTTTTCCCTTTCAATAGAAAAATGACAGTAACTTAGGTGGTGTGGGACACCTGTCATTATAAATACAATAAAGGAAAATAATAATCGAAATACTTTCACCGTTTAAGAATTTTCAAACTTTCAAATATTTGACTACTACAAATTAAATTTTAAAAGCCCCAGCTGGATTAGAATTTTTTAATAACAAGTGTTTAGTTAACGCCAATTACGTCGTGCTGCTGGGTTACAATTTCGAAAAAGAAAAAAATAATCATACAATTATGCTTGATTTTATCGTTTTATATGATCATAAATACGTCACAATATTGAAGTGTTCCCTACCATCTTATTAAAAAACTACAACATATGTAATGTATCAATGAGGACCTATTTTTCATTTTTATGAAGAATGAATTTTCATTCCGGAGTATCGGTGCAGTTCTTTCGTAAAATATTGATACGTATTTATATCGTACTTAGAATAGTATATATAATGCATAGAAAAAAGAAAATATATGCTAGATTTTCTTATGTGCAAGTTTGTCGTTAAAATTAGCAAATCAAACTTTATTAAGCATAAGCAATGATATGACGATTGAATAACAATGTTTGTTGATATTCGACTTATAGTTTGTTGAATAAATTTTCTAAAATCTATATTTAAAAGGAACATACCTTTGCTTTGCTCGAAAACAAACCACGCCAAATAGAGTAGTCCCTTCAAGATCATCATCACTGTGGCACCACAAGATGAAATGTATTGTTTGTGTTTTTTCAAAACGCTTTGCAATGTTTTAGCTTTTATATTGATGTTTGAAAAAAAGAGATACCTTTTGAAATTGATTATATAATCTATTAAAATGCTGTTAAATGAAAAGGAAACAAAAAAATTAAAGGGTAATTTTTTTTTTAAAATACCACTACTAGTACAATTATGATGTAAAGAACGAAAATAATCCTTTGAATCTTACCGACCATGAAAAAGACCAATAAAAGGTAACTTAATATATCATTTATTTATAAACTAAGTGAGGGAAAACCATTATGACGTTTAACTTGGAAAGAATAAAAATAACAAATAACAAGAGACCCATGGGCCACATCGCTCACTTGAACAACAGTTCCTTCTAACATTCATTTCGTAGCATATGCTATTTCTATTTCTATCTGGGGCCCCAGTATTGATCTTGGGTTTATGGTTGGGTTTTACAGTTTAGAATCTAAACTATCTTAGGATGCTTGCATTGTAACCTCACAAACTGTAGGTTTGTAGTTCTCAAAAAGAAAATTTTAAACATTTTCCATAATATATATTTCTATGTTAAACATTGAACCCCTCTTGTGGCCCCAGTTTTAGCCCCGTTTGTTGATTTGGAATTTACATTATTTAAGGATGCTTGCATAGTAAACCTACATATTTTTATATATATATTAAACTTTAAATCCCATCTCAGGCCCAAATTTTTGTTGGGGGGGGGGGGGGGGGGGGCAGCGATGTTTTACTTAATAAACAAGCTTTAATGCCTGGGGCCCCAGTTTTGCTCTGAGGGTCACGATTGTTACAATTTAGATTCTTCACTATATAAACAAGCTTTTGTGTCAATATTAGCATTTCTGGTGCAGTTGTTTTTTAAAAGATTTTTGAACATTTTCCCTTCGGATTTCCATGTTAAAATTTGAACCCCTCCTGGGGCCCCAGTTTTGGTCTAAGGGTTACGATTTTTACAGTTTAACATTTTCACTATATATTCAAGCTTTTGTGCAAATATTGGCATTTCAGGGAAATGGATCTCGAGAAGACACTCACCTTATAATCATTGTTTTGGGATTATCTCCCTTTTAAAAAAGGTTACGCCCTTTATGTTAACAATTTAGAATATTCTTACTATAACGATGATTTGTATCAAGTTTGGTTAAATTTAGCCCAGTGATTTTAGAGAAGTCAAAAAAGTGAAAAGTTTACAGACGGACGGACGACGGACAACAGTTGATTAGAAAAGCTTACTTAAACCTTCGGTTCAGGTTAGCTTAAAATAAATCATATTCGTTGTCATTTGCAGGTAAATTTTATTTTAATGTAACTCAGTGCATTAAATCTTTTGAATCAGGATTTTTGCATTCCCTCGACATATTTAAGTATTTTATGAAAATTGATGTGCAATCCGGATTTAATTTATTCTGTAAACCGGTGGTGATTTATAGATGTTTGTAATGGTTGAGTTCCAAAAAGATATATGAGCTGCATGTTGTTTAAAAATAGATATAGGATATATGTTCATGCTTGAAATACATTAGATAGTCGAATGACAGACGGTCAGAAGGAACTTTACAGTTAACGTCCTACATTCTCGACAGTGTCATTTAATTTTTTGTTTAAAATAAGGAGCATACCTTTGCATTGCTAAAATACAAACCACTCCAAACAGAGTAATTCCTTCAAGATCATCATTATTGTGGCACGAAAAGATGAAATATCCTCCTTCTTTTTTAAACGCCTTTGAATGATATAACCTTATATTAATCATTAAATCTAGTAATATAATCTGTTAAAATATTCTCTTTTTAATAGCGTAACAGACGTCCCTGTTAGTTTTAAATTTTGTTCGAAATGCTGAAAATTATAAAAGACAGGAAGTTTTTTTTCAGTTTTAATTTTTAGATGCTAAAAAATCTGTGTAATACTACTTCTAGTTCAGTTATGGAAGTAACATTCTTAAAAATTGTAATCTTGTTGTAACACTTGCCCAAAATAAGTCAAAACAATAGAAACGTGGGATATTTATACTTATTTTTTTTTTTTTTAGGAAAAACCATTAGGACGTTAGGCTTTAGCCCTAAAATTAAAAAAGAATTCCATGATGGTTGACATTTGCAGGTACAAAGGTTGATCTAGTTTTAATGTCACTCAATACAAGTACGACTCATACTTATTGACATTGTTATTATAAAATATGGTTGAAAATGATTTATCATACTTTGCGCTCTCATGATTTTGATTTGAATAGAAAATTGTACCAGATACCGTTGAAAAATCCCGTGATAATTATGAAATTTTAACGGTTATAATCAAATGTGAAATCGTCTCCAAAGAAATAAACGCGTTTAGTGTGACGTTTTTATATAAGAGAATATTAAAGAGATTAAAGAAGAAAAGATAAGATAACGTCTACGTCATCAGCAATGCCATAGCGCTTCGTTAGTGATGATATACAATATAATACATGTCCCTCCATCTCTATCAGCCAATCAAAGGCCGCGTTACAACCAGAATTAAATTACTGAGCAATAAATATTCCATCATTTTCATTTTCTGGTAAATGACTAAGTTTGATAATTAGAATAATTGTCAAACATTAAAAAAAAAGATATAAAGGGTGCAGCGACTGTCCTTTGTTATAATCTACATAATATTTTCAGATCAAATTATTTTTATATTTTATTTTCATGTATGAAAAAAAAATATTTTCATATTTCAAAGTACATATTTATGTCGCCTTCAATCGAGTTTTCCTATTTAATTTTAAATTCATGATTTTTTTTAGACGAAAAGTATAAAGCATTTATAAAACACATTCGTTCTTGGGAAATGGTATGTTAGTAGTGTGTCCTAAGTTAAATCTTTGGTTACTTTAATTTTTGACTAATCTAAATGAAAACAATCAAACTTGTCAATGAAGTTTGATTTAAAGCCGTCTGGAATATATGTCTTTCAGTAAACTTTATGGAATTCCAAGTATATACATGTAGGCTTTTGAATATTGGAAGCAATAACTATTTATATATAACAGTGTTCATTAATTGTTTTTCCATTATAATGTACATGTATGTAGAAATGGATTCAATAGCCCACAATCTTTACGAACATAAAATCAGTTTGGTAGTTAATGCTTAAACACAGGTACAACTCAGTTTACATGAGTATATATGATTATACCTAATAAGCCCACATATAAACAGTAAATTTAAATATCAGCATAAAGTAACGTTCCAATTATAGATAAACACTACTTGGTTATTATGGTCTTCTTCTTTTTCTTAATTCTTCTTGAGACAGGTTTTTTTATCATTAGTTATATTGATACATTTTTTTCTTTATATCATTTGCCATTTAAATTTATTGTACCAAATGAACCTCTACCTGCACCGAAAACTTACTAACTAAAGATAAATGTTTATTTCTGATTCTCTGAAACTATAAGCAATAGAAAATTGGAACTTTTACCAATGTGTTAAGTTCACTTAATGAAGCCTTCAATCTATCTGAACTGAAAAGGACCGACGCTCCGTTCCAGCATTTATTGACCCTGAAAGTTTCTTAAGTTCTTAGAAATACTTTACCATACGTCGTAGAGACATTGGACCACTTGAAATTGAAGCGCCTACCTTGGCCAATCTAAATAACTTAAAGATCAAAGGTCAATGTCATTCAAAAATATACATACTAATGAGTTTTCATATCTCTTGCGTTTGGGGTTTTAAGAAAAACATTTCCATGGATTAAGTAGGACTTCTTATGACATTTCAAAATAAAACCCTTCAACACCTCCCCACACCCCCCCCCCCCCCCACCTTGAAATAGCCATAGAGTTATTGTCCCCATTGTACTAAATGCTTGTTATCGCTACTCCTCTAATACCATTAGAAAAAGAGAATTGAAACTTTTACCAATGTCTTCAGTTGACTAAGGTGTTTTTTTCAATCTATTCGTAATAAGAGGATTTTTTGATAATCATTTTGTTAATGAAGTAACACAAGTTTTGTTAATAAAGTAACACAAGGAACGTACTTCATCGATTCAGATATGGTCTAAACATAAGACATACCGTGTAAAAGCTCGGATGAAAATACCTCAAATAGATCGATAAAAGTTAGTTTACTAAAGTGAGCATTGTTTTACATATATTGATTAATAGCGACAAGCCTTATAATGACAATATTTCAAAAGGAGCTTTTATGCATTTGATTTTATGATAAACGTTTTATTGTGTGAGTGAAAAGGTCCGTATTAAGATAAACTGTTACAGGTTGACATAAGGGGGAAGTATGTTTAATAAATCAATGCTTTTATTCAAAGCGAACCGGGAAAGCCCCAATGTTACAATGTAATGCATATCCCAATCAATTAAGCTAATTGTTCATAAACCGCACTTTTAATAAAAGATAAAAAAAAACAATTGGCTGAAGTTTGGTTGAAAAACTTCCCAAACAGCTGATGATTAGTCATCATACGTGGTTCATCACCATGTCTTTTGCAATTATCAGAAATGCAACTGCGCTTCTAGTTTTGTCCTTAATTTGCTATAAAAAAAGAAATAAAAATGAGTTGCATGTTTAGATAAGGCATTTAAATCGATTTAAGAAGAACCTAAAAACCCCATCCTATGAACTTTCTGAAAAACATAAAAGCAATTTTTGAACTATTTTTAATGTAAATGATAAATAAATAAACCTTGTATGTGATAAGTATCATCTGGAAATAAATGATTGTAAGTGATGAAATAAAAACCATATACAAAATAGGATTTTGGCATACATACGGTCATACATCAATCTTTACTACTTAAAATTATTTCTAATATAGGACATCAATATATTTTCCCTTTGGTTAAAAATTAGTATAAACCAGTTTCAATCTCGTTACGAGTATCGAGTAGGTCTCCCGTCTATATTTATTTGTAAATGATACCATGCGATAAAACATCGATATAATTTCAGAACTACCCCCTGCCCCCGCATTCAGAAAATAGAGAGGTTGAGATTTAAAACGTGGGCGGGGTACGTAAACGTGTGTTATAACTAAACATACACACGTACACGTTTTTGTTATTTATCAGTTGAGATTTCATTACTTGTAAGATATAAACGTGTAAGTATATTTCAAGGCAGTTTCGTGACATTAATTTACTTAACTCAAATAAATGGTGAAGTTTTAATCAATTTACATGCATAAAAAAATCATCCCATTTAAACTCCCACTGTTCTGTTGTTTTAATCTTTCATTACTTTTAAAGAATATGAGTTTTGTAATAGATTATCAATTGCAATTAACAGTTATTTTATTGTTGCAAAGATAACAGGCGAAGAATTTAACATATTTACATACATGTATTTCTAGGACAGTTCATAGATCATGTGCTTGTACATCATTCAAAACCGTTTGAAAGCGTTTGAGGTGAATACATCATCATCAAATTACAGAATATAAGTCATACATGTGTTAAAAATGAAGTTCTTCTTCGAGAAATTCCTATTATTTAGAAATGTATGGATGGTTCTTATTGCTTTTACTTCACATTTTGAAGATTTTGAACAAATGATTCTTATCACCTTTGTTCCTTTTATTAATGATATGATAATGCCAATTCGCTTTTAATTTTATCATGTCTCTCATGTAAAAACCTGGTTTATTCTGCAGTAGTTTATAACCAAGTAATATTGTATCTTTTGTCACCCTGAATTTAACGTGTTTTATCTATGATCGTGTAAACGTCGCTAGTGTTTTAAGTTCACATTTAACTTCATCTAGCGGAAAAAATTGTAAGCCGATTTTTAAAAATGTTTATGCAATCTAGATCCTGGAATAAATGTATAATATAAGGTTTTATATAGTAAATCTATGCTGTATGATAGTATTTTTTCTGCTGTTTGGTTTTAGGTTACCGCTGTTTGTATAGGAAAGGACAACTTGTTTTCGGCAGTCTAAATGTCTTTTCTGCCTGTCCTGACAAAAAAAACAGTGTCTAATTAAGTGCGCTGTTTAATCTTTACAACGTTTATTGGATGAATCACCTAGGTGCGTGGTTGCACAATGTACTTAATGTTCGATTGTAAGCATGTTTTAATATCTTAATATTCTTTTCATTGTTAAATTCAAGTTTCTCATTTTTGCATGACCTTAAACCAAACATACGACAGTTAAGGTAGAATTTTTTTTTCGCACTTTATGTTTTCAAAATTTCGATGTTTTAGCCTAAGTAACAATTTCTAAAAAGAATTCATTTTTATCGATAGGAATGCAAAAAGGGTTTATCAGTTATAGATATTGAAAATAAGTTGGAGGCTCTAAAAGCAGCGTGGTTACCGCTATTGTTATCTTCTAAGGGCACTCTCTATATGAAATCTTTGAGTTTTATTGAATAAGCTAATTTAAATCTTAATTATCTCTTATAATTCTCTGAAACTAATTTAAATGCACTGGATAGAATAAGCAAACTTCCACTTTTCTACGAACAAATTCCAAGCTCATTTAACGAATGTCAACAAAGGTGTAATTTCGATAACATATCACCTAATGATATTTTAAAACAACCCATTTGGAATAATAACAATATCAAAATAAAAGGAGAAACATTATTTTTTAACAACTGGGTTAACAGTCATATACCTTACTTAAAAGAGTTAAAAGGTAGATGATAACGGGAATATGAAAACACTAAAAGTGCTTTCCGCTGTTATTAAGAGAAATTCTAACTGACTTTGTGAATATAAAACTTTTTTAGCAGTAATAAAACCGATGTTGAACGTTATTAGTCTGCGTAGAAAGTTTATCTAAAGTTCGGGATCCTCCTTACTCAAATTTTCGTAGTCGGGTGTTAAGCAATTATAGAAGCGTTCGCTCCGGAAGAGTACCGGTGCCTTCAGATAAAGAAAGAAAGTCTAAGCTCCCGCCCTCCCTAACTATTCTCAGAGGGTCTTAATGTTCAAGTCTTATTGCTCCGAACTTCACTGGAAGATGCATTTCGAATACGTTCTTCCTCCAATTTGAACTGAATGTTCGCACATCACAATCTTCAACCCCTTTTTCGGATTATCGATCCGTCCTGTATGTGAATGTAAACCACTTATACGGGCTCCTATGGTAGTGATGTCTTCATCGTGGATTCTTAAGATAAATTGTAAAATTAAAAAAGAGAATAAATCATATAAATTTTTATTTAACAGATGAGGCAAATTCCTAATATATATATATATATATATATATATATATATATATATATATATATATATATATATATATATATATATATATATATATAAAGTTTATTAACGTATAGCAATATACGAATTTTTTTTTTTTGACTTACGTCAAGTTTTATGATTTTGTCACATTTGTGACATTCCTTTTTGTTTCAGACAACAGATTGAATGCTCAACAAACAAGAAGTTGTGTAATTGTTTGAAACCCACGAAGTTACAGAATTGCTTAAAATTGTTTTATTGATGAGCACGAATCCTATAATTCTATCATAATATGGGTAAACGTTTCAGTTTGCAATTTGCATTATGGAGGAACAAATTAAAACATGGAATAATTTGTATATGCTATATTGGTATAAGTTATGAATTTCATATCTCAAAAATAAACATCTCTTAATTGTTCCAACTCACTTTCAATGTTCTGAAAGATGTTTTTAAAATAAAAACTCATGATTGATGTAAATCTATATTAAATCATAGAAAAATATCCTGATACCTATGTTTAATTTGATTTCATTTTAAAGAAAAGCATGTTTAATACCGTTTTAGAGGGACTGTATGCATCCCAGAGACATTTCTTTAGTAAAGAAAAACAAAAGAACAAAACTATTTTTTCTCCATATTTTATTGAAAATGACAGTTTAAATCATATTTTTAAACCACAATTAAGCCCCGACATATCCTATAGCGTTTGTAAAGAATCGTCATTGAAAGAGTTTATATTTTGAATTTTAAAAACCTCTAAAACTGTAAGCTTCTTTCATTTAATATATATCTTAACCTTTAACGTACAATAAATACACCCCCCTCCCCAATATAAAGCTTGTATAGAACATGCAGCTAATTTACAAGATTAAATGATGATGTTTGCTTATTTGAATAACCTATTTCAGTACAAATCATGATACAAAAATTAAACTGATATCAGTATGACAGTGCATTGTACTGTCGTGGGGTGGTTCATGGTCAAAAATAAGACATTTCATACAAGGAATATGTAAATGATTTATATAAAATATACCTATTCATAATCAGTTATCAAAAGATTCCAATAGAGTATTGATTCGGTTTTTTTTAAATTGCAATACTTTCTTATATGTTTTTGCGAAATGCACTTTTACAACCGTAAAAAATCCAAAAAATACTTTTAAAATGTGGAAAAATTCAAAATAGGAGCAGAGCAAACAAGAAACGCAACAAAAATTAGAGGATGGATAAGGTGCCATGGAGCAGTGAGCATCCTATGCTGACCGGTCACAGCCGCAGGTTCATCTTTCATGTAAGAAGTCACGAAACAAAAGGGGGAAGGGGGTAGCTGGTGGGTGGCCTCCATATTAATTACAAAGGTCAATGCAAATTTAACAGCACCAGTAATGCATGATCCGAATAAACCCATGAAAAGTCAACAACAAATAGCACCAAATCCTCAACACCAAAACTCTCAAGAAAAGTAAGGGACAAATAGCACCAAATCTCCCATAGCTAAACTCTCTTGAAAAATCAGCGACAACTAGCACCAAATCTCCTATACCTAAACTCTCTTAAAAGTCAGCGACAAATAGCACCAAATCTTCTGTACCTCAGCTCCTTCCCAAAGACAGCGACATATAGCACCAAATCTTCCATACCCTAACTCTCTTAAAGTCAGCGACAAATAGCGCCAAATCTCCCACAGCTTAACTCTTTTGAAAAGTCAGTGACAAATAGCACCAAATCTCTTATACCGGCTCCCTCTTAAAGTCAGCGACAGATAGCGCCAAATCTCCTATACCTAAACTCTCTTGAAATGTCAGCGACAAATGGCAACAAATCTCCCCTACCTAAACTCTCTTCTAAAGTCAGCGACAATTAGCGCCAAATCTCCCACAATAAACTTTAAGAAAAAGTCAGTGAAAATATGAAGCACCAAATCTCTCATCTTTACTCTCTGGAAAAACTCAGCGACAAATAGCACCAAATCTCCCATACCTTAATTCTCTTGAAAAGTCAGCGACAAATAGCGCCAAATCTCTTTTACCTCATCTCCCTCCCAAAGTCAGCGACAAATAGCGCCAAATCTCTTTTACCTCATCTCCCTCCCAAAGTCAGCTACAATAACACCAAATCTCTTTTACCTCATTTCCCTCCCAAAGTCAGCGACAAATAGCGCCAAATCTCCCATACCTAAACTCTCCTGAAAAGTCAGCGACAAAGAGCACCAAATCTCCTACACCTAAACTCTCTTCCAAAGTCAGCGACAAATAGTGCCAAATCTTCCAAACCCAAACTCTCTTGAAAAGTCAGCGACAAATTGCGTCAAATCTCCCATACCTAAACTCTATGGAAAACTCAGAGACAAATAGTACCAAATCATCCATGTCTAAACCATTTTGAAAAGTCAGTGAAAAATAGCACTAAATCTCCCTTACCTAAATTCTCTTGAAAGTCAGCAACAAATAGCACCAAATTTCTTATACCTTAGCTCTCTCCCAAAGTCAGCGACAAATAGGGCCAAATCTCTTATACATTAGCCCTGTCCCACAGTCAGGAATTTTAAAAAAATTATCAAGTTAAATTCTTTATTCTCAAAATGTATTTTAAAATTCAGAAATGTTTTACTTAGTTTTAACAGAAAAGAAAAAGTCTGTACCATTTTTTTTTCTACTATCAGTAATGGAAAGAAATAGCAATGTATTGTATTTTTTTCATCTCTATTACCAGTACATGATATAATAGCAATCGTTAGCAAGAAAAAAGAGGCTGGATGGTCAACAAATTCACCATCAGATTAACATAAAAATTTATATGATTTATTTTGATAAACAAAACAATCATATATTTAAACATTTAAATTTTGGTATTTTTCTTTAATATTACATAGTGCTCTTCTTCTAAGGGTGACCAAAACAGTCTAAAAATGGTCATGACTACTGAGCACTCTTAAAAAGAGAAGAAGAAAGGTGAATTGTTTCAATCCAACCCACAACTCTTGCTTATGTTGATTTATTTTCGACATTTTTGACATGCCCCTGGAATTTGGGAAATAATTCAAAAGCACTGGTCAAGTGAAGAATTATATCAAGCACAGCAAGCACCTTAACTTTTTATGAAAGCACACTCTTTAATTTTGCATAAACATTAAGTGAGAGATTAGAAATTTCTTATCACTGATATCAGGACATTGGAAAATAAAGACCTGTATTTGGTTAATAACAATTATATCATAAAATTAAAGTAAGAAGTTTCCTCATTCATACAAAGTACATTAATTAGGAGTAAGGATTCAAGTAGAGTGGATATCATTAATAAACAAATATCAAATGTTACAGCATAAACAGCTCTTTTTTTATGATTGTAAACAAAACCAAAGGAATAGAATAGGTTTAATTGACACCACTTTGAAAATGAATAAATTGTTTGATGTTAAAAGCTATTTTATTACTGTGATCACTCTTGATCACCACAGGTAGATGGATAGAATCCCTAATGTTGCCAAATAGCCATATGGTTCTCCATGGTGGAGGGGGGGGGGTGTTGCAGTGTGTACATACTTATAATTGAAACCATCAACCCTCAAGAGGATGTTCGAGGAAGAGAAAAAACCCACAATAAATTAAATTAGGATGATAGGAAAATGGAAGTGACAAAAGATTTGATCAAGTAATTTTCTACTGATTTGAGAAACTATTTCAAGGTGTATTGATAGAGCCACTTAAATAATATAAACTGAAAATATTAAATAATTTGTCTCTTTCAATGATACAACAGGTTATCATAAAATTCCTGCAAGGAGGGAGGGGGTCTGTTTTACATTCATAAACTGTTATCAGTTCCAGACAAAATATTACGCCTTTTGTTGCTGACTTTGGGGGAAGAGTTATGTACAGGAGATTTGGTGCCTTTTGTCGCTGACTTTAGGGGAAGAGTTATGTACAGGAGATTTGGTGCCTTTTGTCGCTGACTTTAGGGATAGAGTTGTGGTCAAAAGATTTGGCGCCTTTTGTCGCTGACTTTTGGGGAAGAGTTATGTACAAGAGAATTTGCACCTTTTGTCGTTGACTTCAGGGGTAGAGTTGTGGTCAAAAGATTTAGTGCATTTTGTCGCTGACTTTAGGGGAAGAGTTATGTACATGAGATTTTGCACCTTTTGTCGCTGACTTTAGGGATAGAGTTGTGGTCAAGAGATTTGGCATCTTTTGTCGCTGACTTTAGGGGAAGAGATGTGGTCAAAAGATTTGGCGTCTTCTGTCGCTGACTTTAGGGGAAGAGTTGTGGTCAAGAGTTTTGGTGCTTTTTGTTGCTGACTTCAGGGCTAGAGTTATGTACAAGAGATTTGGTGCCTATTATCGCTGACTCTAGGGGAAGAGTTGTTGTTAAGAGTTTGGCGCCTTTTGTCGCTGACTTTATTGGTAGAGTTGTGGTCAAAAGATTTGGCGCCTTTTGTCGCTGACTTCAGGGGAAGGGTTATGTACAGGAGATTTGTCGCCTTATGTCGCTTACTTTAGGGGAAGAGTGGGACCTATGGGGTTGTTATTTCCCGCTCTCAAATTTGGGCTGTAGGGGTACCACTAAGTGGCTCCCAGGGGTTCTGGCTGATTTCAGGGGTTTATATCTTACTTGAGATTGACCACAAGAACTTGGAAACACTAAGATTAAGAAGAGGATCACAAGAGGTATTCATAATAAGCGTTAAAGGGCACTTATGACCACTGCAAGGGTTCAGTTAGCTCACTCGAACTTTGTCATATTTTAGCGTTTAACAATGATATATAGGGTGAAATGTTAAAATGTGACAAAGATATAAACCCCTGAAATGAGCCAGAACCCCTGGGAGCCACTTGGTGGTACCCCTACAGCCCAATTTTCTTGCCACACTGGATTGGCTTGGGTTTTTTATTGTATTTGTATCGTTTTATGCCATTTAATTTACTTTAAATTATCATGTCTTTTATATCTTAATACGTTTACATATCACTCTATACGATGCATATAGTTTTTCTATTTGTATCAATAAGACTGCACTTAGCAAAACATTATTTTCATAACCTATGATCCGTATAGACGTATTTCATTTTTATCAATCAAAGACGCATTTATAACTCTTATCCAGGCGAGCTTTACTGCTTCGGACGTCGTCAATGCTCGTACAAATTATTGAGCATTAATCATTTTGATATTAATTAAAATATGTCGATAATTAAGTAAAATATTAATTTTCTGTTCGAGTACTCTCAGTATTTTGATGAATTTTCTTATTGGCTGCTAGCTTCTACGAGCTTAGTGGCTGCTGTTAGTGGCTGCTAGCTTCAGCCTGGTTGTATTTGTATTTGAAAACGCCTTTTTGTTCAATAGGCTTGATAAGTATCATTCTTACTTACCGAGTTAAAAGTAACAAGCCTGTTATAAATAATGTTTCAAACTATTTTTCTTTCTTGATTACATGATAAACGTTTCATGGTTTGAAGAATGGAACCTATAAGTATATGAACAGTTACAGGTCGACCTTAATAGGACAAACGTTAAATATCGGTAAGTCATCACATATTTAAAACGAATTGGGAGCCACCAGTGTTTCAATAAATGCATTTCAAAATTAATTAAATTAATCGTATGGAGAGAAGGGTTAAACTATTAAAGATCCTCACTTTTAAACAAAGATAAAAATTTGTTTAATAAATAGTGATCAGTCATCAAAACTATCTGAAAACCACAAATCTCAGATAGCGTTGCACGTTGAAGTTTCCGCTTGAATTACACATTCTTGGAATGATGAATAAGAGTTCTTTTGTAAAATTGCCGTAGTGATTTTTTTATACTAACAGCTTTAACAATTTAAAACGTTTGAAACAATGAGTTCTGTAAATGCTCATTAATATCAATTCATTAGAGCAGTTATTTTTAGTAATGCAAATATTTCCAGGTAAAAATTGTAACCTATAAACATCTATGTAGGACAGTTTTGACGTCAATACCTTATACATCATTTAAAACACGTTATAAATCGCTTTTGGGTGAATAAATTATCATTAAACAAGTTGCTGTCCTTTAAAAAAGGACTACAATACGTGGACCATTGGCATGTGTTTTATTTAAGAAACTATAAACCTATACATTTTTGTGAAACTCTTATGCCCCCTCCCATGCAATATCTGCGAAGAAAGTGAAAAGCTGTTAATGTGACAGCAAACCGGTTTTTCTTTTACGTGAACTGTATCCATAATCCATGTCAACCCTCAATTAATAAACACTAGTCTCCCTACCATATCCAATGAAATGGAGTACGATATATACAATATTTTGCCAAAAGAAGACTAAGGTCAGAAGCTGGTATTTTTTTCATAAATTATCAGATATCAAAATCCTAGCAACATGCAAACCTCTGATATATGTACAATTGATCTGCAAAAGAACAACTTCCTATTTTGAAAACTGTAAGAGGAGTTATCCGTACCATGAGAGTACACTATATGCAATATGTTTCCAAAAAATGAATTAGTTGACTGTTCAAAAATAGATATTTTTCATAAATAATCAGAAATCAAAATTCTAGCAATATGCGCACTTCTGATATATGTGCAATTAATCTGCAAAAGAACAACTTCCTATCTTGAAAACTGTAGGAGGTATTATCGGTACAATAAGGATACCCTTTTGGCAGCCGCCCACCCGCCATTTTCACCATTTCAATAACCGGATTTTTCCGTTGGAAAACCCGGTTAAAATGAACAGATTCTGCAAATAATTTGAATTTGTCTAAGTCTAAGGCACATAACTTTGTTAAAAATTGTTCGATCTATACTTCGCTCTGAGTTTTTTGACAATTTTTTCCAATTCGGGACATTTTCAGATGAAAGAAGTGTTTCTATTGGATTTCTTATGGGTTTCCAAAACAGTGAGTGTATGAATCCTGATGATTTTGGTTTTGTAAATAGTACTTTGTAAAAAGTGTATTATATAGAGCTTATCTGTTTACCTGGTGATTAATTCTCATCCGCTTACCTGTGCTACTAGTGCTGACTGTAATAACGGTACTAATCAAATCATGACGGAAAGCGACGTTGAGGGTTTTAACTCACTCACGGTTGACAGGACATGTAAACCGTTATACCTCAAGAACAATGACTTGCGGTCAATTGGAGGGAAACAGTTTACTGATTATGATTTGATCGAACCAGTCAAACGGGTCATTGGTGATGACCTGCTGTGTGTACAACTGGACAGAAATCTTTGGCGTGTTTATTTGAAAAACACAGAAAACAGAAATAAACTACTGGTGCAGGGAATAGAAATTAGTTATATCTCTTATCAGTTTTATGATACCAATCCATACACTTCCGGTGCCAAAACCGCTGACCAGAAAACACTGAAAATACGTGTATGCGGTCTTCCGTTGTCAGTAGACGACACAGCAGTCCTTGAAATGCTTGAAAAACTAGGAGTTAAATTAGTGAGCAAGATCTTATACGAAAAAATACGACATCCAGAGACAAAAAGAATGATCAGCATTCTCAATGGCACTCGCTTTATGTTTGTTGAACCCTTGGCCGACGGTAAATATTTACCTAGAATTAACCTTTGTGCAGGTGTTCAATGCAAAGTTTTTCATTATGGTCAACCTAAAAAAACAGAAAACTTGATCTGCACCAACTGCTGGAAAACTAACCACACCAGATCAAGATGCACATCCGAGACTTGTTGCAAAGTCTGTAAACAACCAGGACATAACCCTGGTGATAAAATATGTCCTCACTATGAACCACAGAAACTGTTAACCCCTTTCTGTGGAGAAGAGGACGTGTTGTCCCATTTTTTTCCATGTGAGCTGGATTTCTGTGGTATTAAACACAAATCTGCTGAACACGCTTTTCAGTACACAAAAGCTGTGCGATGTGGGGATCTTGAATCCGCAAACATCATTAAAGACGCAACTGACGCACTCTCAGTCCTTCGACATGGAAAAAAAATAAAAACGAATGAACAATGGGAGTCAACCAAAACTGCGGTTATGGAAGAAATCCTTGAAAATAAGTGCGTCCAAGTACCAGTCTTCCAGGAAAAACTGCGGACCGCCAAACAATCCACAACCTTTGTTGAGGCGACATTTAACAACGAATGGGGGTCAGGTTTGGACCGTAAAGGGACTCAAAATACGAAACCAGAACACTGGTCTGGATCAAATACCATTGGAGTTCTTTTGAAAAAAATCTCAAAAAAAGTTAGAAAACGAAAACTAAGCGACAGCGCAAACCGCAAGCAGAAACAAAACAACCGTGAACAATCACGACAGCGTAACATTGTGCAGATGTTGAAGGAACTCAGAACTGCATCCGACAGCGACGTCTCGGGATGCAACCCTGATTCTGAGAGCTCTGAGGAAGATAAATAAACTGTTGCGGTCTTCCTTAAGTGACTTCAGCATATTAAAACTACCTAGACTGTATAATAGGTATGTTATCATATAATTATGTCATTATTACATAAACAAATGATGATTTGAATTTACCTATGCATAACTTAAATATTATATCTGAATATATATATATATATATATATATATATATATATATATATATATATATATATATATATATATATATACACATATAATCTGACTATTTTCAAAGTGTTTTTTAAATAAGTTTCCCCCAAAAACAATGATTCAGCATACATTACATCGAATTTTTCTATAATTTTTAACAACTAAGTCTTGTCAGCGGTGATGATTTGTGCTTAGGTCCAAACACTGTTTCACTTTCGGGTTGCCAGAGTAACTGCATAGGAGAGTCATTAAAATCAACTCCCAAAAACTTGATTGTGAACTACATACATTAATAAAAAAAAAAGACAACAACATTTGTTATAGTTTGCAAATCAATCATATATATGATAAGAAACAGCGTTTACTACACTGAAAAAAAGACACTCTATATAACAATTGCAATGGAGTTGAATGTTGATACAACTCTTTTGCGAGTTTGTGAACAATAAACAAAACAATAATGATACTCTTTCAAGTTCATGGTGGTATAAAATCAATTGAATCAGAGAAAGAACTGTGCAAGTCACTGAACAAATATGATACTTGTAACATCAGTTGCAGTGCAGTTGAATGTTTGTGCAGCTCTTTTGCAGGTTAATTGTTTCATAGTGTTATTTATCATGTGAAACTTGACGTCAACTGGAATTATTTCAAAGAATTTGAGGAGAAGCTCAGTTTGGTCATTGCTGGAAGGAAGTGTGAAACCCCTTGAAGTGAACAGCTTTTTAATCTGAGGCTTAAACATTGCTACTTTCTGGGGAGGTTTGTTAGAATCTTCTACTTCAATCATAAGAGTAGCACGTAAGTAGTTATTGCAAGCACTCTGATCATAGTTCCTTCCACAGTTTTTACAATTCATGTAGCAACTACCAGAACTGGATTCAGCAGGACTAAGTTTAGCGTTGTTACATGAAGGGGTAGGACAGGCAAGGTAGGGATCAACATCAAACACGGCGCTGATTGTTCCACTCTTGAAATCGGAAATTTGGATGTTTCCCCAATTTCCATCATTGTCCACTTTATCATCTTCATCATCAGACACCAGCAGCAAGGTTTCATCATAAGCAAGTTTCTACAATTTAATAAAAGTAGTGAAAAATATCAAATTTCCTGATGATTACTGTTATTTATATTTACTGGTGTGTTATATTTCCTTTTCTTTCTATGCATCCTCATAAGATTACATTTCGAAGTTTCAGATTAAACAAGGCGCCTAGGGGCCACATTGCTCACTTCAGATTACTTGACCCACTAACATGAGTGATTGAAGTAGGTTTATGATGTCAAACACAAAAAATTCAAGTAGGTAAATAATGTCTTATACCAACGTATTAGAAAAATATTGCAGAATTCACTGTTTTGACAATTTTCTAAACCAATTTTTGGGCTTTAGTAATGTTACAGTGATCATTATTTTAATAATTCAAAATAAATTTATATGAGGAATCTTTTATTAGAATATCACTTCATGACATAGAATTTCTTCAAGATTTCATTCTACAAAACATGGTACATATGTAATTGTATTTAAAAAACTATACCATTGACTATATGTGTGCAACAATATAATATACTTTCACACAACATGGTACATTTGTAATTGTAATTAAAAAACTATACCACTGACTATATGTGTGCAACAACGAACCTCACATTAGGATGATCTTGTAGTGGTAAGGCGTTTCTGCTAATTATACAAACGGACCCTGCACTTTGTTATGGTCACACATCCTTTTTTTAGTGTATTCACCATCTTGTTCCACACTGCAACTGTTGCGTGACTGTCTGTATCTTTCAACATGATCTCTTGGAAATCTACCTCGTTTTGTTCTAGCCTTTTTTGCTTGCTGGTGACAGCTGTATAAAAATAAGAATACATAATTATAGAAAATGAAAGAATTTTTAACAAGTATTTTTATGCTTTATTGATTCATATTTATGCGATGATTAAAATATATCAATTTAAATTCTAAATACAATTGTAATATATTTCACTCTTTAAATATTAGAGAACTTTAACAACTTTTCCCTTTACAGTAAGCAGCGTTTTTACAGGTGAAGCAAGTGCATTCTTTAAAGGTCATTGTTTGTCCAGCAAGGGTTGGAGCGTGAAGCCTGATATCATTAGTAATAATAAATGGTCTGCAAATGCTTACATCTGTTTTGATTGTTACAGCTATAAAATTTTGCTTCGTAAGAATGTTCATCAGAACTACAGCCATCCCCTTAATAAATTTGTTTTGTTTCTTTACATCATAGATTGTTACTGATATCGCTGCAGTTTCATCAGCAATTATTACATAGAATTTATCTTTGTATTGTGAATTTTCTGCTTTTTTCAATGTCACTGACTTCAAGCACTACCACTCGCACTGAAGGGGATGGTGGCAGAATGAAATCTTTCACTTCTTTGTCTTTAATATCTTTTATTTTCAGCATCTGCAATTTTCACAATATTGTATTATAATTACATATCATACATTTTGCAACTTTTTCTTTGTGAATATAAATGAAATGTGAAGCTTACTTGCAGCAAGAGGACAACTGATCTTACATGTAACAGTCACCAAGCATTTTTGCCCCGCCCAGAGTCAAACCCCAAGGGACATGACATTTACAATTTTGGTAGAGGACTTTTGTACAGAAAAATATTGTTTTTAAATTGTTAAATTTTTACCATTTTTTCCCTGTCCCTAGGGCCCTCATGGGACAATATATAGTTGTGAAATTTACAATATTTGTTCCTCTAACACCTACAATGCATTAAACAAACTTTAAAAGGAATTAACCAGTTAGTTTTTAAGAAGAAGTTAAAAATGTTCAATTGTTAACACACGACAGACATATACCATTTCAATTGGTCATCTGAGTGACTCGGGTGACTTAAATAATAGACAATCATTTGTATTCACATTTTGAAAAAATAATTTGTCAAATCATCATCTGATTCATGATATAATATAGTCATTTCAATTTCAAAGTAAATTCAAACTGTTGTCTTGATTTATCAATACTGTTGCAGTGTTCATTTAAGTGCTGCTTGTAGCCATTTTTTCCTTTAATATAGTCTAAGAATAATATACCAAACAATACCCTGATATTATAATGTTATGAAATAATGTAAGTTTCTATGTTATTTGAAACGAAGTTTAGCAAGCTCACACGAGTTATAAAGTATTGGTGAATAAAAATAGGTCTAGTAACATCTTTAAATTCTATATAGTTATGCATGTTTAAAAATTGAACTGAGATAAATTAATTAAATCTCTGTTTTCTATTGAGAAGTTTTCAGTACGCAGGAGACAACTTGCCATTAGACACAAGTGCAAATACAGGCTAACAGCATTTAAGTACTGTAAATTCATAATTAAACGCGAGGAATTAATATCCGCGTAAAATCGCGAGAAGCATCCTTCGCGGATTTTAAAATCTCGCCATTATTTTCTGAGAGTTAAAAACTATAAGAAATAAGGAGAAAAGTTCAACGTTCGCGATTATATATTCTCGTGATTTGGTACAAACCAGTGGGATCGCGGAATTAAGTACTCGCGTAATATAAGGAATTTACAGTAAATGATTAATTATTCAGTTAAAGAACGAAGTCTTGTATACTCTTCCAAAGCTTTGACAGGGGGTGTAACTTTTTGATAATTAAATGCCAGCAAATTAGCTTTGACCTCAGTGCATTCTCGACTTAACAACACTTGCATCATGTTGTTATGCTGTTGAAAGTTCTTTTAGTGTGGGAAAAAAATGAAGAAGGGAAGAAATATCTCTTTGCGGGGGCTTAATTAACCTCGACTGTAACATTTTGAGATCTTCTTCATTCAGTAAGCCAACCCTAGCTCGATTTAATATTGAAGCATATGTACCATTTTCAGATTGCCGTAGATTTTCTTTGAGAATAAAAGGCTTAAAATTTGACCATATAATTGCATTTTCAAAGGCATATTTGCCTTTAACAGGTTTCAATTGAAGGAAATCCCCTATGACAACAACATTTACATTTCCGAATGGTTTATCATTATCTTTAATTGAAGTTAGTCTTCTATGAATGTATTCAAGAGTTTGTGCACTAACCATTGAAATTTCATCAATGATCAGTTATGAACATATGAATAAGTGGATCTTAATTTCTTCAAACTTTTCCCAGATAATTTCTAAAATTTGGGTTCATTTCCATGTTGCACTGTTAAATAAAGTGCACTATGGATTGTAATTTCCAAGATATTTCTAGCTGCTGTTCCAGTTGAAGCACATGCCATTACTGGAGATTTTCCACAAACAATTGAGCAACAGCAGTTTAACCAGTCAATAATCAGTCTTGTGAGGTAACTTTTTCCAACTCCTGCCCCACCACTAATAAACATGCAAAGTTGCTGAGAATTATCTTTGTTCTTATAATGATTAAAAATGTAATGCATAATAGTTTTTTGACATCTTGTTAACCTTGCTACTCTGCCTTTTATCTCATCAAAAGATACAGATGATGAATTAATTTCATTGATATGCAGCTCATCACTATTTTAACAACAAAGTTCATTTCCTACTTCTCTACTTAAATGAACATCAACATCATCCAAGTTATGAGGGTGTGATATTGATAATGACGGATCTTCCAAAAGACAGTTATCATCAACATATACATGTTCAGAAGTAGATGGGGCAATAAAAGCCCCCATCTCTTTTACAGAACACCGAATAAATCGAGCCGCATTTTCAATTTCATCTACTAGTGTTGCTGATTCTAAAAAGTCTAATTGCATGTTCTGTCTTTTAGCAATGAATGCATCTTTTGCTGTGCTATATTTTGAGGTTTGATTTTTTTGTATAAGTTCTTCTTCATTTTGATGGGGTGAAAAAAGCACATCAAGATACTGCAATCATCAGAGTAATCAGCAGATGACAATGGCAACTTTGGGAGGCGAATTATCAAAGAATTTAATCTCTTTCGCATTATGACACGTTGAAATGGAGGCCTTAATCTTATACGTGGTTGCCTACTTGCAGAAGCGACAGATATATCAACATCTTTGTCTGCACACTTCACATACCATTGTGAAAATTGACCACGCAATTATAATCATTCAGGATTTAAGGTCATACAAATGAATTTGTCTTATCGTCTTTGTTTCTTTCATTTATACATTATATTTTCTAGATTACAAAGATTTCGACATAAAAAGTAATATTAGCTAACTATTAAGTAAAATCATTATTGAACATTTGAATATTTCTTTTTTTTTAAATTTTAAAAACGTATATACAAAATAACTTATCTACAAATTTAAAACATAACATTATTAAAATAGCATTTGATATTAATGAAATATACACAAATTTTACAGGGTAAATGATATATAAAAATATAAACAAAATATATACACGGAGCATAAAATTCTGTAACACCATCATCTATTCACAGTATTGTCTTATACAAATTTTTGAATTATAAGAAATTCGAAAATTGAGAACACGATTGTCGTGTACTCAATTTTTTAATTTTTTATCATTCAAAAATGTGTATACGACAGTATTTAATAAAATCAAAATTAAAACTTAAAATAAAACGTATCTTAGATGAATGATCATTTTTATTTTAATCGTTGTTTTACTTCAAAATTTTACTGGGCCAATTCGGCATTTTTTGGAGCTTGCAAATTTTGTGAGAATATTGTCAACTGAGACCATTTGGTGCCTGTGATCAAAAAGTAAGACAAGGCCAACCAGACGGTCCTCGGTTATTGTTGACCTTCCCCAATGTTTCAAGCGTCTCATTGCGGAGAAAGATCTCTCGCAAAGGACTGAACCAACTTGCATGGTGAGTAAAATGCGGAATATGAAATGCAAATTGGGATAAAAGTCAGAGTCCGCCAACATAATAGCATTCCTGTAGAATAGAATTTCTACAATGTGGGAGGGAAAATCCCACTGATGGTCAAAAAAATTCTAGTGAGGCAGTTGCCTCATTGCCACAATGAAAGCTACGCCCCTGGTGGACCCTGAGGCCCACGCAGAAAATATATAAGCGAGGTTAAAGCGGATGCACTGGGGAAAATTTAGTTTGCGCATGCCCGGTGGCTATGTTGCAACCAGTTACGATTGTGATGCAACCAGAGGGCACGCTCCGTAAAATGTTGATCGGGATAGGGATTCAATTTGAGGTCACGGCTGGCTTCGCCCCGGGTACATGTTTTGTCACAAGCACTTTCGCCCCAAGCGTAATATAAACGTCAACTTATCAAACAACGGCTTAATCCTTGATCGTTTATTTGTAAGATCATATACAGCTGTACATTTAATTATATAATTATGTTTTAAAACGGGTCGAAACCACCCGGCCCGAAACCTCTCGGTGCGAACACGTGATCGGAGCGAAACCACCCGTTACCATTTCTAGGAACACATACTAGAGGTGAAAGGCGCGAACTGTGACAAAGTGAAGACTGCCACTTGCAGGTGGATAAAACGTACGCTCTACTAGGACTCAAGGTCACCTGCTCATCCAAAACTACCAAATCTGTGCACTCCGCTACAAAATGTAGTGCATTGCAACCGCAAAGTGAAAGTGGAATAACTCGTACCACTACTTAGCCTAAGAAATGTTATACATCAAGAAGAAATGTATTTTTTTTAAAAGAATAACCATCTGAAGATTGGAAATAAACTAAAGACGATGAAAAGTTCAATATTGACTGTTATTTTGAAGATAAATGATATACGTTATATAGACATTAGGTGACCTGTGGTCTCCCTAAGGATTAATAATCTAAGTTTTTTCATACAAAACTGTTTTGGCATGTATCAATTACAGAGACCAGAGGTCATCTTATGTAATTTATTATCAAATCATTTTACGAAAAAATGTGTCATCTTACGGCGGCGTGGAATGGCTACATGAAAAAAAATCTTATTTGTTCGGACGAATTAGGATTTGTTCGGACGAATTAGGTATTTGTCCGGACGAATTAGGATTTGTTCGGACGAATTAGGTATTTGTTCGGACGAATAAGTTATTTGTTCGGACGGATTAGGATTTGTTCGGACGAATTAGCTTTTAGTTCGGACTAATAAGTTATATTTGTATGTAAAAACAGAATGTTTAATGAGTAATTTACAAGACTATCTGATCTGGCAATAATGTAGATGACAAAGAGAGAGAGGGTCTGTGATCAAGCACCCTCCCCCTCCCCCCGGGCATTTTCCTTCAAATGATAGCTCCTAAATGTTATAATGTATTAGTCACTGATATTTCAATGATGTTATAACAGATGCGGTCTCTGCCCCAATAATTTTGCCAAAATAATGACGGCGATCTGTATTCATTGGAGCGACGATAATAAATGCGATTTTTATTCAATGGAGCGGCGAAGTGTTAAAGGGGCATGGTCAAGAATTATTAAAACATTTTTAGTAGGCAACCAAAATTTGAGGTTCATTCGCTCAGTTATAAGCGAGTTACAGAGCCAACAATTCATTACAACAAAGCTTTTGTTTACATTTTAAATGTTGATGTAAAAATTCCAGTTTTAGACTTAAAATGAATGTGTAAAATCTTAGGAACTGTTTATTTATGCTTTTAAAAAATGAATCAGAAGATAGACAAATCAGCTTGAAACAGATTTTTTACTGGTATATTGAACGTATGTAAACAAAAACAGGGCACGAGCCTTGTTTACATGACAAAGAATTGTAAGCCCTGTATCTTGCTTTTAAGTCTACGACCGACTCTCAAATTTTATTTGATAATTTGAAATGCATTCTTTAAGCATTTTAAATAATAAAAACACAAAAATAAAATTTGACAAAAATCGTGATCATTTAACTTTTTTGTTTACACGGTCAAAAGTGGGGTATATTACATGTTTCTGATGTGTTTTGACAATCAACAGTGCATTGATAACATACTAAATCAAAGAAACAGCGTTCTTTAGCTTTGATGATCAATTACAAGTTGTAAGTTAGAAACAACTAATCTCATTTATTTTATGAACTATGAAAATGTATATAATATGTAAGCACAGGATTCACGGGAATCCATTTAAGGAATTTTGAACGTCTTTGAAGTTCAACAGAGATTGATAAGTTGAATCAAATTTACGTGGACATAACTGGTGCTTATACTATATACATGCACGGATCCAGAAAATGTTTCAAGGGTGGGGGGGGGGGGGGGTCAAAGGGATATCTAGATGTTTGCGAAGGGGAGTGGATCTTGGACCTACTTATGTTAACTTTACTATGTTTCCCAGTCGAAAAACCATCGGAAAACAGCCATATTTTGCTACAAAACATCATTTCATCAAAATAAGGCAATCTTCATGACGTCATTTCTACATTATGACGTCTTTCTGGTGATAACCTTATACACCCTTATTTTTAATATGATTTTAATTATCGTCCACCTTATTTTTAAAGCTTGTTATAAAACTTAAATTTTGGGGGCAAAAGATGCATACATGTAATACCGCACATAGTCCTTTAAGAAATTTAATTTTCTAAGGGGTACGTTTGATGCACATAAACTTCTAAAGGATGACGTTTACTCAGAATGAAAAAGAAATCCACTGATGATAATAACAAACCATCTTTTGTGTGTTATAGACCTTTGCTTGTATTGTTATTTTTCACTTTCAGAAAAGTAGGTCAATGACCTACTTTCTGAGTTAATGGCCATTGAATATTTATTGAAAAATCAAGAAAAATCCAATAAAATTTTACACTACGATTGAGATTTTCTTAATTATAAAAATATTACAAATGATAAAACACTTTGAAAAATAGGATACAGTTCATAAGTGGTATTGACACTAATTAAGTACAAAGCATTAAGATTTCAGCTGTAGTAATTTCACCAAAACATGCATTTTCTTCGGAACATTGAACTTTATCCGACTCTACCTCGTATGGTCAACTGTTTCGATAAGGTTTGAACGGCCTGAAACTAATGACCCAACCATGGTACATGTATTAGTCCCTGAAGGTTTTTCGAGAGTAAGAGTTATTTCTACATGTAACGAGCTACAATGACCAACCAGATGGCACGATTTACTGGTAATATTATATGAAAAGTTTTGGCAATCAGACATGTTTGAATTCTGTAAAGAATCATCTTTATCAACATAATGTTCACAAAACGCTTTCAGAATTTCTTCTTTAATAAATGCTTTTAAATCATTAAAATCACTGTCACTTGTGTAAACTGAAACAGGCATTTGGTTCGCAACAAAAGTACTTACGAAACTCTCATATTCTATTGCTAGACCTATCGCTTTCTCAATTGTGGAGGGATGTTTAAACTGAACATGCTTTTGCAAATCAATATCTCCTAAACCAAAGGTAAACTGGTCAACAATATGAGGTTCTAAGTATTTATAGGGAATATGTGGATATGATTTTAAGGCTAACCTTTTCAAAGCATAACCAAAATCTTCAACTGTTTCCCCATTTTGTCTACGCGCTGTTTTGAACTCAACTTGGTAAGCTTTCACATTTTCTCTGGGGTTGAAATAACTCTTGCAAATATTTTTTTAAATCACCATAATTGTCAGATTTTGTCAAAGGAATTTCGGATAACACATGTCTTGCAGATCCCCGTAAACTCATAATAAGCTGACTTGCACACGCTCTCTTATTCCACCCATTCCACTTAGCAACCTGTTCAAACTGAATGAAAAATTCATGAATATCAAAACTACCATCAAATGTTGGCGACTTAATTTCTTTCCTATGCTTTGAATGACGTGACTGTGCCAAATAACTGTCAGATTGCACGTGCGTTCGATTCTCTCTAGCCGTCTGACTAACAAATTAAAAGCAAAACCATTTTTAAAATACTTCGTTTTAAGCTCTTTCTCTAAAACATCACACTTTGCTGATAACTCTTCTATCCGTCTATCAATAGTATTTACTCTAACTACGTTGGACTTATCTGAACTTTCATAAGGGACACCATTCCCGGTCTGAATATGTGCTGGGGAATAATTAATTCTCTTTCATCTCTAAGCATAACTGCATGATGAAAAAATGCAGCGTAAAAAATAAAGTACAAAAATAATCTACTAAATATTTCAACTCACGAACAGCATGAATTGTGTTAAAACCTAGTTGTTTATTTAAAAGTATAATTTCAATAATGATCCTAGGCCTAGATTTGGTGAACTTGAATGCATAACATCTATGTATATAAATGGTCATATTTTTCTCTTTGTGTATTTTGGTTTTTTTTGTTCGGTAGGTAAGTGTCGATTATTTTTTTCCCTTCGTGTATTAAATTTAAAAATGTGTAATTTGGATAGAATTTAAAATAGTGTGGATTGACTACAACTGTAATGCATTTTTAAAACATTGAAAATTTATTTTTTCTTTAAAAAAAAATAATTTGCAGTGTCTCAGTGACACTTTAAACTATTTGCATTTTCAAAATTCATGTTTTTGTTTATTTGAAAAATATCTTGAATGCCCTAAAAAATATTTTTCCTCAGAAACCAACATTAATGCTAACCCATTTCTAAATTTGAAAACAAAAGAAGGAAGAGATTTGAGTTAGTGGTGGCACAGTGATGATTGTCTTAATAACAAAATTACTCTGTTTGGCATGGTTTGTTTTGGGAAAAAGCAAAGGTAAGATCGTTATTTTGGAAATTAAAATATGTTACACAACACTATATACCGTCTTAACTGGTTTCATAAAATGACTTTCTAAAAAAACAAACGTTGATTACTCTACAAATTAAATTTTGATTTAGACAGAAAAACGGGTAATATTATATAGCAATGAGCTGTCATATATTCTGTCAGTCATTAAAAGGGACGGTGTCGTATAATTCAAGGTCCACCCCTAAAATAGTCCGACCGGACCTTTAATGTTAACATTTAAGGTCCGGTGTAACGAAGAATATTGACCCGGGTTGAAAATTGACCCGGGGGTCATTTTTCAACGTTGAATATTGACCCGTGGGGTCATTTTTCAACGTTGAAAATTGAGACCAAAATCATGAAATTTATACCCGGGGTCATTTTTCAACGGTTTGAGAAAGATTTTTCTAAACTCTGATGACCTCGACACGTTGAAAATTGATCCTGTTGAGAATTGACCCCAACCTCAGAGATTTTATCTGAATTGGAAGTTACTCTATACACGGCTTCAATGTACTATCATGCACATATTTGAAAGTTTCAGTTTTTAAATGTTCATACTGTCCGATATATATGCATCTTTGCTAGCCAAGTGTCCGATTCGTTTTTTCCATCTCCCCCAAGTCTCATTTGCTGAGAAAAACGAATCAGACTCTTGGCTAGCGTAGATGATACATATGCGGACATGGCTAATTTCTTTTAGGTTGATATGTCTGATTAATCATTTAATTTTGAGACTGAAAATATGATATCCATTTATTATTACAATACTATGTAAATAAGGCTAAGAAGATGACCGTTTGCTTCAGAATGGAACAGGCGAGTAGGGCTAGAATACTTTTTGTCATAGAATTGGTTTTCGTTCCCTCGTGTGACAGAATTTAAAGTTTAAACTTGTCATTATCTCTGATAAATATATCGAACAAATGTTTTGCCCGTTTTCGTCATTTTTCAGGCAATTAACAGGGGCCCGTTTCAGAAAGCATACTTAGGACTAAGTTATATGTTAGGAAAGAATTTTTTCCTAAGTTCATTACTTATCCGTTTCATTTTTCTAATCTTATCTTATGGAATTCCTAAGTTATGTCTTAACTTTAAGACAGGTAAATCGATGTCTTAGGAACATACTCAACATGGCAACTGTTTATGTTTTATATTGAAATTAATTATACTGTATATGCACATTAAAGTTGAACAACAATACTAGAATACACGTATCATTAAGACCTTTTTCTCTTTACTTCTAAGCTGAATACTTTAAACCTATGAAGACGTACATATATTTCTTAATTAATTTCTTTTGGTGAAGACTTTGAATTTCTACAATTTTTTTTCGATTATCTGGTCGCACGCGCAGATGGATAGCGGGCCCGGTATAATTATACCGGTAGTTTGTGCACTGCATGATGATAATGAATTATTTATGCCCGAGAATCACTGATATCTTAAACAGGAATAAATACTAAACAAATACTCAATTACAGAATGACTGGATGATTTGTCCTATCCCTCCATGAAGTAAACTTTTTTTTACAGGAGAAATTTTAGATGTTTTCTTTGAGAGGGGGTGGGTGGGTTGTTCATTTGATTTTTTGTTCGTGTGGATGCTGTTTCATTCAGAAATTGTTGCATTTTATCCTCACTTCCTCTCTCAGCCGAATACATTTATTTGCAATGTTTTCTTTTAGTAAAAAAAACAACACATTTATATATCAACCATTACAAACAAAAATTACGAATTACATCAAACTTATAGTCTAAAAGTTCCATATCTCTCCATTCTGAATGCTAATAATCACTGTCTACATGTGATTATTGTATTCCGTTTGAAATATACCGTATGATTTAGTACAATCATATTTTGATATCTCAACGAACCTTTTTAATTTAGGATTACGCATATCTGTATATGTTTACACGGGCTATTTATAATGGACCAAACTAAACAATAAAATGCACTCGAACATTTATAAAGAATAAACAAAAAATTCTAGCAGGAACCAATGTTTTCAATTGATCGATCATGCGGTCATATTCATATATTTACATTTTCCAGTGTCTTTGCCTGTGATAACACTATGTATCGATTTTGTACTATATAACCAATAATACAAATGATGCCAAATTGAGGCGCCAGCGGGGTTTGCTTATTTATATTTAAATATTTAATCGTACGATGGCTAAAAATTATATAAATATAAGTAATAAGGAATTATTCTTTGAATATTCTGAGGTGATAATTTCGGTCGGGGCGTGATCAAATCTATCATAAAGCCCTTCAGGCTTTATTGGATTTGATCACGCCCCAACCAAAATTATTACCTCATACTACTCAAAAAATGATTCTTTATTCCTTATATAAATATTTACGATAAAGAAATATATGCATATGTAGCAATCATCAAGAAAGATACTATGATCAATTATTTCTCTCTCATATTCCAAAAATACAATTTTTAAAGAGTATGCGGGTTGATAACGTAATTCTTATCTACTCGTGTATGCGTGTGAAGGTAAACTATTGTACAAAATTTTGATACATGCACACAAACACTACACTATTTACACATTTTACTTTTTTCTAAGAAGTTTCTAGGTGAATAAGGGAATGAGTTAATACATTCAATTATATTTAGTTTAAATTCGTATCATATTGATAAGAATTTACATGATCGGTATTAGTTTAGAATTGATAATATGATATGAAAGTGGCTTACAATATATCTTAAGATAAGACTTAGTGAAATGCGTTACGCCAAGAAAGTTTTGTGAAACAGCTATGACAAATCTTAGGGACTTCCTAAGTTTTAACTTAGGCATATCTTAAGTTCTATATTAGGAAACATCTTAGGAAATCTTTGTGAAACGGGCCCTAGAGCTCTATTCGACAGGCACCTGACGTTGTATATTTTTCAAATAATTGAAAATATATTACCTATACTGTTTTATTGGGTAAAGGGTATATATATATTTATATTAAGACAAAAGGATATAATGTCAGATACCTATGTTTAATTTGAAGAGGTCAGAATATTGCCCTGACAAAATAATAAATGAATGGTTGTCATCTTTTTATCTTTTTTTATATAAACTGTATTATACATATATACACAGCATATACATATTTATACATGTTTTTAATTTTTTTCCAATTTTTCTGCATATGCAGAGTCATATTTCCTTTTTAAATCAAAGTACTGAAGTACTGACGGCAGTTGATTTTATCGATTATTATTTATTTTAGAATCAACAATACGTTATTTTGCATGGCAAGTAGTTTCTTGTTTTTATTTCAATAAGGCACGTTTTTTATAATATGAATACTCGGAATTTTTCGAAAAGAATTTCGAGAAAACCCCATATAAATCATGTCGTGTTATATTTAAAGATACTATTAATTCCATGAAGGTAGGTATCAGTAATCGAAATATTTCTGAAAAATTCTATGGATCCAAGCAATATTGAACTTTAGTTTCGTTCAACCAGACGCTCGGCTGTCTCCGTTAATCCCCAAAAAGCAAGAGAGATTCTCTAGCTGCGTGTTGAAGATTTACGGAAACAACAGATCGTCTGGTTGAACGAGACTATGGTAAACTCTAGTGTAGGAATACATACCACTACAAAAAATATCTAAATTGTTTCTACCATATAAAATCTGACTATTTTCAAGGTATTTATAAATAAGTTTCCTTGAAAAACAGTGTTTCAGAATTCATTACAGCGAATTTATCGATGATTTCCGAGAACTAGGTCTTGTCAGCGGTGATGATTTGTGCTTAGATCCAAACACTGTTTCACTTTCGGTTTGCCAGAGTAACTGCACAGGAGAGTTTATTAAAATCAACTCCCAAAAATGCAATTTATTTCTATTATTTTGAGTTTTCAATTCCATTATTTACCTGTAAAGAAACACAGGCAACTGACGTAATATATTTCTCAAAATTAAAAACAAATACCAATACCCTCTACAGCAAAAATGTTATCAATTTTAAAAATGTAGGTTTGCATCTAAATATACAGTCGAAGGATGGTTGATCTAATTATATTAATGGTATACATGAAATGGCGTGCAAAAAGTTGAATATATTAAGATTACTCAAGCATGCAATTGATAGATAAACACTTGTTAAAATTCGACTTTTATCAGACCTAGATTGGAATATGGTGATGTTGTGTGGAGCAGATGTATCAAGGAAAAATCCGAATTGTACAAATTGAAGCAACCAGGACAGTGACAGGGATCAGAGTTAATTCTTCTAAAATCATTTTATATAGTGAGCTTAATAATTCAGATAGTCACAGTTGTAACAAACTGAGTGGGTACAAACACTAAAATGTCAATATGACATAATGTAAATTTTGTATTTACACCACCTAGTAAATTTACAAAAATAATATCAAAGTTTCAATTAACTGGGTGAACGTAAAACCAAAATTAAACAATATGACGTATTGTAATTTTAAGAATTATTTATATTTGTACATTTTTCCAGGGAATTTACAAAAAAAGTTTTACTGAATTGAATAGTTTAACGTGAAACCATGTTTACAAGTATTCTTAAAAAACATATATACTTTTTTAATATATAGGCCTAGATATCATACAAAACAGGAATTATACGCGAAAGTTTATTATCAAAAAAGTAGTTATTACATATTTAAAGGGATAATATGTAAATTCAAAATATAATCATTTCAGTCTAATTTTAACCCCCCCCCCCTTCCTCCCCCGTTGAAACATGTAAACATGTAAATGTAAAGAATAAATATGTAAAAACTGATAATTTTTAATTAGATAATCTCAAGTTATAATATTGATTCGTTAATTTGTGCTTCTTTGCTGTTGAATTTTGAACCGGTTTCATGATCAAAATTCCACGATGCGGGTCAATTTTCAACGGATTAGGGTCTTTATTCAACACCTTTGGTATCAATATTCAACGTTGAAAAATGACCCCCGGGTCAATTTTCAACCCGGGTCAAAATTCTTCGTTACACCGGCTTTCCCCTATAAGAAAAGGTCCTAACCGTAGTCATTTATTAAAGTTAAAGAAATTAATTATTTTCTTTTCCTAATGTACTTGTATCTTAAAGATGTCTTTGTTTACATAATCCAGTCGGCCATTTGCGTATGGTTTATGTATGACCGTATTATTTTAATAAATTACTTTGTGGAATATCAAATATTGATAGCGAGTTAGATTTTGACCAATTGTTTAAGAATCTGAAAAAAGAAAACCAGGAGTATTTTGTCGATAATTTGCACACACCATGTAGTCCCTTTGTTTTTAAATCTCTTCCGGTGTGTATAATGTATGAGCAGAGGGTTTCACAACATGTGAACACGGGTAAAAGAAGCCCTGCAGGCATTCACACCTGTGCTAATCAGAATACACCCCTGAGCTGAGAAAGAAAAAAAATATCTCCGCTGCATTGTGTTCTTCGCAACTAAGATTGTCTTTTTAGCGTGTGCTTTGTTTAATTTTCAGTAGACCAGAAAGCTATCATACTATATCAATAATTTATAAGTATCTAGGTAAATTTATCACTAGTTTAAGATAAATAATAAAAGGTCGCATACGTGGATTACCGTAACAGAGGGTATACGTTGACAACATAGTGTACATAAGTAGCTGTGGTAGATGTGAGGGCGTGAAAAGACAAATAAAATTAATTAGATAATAGGTGTACCTATAATTAAAAAGCATGTTTTAACTGACTACCGGTAAAGTGTTTAAAAAAGTAATGAAAGTGATAATGTTGTAATAATATTCTCTCTCTCTCTCTCTCTCTCTCTCTCTCTCTCTCTCTCTCTCTCTCTCTCTCTCTTCATAATGTGCATGCAATATTGCTAAAATAAAGTATAAGTGTTTATTCCCCACAGTGTTTGATCACCTCATTATTCTCAAAAACTTATTCCCTCTTCCTTTAATCAAACGTACAATACTTTTATATGTATATAATATATAGTATATAATATACATGTAATTAAGCAAGGATTTGGTTACAAGTAAACGCTTAATAAGTAAATCCGTTTCCATCGATAAAGTTTACAAAATTCAAATTGTTGATATGTCCAAGTTATGATTTCTCTGAAAGCACATCTATTAAAAATTAAAGACAGAACTGATACTTACAAAAATTGCGTTGAGGAAGAAAATAACAACATGTAGGTGCAAAGTGTATAATTTGTGATAAAATTGCTATGTTACAAAGCGCTTTAATGCAGAAATATATTTTAATTTAAACATATTTTATTGAGTAATCAAATGGATTAGGCAACAGGCAAAGCCTATACAAACCCTCTCCAAAATACAAAGTCAAGAAGTGGTGTTATAAAATAATCATAGAATATAGTATAGAGTATGTAGTATAATTTACCAGTTTACAGGGTGATATATTATTGATATATTTGTATACAAGACAAAGTTTATTGGATAATAAATAATAAGCTTGATTTTTGTCATATGATGAAAAATTAACTTGTTGTTTAACATTATACACAACTGTACATCAACTCATTCATTCCTACATTTATAAACCCATCACCTCATTCATTCATACCGACAGATATACATAGAATATTGGTGTCATGATCCAGCCCATTTGAAGAAAAAAAAATCAAAAACGCTTAGAAGCTATAATATAACTATGAACATAAGAAACAATTTTACAATTTAAGTTGTATGAAAATTCAGAACTACCATAAAGAATATAGTTAATGAAAAAGGTACACTAATGTCATTAAATTGATTAAAATTTTTAACTCTTTGTTGAGTGTATCTTTATCTTGGACACTCAAGAAAAAAATGTATATTACCTTCAGATTCAGACCCACAGTTTGTACATCGACTATCAGCAATTAAAGAATCCTTAAATAAATGAGCATTTAAATTGCTAGCTTTATTCCGTAATTGACATAAAATAATATTTTCTTTTCTATTGCCAAAGCTGTAGTGTTTGCAAGTTTTGGGTATATTTTGGTTTTTGAGTTTTGACTTAAAAATAGACAAAGATGATGAATGTTTTATTTCTGCATCAAGATTACTCCATAATTAATTGTGACGGAATAAAGCTATTGTAATAAGAAGTAGTCCGACATAGTGGCAAAGAGTAAAAATTGCCATTAGACCTAAGATTATATGCATGTTCAATTGGAAAGTATGGTTGAATTAAGTCTAACAAGTACTGCGGTGCTAAACCATGAATTATTTTGTAGAAAAGAATAAGCTTATGTTTATCCCTTCGAGATTGAAGGGTTTCCCAGCCAAGTTCGCTATATAAAATACTTCTAGATGAGTTAACTCTCAACCCTGTTATTATTCTGGCTGCTTCAATTTGTAATTTTTCAAGCAATTCAGAGTTTTCTTTGGTACAGTTGCCCCACAGAGCATCACCATATTCCAGTATAGGTATGATAAAAGCCATGGATATTTTAACCAGTGTTTCTCTATCAATTGTATGCTTGAGCAATCTTAATATTATCAACCTTTCATGCTTTTTCATAAATACCATTAATATGATTGGACCAACCACCATCAGACTGTAGATGCAAACCTAAGTGTACATGACTTTTTTTCATTGTTTATGATTTCACCATTATATCCAAACAGAATTGCAGGATAGTTTATATTTTTTCTCGTAAAGTTAACATTTTCAGTTTTATTTGCATTAAAATCTACAGCCCATGTGTTGGACCAATTTTTTATTATGTCAAGGTCATTAGTAATTGATAAAGTTTGTTGTATGACATCATCATCAATAATAGCAAATAGAGAAGTATCATCTGCAAATAATCTAATATTGTTTGAAATGCCATTAGTAATGTCATTAATGTAAAGCAGGAATAGGAAAGGACCAAGTACTGAACCCTGAGGAACCCCAGCATCTAACATCTGAAATGTAGATGTAAATCCTTCTAATGTTACTCTCTGTTGTCTAAGAGTCAAATAATCTTCTATCCAGCCTAATATGTTACCCCCAAAACCTAACCCTTAAGTTTATGAATAAGACCAAGATGCCAAACTCCATCGAATGCATATGAAATATCACAGAAGATAAAACGAATATCTTTTCCTCTATCTTAACTTGATATAATTTTATCATAAAGAACAAGTGCACTTAAGTACGAAAGCCGAGAAGGACCATTCGAGATTCGAGATTCAAAATACGAGATTCGTAATACGAGATTCAATATCTAAATTAACCAATCAAATCATGGATCTGAAACCTGTATCCTAGCAACGTCAAACTGTTCTAAATAAAGATCATTCGTACATGCTCTTTCCTACAAATAAATGTCGTAATAGCTCTAGTGGTTATCAAATAGTTAAATTAACATTGATGAATTAACCCCACACAGTATGAATAATTAAATTAGTGATAACACTGCTGGCTTTGCGAATCTTAGTGGTTTTGTTTGCCCTGTGCGTATCCCCCCCCCCCCCCCCCCGAACAATTTTAACCCGAAGTGTATTCGCCCCAACTGAGAGAGAGAGAGAGAGAGAGAGAGACAGAGAGTTAGTTTTAGAGAGTTTTGTAGTGTCAAATTCAATTTTGATTTAGAATTTAAAATTGATTTGATTTGATACAAGCATATATAGACAATAATTAAGCCTCTAAAAGGTGAAAAGAGAGGAGGTAGCTAGGGTAGGACAGACCAACTAGCAAGCTTTAATTTTAACGGTGATTGCGCACCTGTGATTTACATCGACTCTCTCTCTTTCTCTCTCTCTCTCTCTCTCTCTCTCTCTCTCTCTCTCTCTCTCTCTCTCTCTCTCTCTCTCTCTCTCTCTCTCTCTCTCCACCTAGCATGCATTTCCTTTTCCGTGAGGGCCCGGTTTGGGGTATATGTGATGTCTTACATTAGGTAGCGAAAATGATAAAAAAAAACCATGAAATTTTCTTTAAAATGTGTGCGGATGTTGTACTCAATAATCTGTTTTCAGTATATACATTTCAAGAGGGGGGGGGGGGGGGGGGGGGGCTATATAGTCCGAATTAATTTGTCAGTTATTCTGTCCCCACTTTGTTTTCTCTTCGTTTTCCAGGGTTTTTTTTTTATTTGGCTAGGCAAATTAATATAAAACTTTCTGTGTAGCTCCATAACGATGCACTGTAGATAAATTATGAGTAGTTTTACTTACGTTAAACTGGTACATATCCATACTTGATCTTTGATTTGACTCTTATAATCGGATTTAATATTCCAATAAATATAGGATAGGAAAGAGTAGACGGGACTTTTTTGCACATATCCTACTGTACCATTCATTTAAGACAGGTATTAGCACTTATCGAGTTCGACTTGCTTTCCTTATTTTTATCCACTGGATTTAAAGCTATTAATTTTTGAAAATATTTTGAATTTATGGCCTGATTATATATAAATTAGAGCTGCGCTGGTGTATCTATTTACCCAAATGGACTAAAATATAACCAAATGAATCTAAAAATTTTGACAAAATTAGATTTAAACGTACGACTCTTTTTTCAAATCTAATCTTGTACCACACACATTTTAGCAAAAAAAACGACAATTGTTTCATTTTTTTATTGGGAGGGAGGTGGTGCCGGTAAAGGACATGTATTGCTTTGTGGCAGTTGTGCTATACTCTCATTTGTTATTGTAGGTAATACTACATATTGATATAAAATGAAAGTTTCCAATTACACTGTACATAGCTTCTATCATGCATTTTGACCCGTGCGATAGTTTAATACAATTTTCAAAGCATTTAATGTAATTCAACCGATCATTTTTGAAATTTAATTTTTGGATCCCTGCCTGATACGTCCGCCTCCATGTACATTAGAATTACATGTACGTTGACCATATGTACACATTAACTTAATCGGCTATGTTATGTGACGATAACATTTTTTATCAATGTTTTTGTAGGATAGGTTACAAATAACAGCCTATTTGTGGGTTTTTGCACTGATTATTTGAGATCATTTGCCGCCATCTTTTATGCATTCCACACACCACTCACAGTTTCTTTATTTGGTGTTCTGTGTGTATCGCGACAAATTGGTAAATTTGCACCACTCGCCCCTTGTAGCTTCACCCTGATTTCATTTTATCTGGCTAAGTGTAATGTAGTAGTATATTAAATACACACATCTTTGTTTGCAGTGCTTATTTACATCTTCAGAGATTTACTTACACACAAAGTAAACATTTGTATGATTTATATGTAATTATTAATTTTGGTGCGGGGGGGGGGGGGGGGGGGGGGGTAGGAAACTACAGAGAAACTTAACTTGGCTGTGATACATATGCCTGTCTGTACCTTTTATTCTTTCTTGTTGATATATCAATGAATGAATTATAACAAAATACATGTACAACAATTAATTTTGAAATATTCATGCACAATCAAATTTTTAAAAAGTTTTACTGTTCTCTGCACAAGAAATCGGCAATGTAAACAAATTGGCACCCTATCATCCCTACCTTTAATTGTAGAGGGTAGGTATCCTTCTATATTGAAAACAATTCCAAAAGTAAGACTCATAGTAAGTTGTTTACTGAGGAATAGGAAAGAAAATTGTATTAATTCATAATTCCGTATGATGTGATAATATCTCAATGATTTGTTTATCATCATAGTACTAGTGTATGACTGTATGCATACATAAAAACGATAAGTAATGCTTTATTGGTAAAATCGGACTGATTATTCATAATTAGATTATTTAGATACATGTACTAATCTTTATGCGCGGATCTAGAAAGGAGGGGGTCAAGGGACCTGGACCCCCTCCTCGGGAAAATTGGAGCTTATCAAATTTACATAGTAAAATTATTTAAAATTGGCCTAGGACCCCCCCCCCCCCAACAGAAAAAATAAGCTACGCTTTTGAAGTTCTCTACCATAACCGCATTTTTACACAAAAGGAGTGAATAAACCCGGGTTTTAAACTATTACTGGTGGTGAAATACCCCAGGGTTCAAACGCATCAGGTGGAAATGCACCAGGGCAAACAAAATCACTTAGAGCCACGAAGCACACTGCATTATTACTAGTCTACTTAGATATTCTATGTAAAAGTAAATACAAATAATTATATAGTTAGGTAGGGAGAAGTAAACATAGCATTTATTTGTATATAAAAGCATGCACGGATGATTTTTATTTAGGACAGTTTGATGTCGCTAGGATACATATTTTCAGATCCTTGATTTGATTGGTTAATTTAGATATTGATTCTCGAATTTCGAATCTTGAATGTCGTATTTCGAATCTCGTATTTTGAATCTCGAATCTCGAATGATCCTTCTCGGCTTTCATACTGAAGCTATAGAGAATGGGCCCTTTTTCAGTGCCGTTTTTATGTAGAAAATATCAACAAATTGCTTTTTTCTCGTAATAGTTAAGCACGGATGGATACTTATGATTCATATGCACGCTTAAATTTACCAAAATTAGCATACAGTTTAAAAAAATGAGGATTTTTAAATTCCTACAAATAATCTAAATCCGGAAAAATAGAACCGAACCTACTTGAATTATGTCTATTTAAATCAGAGGGAGGAGAAATTTAAATCAACATTGTTCTGTTGGTGGATCGATTGGTTGGTTTGCTGAATTATACTTTACGCATTACTAGTATTTTACGTCTGAAAAAAATCGAATAAAGCTTTGAAATTGCATATTACCAAGTGGTCAAATAAACATTCCTGACCATACAAAGTTGATGGAAAGCTTAATCTTAAAGCTTAATCATAATCTTACACAATGAGCTTGTTAAAGAAATAGGTCTATAGTTATTAAGACTATCAGCCCTACCCTTGTTCTTAAACACAGGTGTAACATTAGCTTGTTTCCAAATATATGGTATTTTTAGTAAGAGATAGATTGAATAGTTTGGTTAGAGGTTTATATATCGAAGAAGAAGTTGCTTTGAGAATTCTTGGAGAAATACCAATATCAGAATCAAATATATTTGAAACTGCCTTAAAAAACAAAATCCTTGCGGTTTAAAGAAAAATGTGTATCTCCATGGAGTAAAATATTGATGTCCTTATCAAAAGGGATAGTGTCTAAATGAAGCGAAGCAGTCTTTCATTGGTATAGATTAATATCTCTCTCTCTCTCTCTCTTTCTCTCTCTCTCTCTCTCTCTCTCTCTCTCTCTCTCTGCCTTCCATGTTGGAAAAGTGCCTAATTTCATATCCAAAGATAAGATCAGTCTCCATGCAGCAATGGTATATGTATCATTGTTAAACAGGAAATGCATGTAGTTAATCAAGTTGACACTTGCATTAACTTTCATTTAATAATGATCTTTTTTTCAGTGGGTTGAACCCAATAGTACAATAGAATAGTTCGAGAAAAGACCCGCCCCGTTGAAATACTGAATGCAGATAATTAATATTCATATTGATGCTTGTATTGATTTATCCTGATGATCTTTTATATTAGGGATAGGACCTTATACTGTTGTTCAAGAAAAGGCCCGCCTGTTGAAATACCGAATGCAGAAAATTAAAATTCTTATTCAATTTGATACTTGCTTTGATTGGCCCCAATGTTCTTTCAATATATGGGTAGGACCCAATATTATACCTCAAGAAAAGGTCTGCCTGTTGAAATGCTGGATGCAGATAATTGATACTAATATTAATACCCGGTACTTGGTTTGATATACCCCGATGATCTTCTAAAATATCGCTAAAGAAAAGGTCCGCTCGTTGAAAAAAAAATCAACAGGTCAGTACATGTAGTTAAACAAGGAATTAAGTACTAGTAGGTAAATACATATTAATAATGTATGGATGTTTATCGATAACTATTTTTTATTCAGAGGGTAGGACACAATATCATAGTACAAGAAAAAGTCCGCCCCATTGAAATGCTATATGCGAAAAAATTCACAGTATGTTGACCCGATGATCTTTTATTTCAGAGGTAGAATCCAATTAGTTCAATCCAAATAGTTCAAGAATAGGTCCACCTCGTTAAAAGAACTGCATAGTCATACATGGCATAGGCATCGGAACGGGGGGGGGGGGTCTCCACATTTTGTGCAAAGTTAGACCTAACCATTAGGCACATAGCATCAGGGAGAGGCCAACTCCCACCCCCTACTTTTTAATATTGATTCTTGTAGTGATATTTTTCACTTGATCTTCATACTGTTGGAGTGGACATAAAATTGACTTAGCATATGTTTTTTTTAAAAATTTATTCAGATTAAAGTTACACATTATTTATAATAGTATTTAAATAATTGATTTTCATCGTAAGATATTCCAATTAAAGGAATGAGACCCGGTACATGTATATATACATGTACTGTGTCCTTAAAAAGACTGGAAACTTAATGTAATGTTAAGAAAGAGAAGTTGCTGTAGTAAAACAAATTTATAATTGAGTTTTATCCGACGACTTTTTAAAAATGTGACAAAGGCCTGAAATCCAATATGTCTCGTTGAAATAATCTTAAAATATTACGGTAGGTTTTTCCTATTTGTCTGACGGTATTGGTTTTCATCTAATGGCCTTTTTAATTTTTTTTGGGGTGAGGGGCCAAGAAATGCATTTTATAATGTTTATATGATACTTGTGAGAAATGAGTAAAGGGCAAATGTTGACACTCCGCTTGGTAAAATTTTATTTTAAAGTCCTGCCTGCTACACCCACATATAGTATTATTTTTTTTTTCTCACAAGTATCATATAAACATTATGAAATGCATTTCTTCGCCCCTCACCCAAAAAAGATAATGGGAATTTATTAGCTTTAGATATCAAAATTGGGAATAAGAGATTAACTTTAGCATGCATATATGGACCTAATGAAGATTCCCCCACTTTTTATCAAACACTATCAGACATAATAAGAAGAATAAATAATGAAGAAATAATTATTGTAGGTGACTATACTATGGTTATAGATACACCCAAAGATTATTTTAATTATTTGCATGTAAATAACCCAAAAGCAAGAGGAAAACTATTAGAGCTAATTAGTTATTTTGATTTAGCAGATATTTATAGAGAATTTCACCCAAACATAGAAAGATATGCTTGGAGAAAACCTAATCCAATAAAACAAGCAAGGCTAGACTTTTTCCTGATATCAACTTCATTGATAACACAAGTTAAAAAATGTGACATACTAACTTGCTATAGGTCAGATCATTCACCAATTATGATATTGTTGAAACTGAATGAATTCAAACATGGTAAAGGCCTATGGAAATTTAATAACTCTCTTTTAAATATACCTGAATATGTACAATCAATCAATAATCATATTGATGAAATTAAAAAATAATATGCATTGCCTATATATAATAGGGAAAATATTTTAGATTTACCAGACCCTGAAATACAGTTTTTTTGTTTTGTTTTTTATAAATGACCAGTTATTTATGGAAACGCTGCTAATCGAAATCAGGGGTAAAACTATTTCATTTGCAAGCTATTTAAAAAAAAGTAGATCAATTGCTGAACAGAAACTTATAGAAGAAATAGGCTCATTAGAGGACGAATATTAAATGAATATGGATATAATATATGAAAAGAAACAAGAACTAGAAAACATAAGAAAACATAAGCAAATGGGAAATTTAGGTAGATCACGAGCGAAATGGCTAAGTGAAGGCGAAAAACCTACCAGTTACTTTTTAAATTTGGAAAACAGACATTATGTAAATAAAATCATACCTAAGCTTATAAAACAGCACAACAATGTACATGTAGAAATTAATAAACAGGAAGACATTTTAAAAGAAGAAGCAACTTTCTATAAAAATTTGTATAATGCAAAAACAAATGTAGATACAGCGGAATTTGATTTGAATAGAATAACTTTCACAGATGTTATGACATTAAATGACTCAGAACGTGAAAAATTAGAGGGAAAAATTACATATGATGAAGCATTAACAATATTAAAAAACATGTCAAATAACAAAAGCCCTGGAAGTGATGGCTTTACAGCTGAATTTTTTAAAATGTTTTGGAACAAGTTAGGATATTTCATTATAAGATCTTTAAACTGGGGTTATGAAATTGGAGAATTATCATCAACACAGAAACAGGGGATAATAACATGTGTACCAAAAGAGGGTAAAAGTAAATTTAACATTGCAAATTGGAGACCTATAACTCTACTTAATACAGTTTATAAAATTGGATCAGGATGTATAGCTAGAAGGATTAAAAACACTTTAAACAAAATAATAAGTTCAGACCAATCGGGTTTCATTTCAGGCAGATATATTGGCGAAAACAAGAGATTAATATATGATTTAATGAACTACACTGAAATATGTAATATTCCTGGAGTCCTAGCTATGATTGATTTTGAAAAAGCCTTTGACTCTGTGTCTTGGAAATTCATTCATAAAGTCCTATCCTACTTCAATTTTGGCCCGTCAATTTCAAATTGGGTTAAAACTTTTCAAAATAAGTCTGTGTCATGTGTAACTCAAGCAGGCATCTTATCTAATTTTTTTTAATTTAGAAAGAGGCTGCAGACAAGGAGACCCTATTTCTCCATTCTTTTTTTTTGCTATGTGCTGAAATATTGTCAATAAATATAAAACATAACAAAGATATTAAAGGTATAAAAATAAACGATAATGAATATATAATATCTCAGTATGCTGATGATACAGTTATAATTCTTGATGGATCGGAAAAGTCATTAAATGCAACAATGGAAGAGTTAGAGAAGTTTTATATCATGTCAGGGCTTAAAATGAATAATGCTAAAACCCAGATTGTATGGATAGGAAGTAAAAAATATTCAGAAGACAAAATCTGTACAGAAATTAATTTCGAATGGACAACAAACTTTAAACGTTTGGGCATTCACTATGATGTGGACTTAACAAGAATAAATAAACTGAATTATAACAAAAAACTGGTAAAAATAAAAAGTATAATAGAACAATGGAAAAAGCGTAACTTTACACCAATTGGAAGAATAACTCTTATAAAATCTCTAATCATATCTCAACTTATCCACTTATTTATAACTTTACCAAACCCGCAACCTGTAATAATGAAAGAACTAAATAGCATTATTTTTAGATTTCTATGGAACTCTGATGTTGATAAAGTTAAAAGAAAGATTGTTACACAAAAATATTCTCATGGAGGGCTGAAAATGCTTGACTTAGAAAATTATATAAAAGGATTAAAATCTACATGGATAAGAAGAACTCTTTTTAATAACAATTCAAAGTGGAAAACCTTGTTACAAAACATAGTAGATATCGAACTTTTATTAAGCACAGGAACTGAATACTTAGTTTGCCTAAAAGAGAATATTAAAAATGATTTTTGGAAAGATGTTTTTATAGCGTTCAAGGACATTCAAGATAAAAACCAAATTAGTAATTGGAAAGAATATATTAGCCAGCCTTTGTGGCATAATAAAAGATTTAAGATAGGGAAAGAAACAGTTTTTTACAGATCTTGGTATAAAAATAATATCATATATGTTAATGACCTACTGAATAAACAGGGGGATTTTATATCTTTAGATACACTACAATTGAAGTTTAATATAAAAACAAACTACGTAACTTTTTTAGGAATCAAGCAGGTTATAATATCTGATATGAGAAAGTGTAATATATACAGAGATGTATGTTTAGATAAACCTTTTATTCCGATAAATATCCAGATTTTTGTCACAACAAGAAAAGGATCAAAAGCTATGTATGATGTATTAAATAGATCAGAAGTCCAGCCAGGTGCACAGGAAAAGTGGGGGGAAATCTTTGAAATTACTGACTTACAATGGAAAAAGATATATACTATCCCATTTTTTACTACCAATAGTTCTAAGTTACAATGGCTACAATATCGCATCAATCATAATATTTTAACAACAAATAGTATTATGTTTAAAATTGGGAAAGTTGATTCAAAATTATGTAATCTATGTCATAGTGAAGAGAAAACAATTTGCCACCTAATGTGGAATTGACCAACTGTACAGCAGCTTCTTAATAACTTCATAAACTTATGTCAAATAAAGAATATAGATATTGAACTGAATCAAGGTACTTTCATGTTTGGAGAATACAAAACTAAAGAAAATATTAGACAGAGCAATGTTATATTTATGCTAGTTAAGCAATACATATACAAAAAGTAACTTATCAGTCCTTGGAGTACTACATGTACATGAGATTGAATCATATATTAAGACAATAAAATACACTGCAGGTGTGGAAAAAAAATGAATGAATTTAATAACAAATGGAAAATATGGCAACATTTATTTACATAATTCTCTCTCTCTCTCTCTCTCTCTCTCTCTCTCTCTCTCTCTCTCTCTCTCTCTCTCTCTCTCTCTCTCTGAGATAAGTTGTTTCAATTTATGTCAATTAACATTTTTTGAAAACTTTCATGCTTTGTCATTATGATAATTGTTCTTGTATGAAATTAATAAATTCATTTTAAAAAAAAAAGAAAAAAAGGAAAAAAGGACAATAGATGAAAACCGTTCCGATGCCTATGCCATATATGACTATGCAGTTCTTTCAACGAGGCGGACCTATTCTTGAACTATAATATTGGATTCTACCTCTGAAATAAAAGATCATCGGGTCAACATACTGTGAATTTTTTCGCATATAGCATTTCAATGGGGCGGACTTTTTCTTGTACTATGATATTGTGTCCTACCCTCTGAATAAAAAATAGTTATCGATAAACATCCATACATTATTAATATGTATTTACCTACTAGTACTTAATTCCTTGTTTAACTACATGTACTGACCTGTTGATTTTTTTTTTCAACGAGCGGACCTTTTCTTTAGCGATATTTTATAAGATCATCGGGGTATATCAAACCAAGTACCGGGTATTAATATTAGTATCAATTATCTGCATCCAGCATTTCAACAGGCAGACCTTTTCTTGAGGCATAATATTGGGTCCTACCCATATATTGAAAGAACATCGGGGTCATTCAAAGCAAGTCTCAAATTGAATAAGAATTTTAATTTTCTGCATTCGGTATTTCAACAGGCGGGCATTTAAGGTCCTATCCATAATATAAAAGATCATCAGGATAAATCAATACAAGCATCAATTTGAATATTAATTATCTGCATTCAGTATTTCAACGGGGCGGACCTCGAACTATACTATTGGGTTCAACTCACTGAAAAAAAGATCATCATTAAATGAAAGTTTATGCAAGTGTCAACTTGATTAACTACATGCATTTCCTGTTTAGCAATGATACATATACCATTGCTGCATGGAGACTGATCTTATCTTTGGATATGAAATTAGGCACTTTTCCAACATGGAAGTCAGAGAGAGAGAGAGAGAGAGAGAGAGAGAGAGAGAGAGAGAGAGAGAGAGAGAGATTAATCTATACCAATGAAAGACTGCTTCTCTTAAACACTATCCCTTTTGATTAGGACATCAATATTTTACTCCATGGAGATACATATTGCGTGGACCCTGAGGTCCACGCAGAAAATATATAAGCGAGGTTAAACCGGATGCTATGGGGAAAATTCAGCCTGCGCATGAGCTAGCCTGGTTCCTGTGCGTAATGGGTAGCTCAGGGAACCAGGCTAGCACACGTTTATCTGAATCGGGATCGGGATTACATGCTATATGCACACATAAGTTCAAAGGCGCTGTAATTGTAAAGTTTTCGGTAAACAGTACAGAAACAAAGTATTCCTTTCAAAGAAATGATTGGTATGTGATATGAAATGTCAGTATTATGAAATAAGTTAATGTTATGCCGAAACTACAACATGCATCAAATAGCATATTTGCAATGTTTTGTTGTTTTCCGAATACACATGTAACTTAACTTTACTTTTATAGTAGGCGAAGCAAGAGTACTTCCCGATTAAAATTTTTAAGCATTTAAGTATGATTGAATAATTACGTCACTGTATAAAAGTTTAAATCTCAAGAAAAATGCATCAAAATATGAAATTAATTTACACAAAGCTGTCACTGCATAGTTAACAAAGTTGTGCAAATCGTAATGTGTGCGCAAATACTGTAAACCTACTACTATTCGCGACGACTTTATTTCGCGATTTACTTCTGATAAATTGGTTCGCTACGACTAATGTTCGCGGCCAAGCCTTCTCCATACCAGTCTTACTATAACAACCATACGACAACGAATGGTTCGCTGCAAGAAATATTCGCGACAACGAGGCCCTCGCGAACCTCGTGGAATTTTTTCGCAAGCGAATAAAAGTTGGTTAACAGTTATAGAATTGGCCGAATGCCTGATACTATACATGCAAACTTCATTAATAGATATATCATAATTATCTTCGAAGTATGAACCCTTTAAATTCTGAGATAAAATGTCAGGGCTATACATATACGTAATACAACGTACAAATTTGGTGGTTAAAAGCAGGGGGCTAGAGTGGGTGGAAACTCAGATAATCTTAAGGCTTTCACGTTTTCGTTAGAAACACATGCAAATGGTCCACGTATTGTAGTCCTTTTTTAAAGGACAGCAACTTGTGTTTCTTTAAACCGCAAGGATATTGTTTTTTTAAGGCAGTTTCAAATATATTTCTGCATTAAAGCGCTTTGTAACATAGCAATTTTATCACAAATTATACACTTTGCACCTACATGTTGTTATTTTCTTCCTCAACGCAATTTTTGTAAGTATCAGTTCTGTCTTTTATTTTTGATAGATGTGCTTTCAGAGAAATCATAACTTGGACATATCAACAATTTGAATTTTGTAAACTTTATCGATGGAAACGGATTTACTTATTAAGTGTTTACTTGTAACCAAATCCTTGCTTAATTACATGTATATTATATACTATATATTATATACATATAAAAGTATTGTACGTTTGATTAAAGGAAGAGGGAATAAGTTTTTGAGAATAATGAGGTGATGGGGAAGAAACACTTATACTTTATTTTAGCAATATTGCATGCACATTATGAAGAGAGAGAGAGAGAGAGAGAGAGAGAGAGAGAGAGAGAGAGAGAGAGAGAGAATATTATTACAACATTATCACTTTCATTACTTTTTTAAACACTTTACCGGTAGTCAGTTAAAACATGCTTTTTAATTATAGGTACACCTATTATCTAATTAATTTCATTTGTCTTTTCACGCCCTTACATCTACCACAGCTACTTATGTACACTATGTTGTCAACGTATACCCTCTGTTACGGTAATCCACGTATGCGACCTTTTATTATTTATCTTAAACTAGTGATAAATTTACCTAGATACTTATAAATTATTAATATAGTATGATAACTTTCTGGTCTACTGAAAATTAAACAAAGCACAAGCTAAAAAGACAATCTTAGTTGCGAAGAACACAATGCAGCGGAGACATTTTTTTTTCTTTCTCAGCTCAGGGGTGTATTCTGATTAGCACAGGTGTGAATGCCTGCAGGGCTTCTTTTACCCGTGTTCACCTGGTGTGAAACCCTCTGCTCATACATTATACACACCGGAAGAGATTTAAAAACAAAGGGACTACATGGTGTGTGCAAATTATCGACAAAATACTCCTGGTTTTCTTTTTTCAGATTCTTAAACAATTGGTCAAAATCTAACTCGCTATCAATATTTGATATTCCACAAAGTAATTTATTAAAATAATACTGTCATACATAAACCATACGCAAATGGCCGACTGGATTATGTAAACAAAGACATCTTTAAGATATAAGTACATTAGCAAAAGAGAATAATTAATTTATTTAACTTTAATAAATGACTACGAGTACATGTAGGACATTTTCTTATAGGGGAAAGCCGGACCTTAAATGTTAACATTAAAGGTTCGGCCAGACCATTTTACGGGGCGGACCTTAAATTATACGACACCGGACCCTTTTAGTGCAAGGGCGGACCTTAAATGTTAACATTTATGGTCCGCCCCGGAACATTTTACAGGGCGGACCATAAATTATACGACAACGGTCAAAAGTTATACCGGAAACAAGTATCCCCTCTTTAAAATAAACGTGTTGATAATTTACAGAATTTCAAGACTTAAGCTTCAATTCTGTCAGCAAAACTGTCATATATTGTATAAATACAGGGACATCGAAAAATATTTCGAATTTGATCGATCGATAGGTTGGTGAGAGGGTTGTCCCAAATTTAAGTTGTTAATCTGTGGCAAATTTTGATAAATTAGATTGTCGCTTATTTGTTTGTTATATTGTTACGCGCATTGATTAAGATAAGGAAAAAGGTGAATTTTTCCTTTTATACATCAATCAAAAAATGTCATAATCCGGCGGAGGGGAGGGGGGGGGGTACTCAATTATTCTATTTCAATACCAATATGGTCAACTTAAATGTCTTGTACGTTTATTTTAACATACATCGAGAGGGACCCTGAAATTTCTACTTTTTTTTATTGCTATGTGCGTGCCTAAACACTGACGAATAAATATTTTTCTTTACAAATACTTCCTCTTCTCTGTTTGGCGATAAATAAAAAGTATTCACTTATTAATTTTTTTTCTTACATGTAACTGCACTGTGTAAGTAACATACATTGCTTTTATCATATGCCAAAAATTATTCAACTCTACATCTGTATAAGCCATGTATTATTATTCTTAATTCTTATCACTTTATTCCATAATCTAAAGAAAGTTGGCAATGTTAATAAACTGTATTATTATATATTCGAGATTGATAACAACTCATGTACTATTTTCCCTGTCGAAATGTCTTACGATGCATCCCTGTACAAGTCTCTGAAGTTTATCTATATGAATTATAAAGAAATATGAATGATTTTAGTATGTTAGAATATCTTAATTAAGAATGTTCCGAAGTTACCATCGAGCTATATCTTAAGATGTGTCCTAAGCTGATCTTAGGATGCATTAAGCTTTTTTCTATATATCCTCGGAACACAATGAAGTCATATCGAAGGAAAGTTTCATGAATTTTCCTGCTGGTGCTTATTGTTGCTGTACAAATATATGGTTTTTGGAGGTTTTTTTACCAGCCCAATTGTACTGGTTTGACGCATTAATTATAAAAAATTTACAAAACCGAATTAACGTGCCGTATTTAATGTGTCTGCACAAGTAAGTGTTATAGACAATGAGACAAGAAATGAAAGTAATGCTAATAAGTTTTTAATTTTTTTTATTGAATTTTTCACTTTCGAAAATATATTATGTACATACATGACATATCTTGTGCATATGTTTATATAATCATCTTGAAAAGTTTCTAAGTATATGATAATACTATATTATACAGTTCTTATGTAGTGAAAGTAAATTTTGAGAGAGAGAGGGAGAGAGAGAGAGAGAGAGAGAGAGAAATAAATGGGAGAGGGCGAGGTAAAGGATTTGGGCAATGTTCACATATGGATATAAAATGTAAACCATAATCATGTGATAGATCCCTGTTCTACAGGGATACTTGAGGGAGGACAAAAAGATAAAACACAAAAAAGGACACCACAGTTCAAAACAAGATTGAGATGAGACACAATAGAGAGACTATATATAATGAAGTGCTGCAGCCTATCACATATTTTTTGCCAATGGCTTTCATACTCCTTATATCTACAATTTTTCATTAGCATATATTTTTCAGTTAAAAGCCTTTCTATTATAACAGTTTTTAATCCATGTATATTCTAAAGAAAGTTCGGGTATATTGTTGTTACCCTGTTCCGTCCGTCCATCCGTCCGTCCGTCTGTCCGTCCGTCCGTCCGTCCGTCTGTCACGTTTTACTTTCTCAAACTGCTCTTACATTTTATAAACCAGCAAACTCAACTCTTGGAGTTTAATTTTGGGGTATCATGTTGTTTTGTAAAAAAGTTTTGAAAATTCTCTGTTAGTCCTGGGGTCAAATAATTGGTAAAAAATGACGTTTTTTTGGGTTTTTTTTTTTTTTTTACAAAAAACCTTCTTTTTCGAAGTCCCCCTGCATTTTCAACAGTAGACAAATCATTTCTTGGAATATGTTTTAGGGTATCCTATAGATGCGCAATAAGGTTTTGGAATTTTCAATTTTGTCCTGGGGGTCATTTAATGGCTGAAAAATGACGGTTTTTTTTTTTGTTTTGTTTTTTTACAAAAAAACTGGTTTCATTTTTTTTTGGCAGTAGCCAAATGATCGTCTAGAATATGATTTGGGGTGTCATATTAAAGTGTGATCAGGTTCCAGAATTTTTTTTTTATTAAGGGGATCAGTGGGCAACAAAAAATGACCTTTGGAGTAGCTACGTCATCTCTTGGGATATAATTGGGGCTGTCCTATAGATGTGCAATAAGGTTTTAAAAATTTAAATTTCATCCAGGGAGTCAAATAGTAGCAGAAAATTGACGTTTATCACTAAAAAACCATAGATCCAAGAGCTCCTCTTAAAATTTAAAGGATAGACACTTCATATCTTGGGATATGATAGGGACTGTTCTATATATGTGCAGTAAGGTTTTAAAAATTTAAATTTAATCCAGGAAGTCAAAAAGTAGCAGAAAATTGACGTTTATCACTTCAAAAAAACATAGATCCTAGAACTCCGTTTATGATTTAATGGATACATCATATCTTGGGATATGATAGGAACTGTTCCATAGATGTGCATTACGGTTTTGAAAAATCAAATTTAACCCTGAGGCCCATTACCTTCATACCTTTTGATGCCCTTTAAGGATCAAGAATATATTATATGGTTAAGGAGTGGGGATCTCAACCGTTTTTTAGATATTCGTGCACTTCCTGTTCGAGGGGGGTCATGACCACCACCCCCGGGGCCCATGACCTACATACCGTTTGATGCCCCTTGACACAAGGATCAAGAATATATTATATGGTTAAGGGGTGGGGATCTCAACCGTTTTTGAGATATTCGTGCACTTCCTGTTCGAGGGGGGTCATGACCACCATCCCGGGGCCCATGACCTACATACCGTTTGCTGCCCCTTGACACAAAGAACAAGAATATATATGGTTAAAGGGTGGGGATATCAACTGTTTTGAAGATATTAAGGGACTTGCTGTTTGAGGGGGTCAGGACCACCCACAGGACCCATGACCTACATAACATTTGATGCCCCTTGACATCAGAAACATGAATATATATGGTTTAGGGGTCATGATTATAACAGTTTCTGAGATATATGGTAATTTCAAATTCCTGGGGGGTGGGCAATACCCCAGGGGTCAGATTTAATAAACCCTATATATTGCCAGTAACAGTCAATATATGATTATGGAAACCCTATATTATTATCTTTGTCCGTTTTCAAGTTACCATTTACCGGTACAATAGAGTCTACGATTCTTCCTACAAGGTTCAATGTTAGACCCCCCCCAAGAGTGGTTGAGTGAAATCAAACCAGGGTGCACAACTAGATATGCAGGCCTATCATCTCCTAGAGTTTTGTACAATTCTGTTCAGCCATCTCTGAGAAACAAGTTCAGAGCGGAAAGGAAGAAAAAGAAGAAGACGAAGAATATTAAGAACCGTACAAAAACAATAAGTCTCCAAATTTCATTCGGGAGACTTAATAATAAAGATTAAATAGAGATAGGATCATCAAAAATCAATAATTTAAAGATAATTGACAATTTCTGATTCTAAGGGGGTCAAGATGACCCCTTAGGGTCATTACATACATGCCATAATGATCTGATGCGACATGACCTAAGGAGGAATAATATCTTAGGATTAAGGTGGGGATCTCAATGGTTTTTATGATATTTGTTAATTTCAGGAAGAGCTCTTGGGATCCTGACCTACATACCATCTGAAATGTCTTGAACAAAGAAACAATAATATAATATGTACATGATATATGATTCAATTTAAGAACCCAGATATAGATCAATCATCTATGTTACATTAAAAAATTGTCAAATATATGACTTGTAAACCCCCACCCCAAAACAAACTCAAATATAAACTGTTCTCCCCCCCCCCCCCCCTTAATTGTCGAATGATCTATTGAAATCAAAATATAATTTGGGTGTCTAAAAACTTTTATAAACTGGTAAAAAATTACATTACACCTTGCATAATTGACAAATGATCTATTGAGATATGATCAGAGGTCATATTTCTACCTTGGGATCAATAACTAGTAATCATTGACAAGTTAGAATTAATAACAATAAATGATTCAAATTATAAATGTTTATACTCCACATTCACCCCCCACCCCCAATCTAACCTGGTTCAAAAGATTCAGTCTTCTTAAGCTTAATACATTCTTACATGTGTACAAATGCAAATTTTAAATCATTTCTTGATTGCTTTTTCTCTCCTGATGCACATTAACATTTTGGAAATTGCTTAATTCAATTTTTAAGATTTATAAACAAAATGTTATATGCATGTGTATTCGCCTATTTGGGGCAATTGTAAAGTCTCCTAAACAAAGCCGTGTCATCATTAGGCTAGGAATTACCCACATGGATCAAACACCACATATGAATAAGATAACATACTTTATTATTTGTAGTTCTAGAATGTCAGAGTGTCTCCATGGGGGCATAATCTAAATACAATCTTACGCGCAATGACACAAAGAGCAAGAATAAATTATATGGTTTAGGGATGAGGATCTCAGATCTTTAGAAGTTAACAAAATATACAGTGTATCATAATTTCCTATTTTATAAAGGCGGGGGGGGGGGGGGGGGGTTAAAGACAACACCTGGGGGTCATTAATGTACTTTACACCATATGATGCATCATAATGACATTACAAGATATTTTGTATTTTCCTGTTTCGTGGGGTCAGAACAGTCCCATAAGGTCATGACCTACATTGTATTTGATGCATTATAATACATCAAGAAAGAAATACTCCTTAAATCCTTCCTATTATAACTCATATAAAAATGATAAGTTTCTACACTTACTTACATGTAATACACAAATATAATACGAAATTATTCATACAGGGTCAATATGGGGTCAACTCAATAGTGCAAGTCTGACATTTTAATGGAAAAAATAACTTTTGCAATTAAAATGACAGAAACTTTACAAATGCGGTAGGATAGGTAACGATGAAAAGCTTATTTAAATATTAAAAGATGATGATACAGTATGCTGTCAAAGGGAGATCACATTTAGAAAGTGAAAGTAGAGGTTATGTGTGCTGGCATCTCATTATCTTGTGCTACTGCTACTACATGTATTATGCTTACCTATATTGGTCAACATCATGATAATCCAATTAAAACATAATAATGAATTCCTTTAGCTGATCTTAACTAATCCTTTTCTGTATATGGAAAACACATACATGTATGTATACACGTGAACCGGCCATCTAATCGAAGAGCTGGGTAAAACTAGTACCCGCTAATGAGACCTGCAGTTGTGTACGTAACTTCAGACAAAGATCAGTTATTTATAACATGCATGTATTTTTATGACCTATTCTTCAAATCCACTTGCACTATTTTATTAGGTAAATAACAGCGTTAAGATGGTGCAGGACACCTGCATTTTGTGATGTATACTTCCTATTGAAATAAACAATAAAGTTTATTAAATATTAATTAAATATTTACCCCCAAATAATGTTACCTAACATTGAAGCGCAGTGGGTTAGAGCGTTTACATGTCTGTAAGAGCATTGGGGTCCAAGTGTATTTTTGGTAATTTTACTATTGATATAAATTAATTTTCATGGGGGGGGGGGGAGGGGTTGGACCCCTCACTCCCACCCTTTCTCTAAATCTGTGCACACGATGATGTACATGTAGGCACACATGGGCAAATCTATAACCGGCAAACGCCATGGGGAGGGGGCATAATTTTATCTTTAATTTTGTTTTTAATAATTATATAGACCATTATACTTTCTTTGACATGAAATGTTAAGATTATTGATTAACTGAAAATTCACTGCAAACAGTTCAAGCCCAAATTGCACAAAAAGTGCTGCTCATATTATCATATGGGAAGGGATCTCATCCTTCAGTTATGAAAATTATAATTGTTTAATGTATTACGGGAGCTTGCATGTAGCCTTCATTTTTAATTAAACTGGTACAAAACAGTGTTATTTAGGGGCAAACACTTGGTGCGGGTATTACTGTCTAATGACAGCATCTAGTTGGATTTGTATTACTTTTGTATTTAAATGAAAAAATATATTGCTTCACAATAAGAACTTGCAAGTGAAAAAAATCTATAAATATCTCTATTTTTAATATTTTCCAAAAAGAACTTATTGTTTATCAAATGTTATTAACAAAACGAACTGTCGCAAGATACAGTCTTCAGCAGCATACCATAATTCTTTTACAATAGTACATTCATTGAATAAATATTCTCTTCATCTCTTTTACAGAAACTACATACAGGAGACTCTGCTTTTTTTTTTTGGAAAAGATATTTATTTGTCGGAACAATCCTATGAAGAATTTGGAATTGTAACCAATGTAGTTTTGATTCTTGTGTAGATTTAAAGGGGAGTTCAAAACTTTTGTGCCAGGTTTCTTGTGCATAGTTATGACCCTTTTCTCCTTTAATTTTTAATGGGCGTTTTTAACTTTTATCGTAAGTTGTTAAAACTTGACAGCTCGTTTTTATAATGTGTTTACGATCTATATTTGTTTTTGTAATTCGCGCACTATCTTGAAATCTTGCCGAACTTTAAGATTAAATTTTGTAAGTACAATATACTAAGTATAAAAAGTTATATGTGCTTAATTAAATTGTTCCTCCAAGCTTATGTATCATTCTGTCTCGTGTAGGCAGATAGGTAACCACGCACAGCAAAAGTCACACTGTTTCAATTTTTATTGTTGTAGAAACGTCGTGCAAAATTTTGGTAAAAACTATAACAAATATAGAAAACAATTGACGGAAACTGAAAATATAGAACCATTATTTCAAACATTAAAACAGAATTTAAATAAGGCTGAAGACCATAATGGCGTGACATACTAATAAGAATGGATTATCTGTAAAATAACATTCATCTCCTAATTATACTTCTAGGTATGATTATGTGCTGACAAAATAAGCAGTTATTGGTATAAGGAGATTAATATAATAATTTGAGCCACAAAAAAAAAAGGATGCAATTTTTTTGCCAAATGTATGACTGCACTGGTCAGTAAGGCTGGCGTATAATGATTAGGTGGCTGGGGATAGTTTTTTTGGTCGAGGAAATGTGAGGCAGATAGTGCTCATATATGTGATTCAATTTTTCAAAGGATTTTTAAATTTGCTAAAATTGGTTTGCATGCAGGGGACACATGGTCCCGACTCTTGAGAATTTTTAAACATTTCAGAATAAAACAAGTACAACTTATATATAGCACTAAATAGATTAGCCAGGGACAGTCTCAATATTTTTCTGAATAATTGCCCTTTTTCACATTTTCAGGGGTCCAGCATCACGCTCCAGTCCCAAACAACTGCCATAAACTACCATAGGATTGGTAGCTTAATGTATACCCATGCAAATAATCAGCAATTGATGGGGGCGGGGGGGGGGGGGGTCAATCACCTTCTTTTCGAGTGACATTTCGTGTTCTGAACCAACCCTACTTTTCAAGCACAAAACCGAACGTGAAAATTTTGGCCACAGTTTTGCATTTTCATTCCATACCTGATGAAAAGTGCTACCAGTATTAAAGTGTCATATATCAATGAAATTGACATGAGCTCCTCCATCCACAAAATGAATGCAATTAATATTCTAGCAATTTATACCCCTCAAATAACCAGCCAACCCCCAGGTTCTCCCTTTATTTCAAAATTTTAACCGGGTCTTTTCTTCGAAACTATCCCCTGCCACCTTACTTGACCAGAATGAAATATGTAATTTGAACCAAAGCTGTTTATATGGAACATAGTTAGCTTGTACATAGAATACTGGTCATGAATTTTAACATTGAACTATAGACAAAACATATCACCAGAAACTTAAACTGAAAAATATATGTTAATTTTATAACTCAATCATGACCATGCATTAATATTGTATTACCAGTAGCTGGATTCACGTTCAATTCACGACAAACGTTTGCTATTGCTAGCAAGCAGAAGATATCTTTCTGATACAAAAACACTATATGCTATAAAAAAAAAATTTAAATGAAGAAAATGAAATGCTTGCATTTCGCAGCTCATTTTTGCCTGTGATATTAAAACAACCCGAATATGTGAATATATCATAAATGATCATATTAACAAATGACGTAATCTTTATCAACACATATTAACATTTAAATTACTTCATCAAAATATAATGCCTGTATATATAACCATAATTTAAATGTCGAACTAAAACACATTGACTCTATTTTTCAGCAATTCATCCCAGCCAAAAACTATACTTAAACACTTTCACCTGGTAAAAATTTAAAAGATATTATTAACCGCTCAATATGATATGTCTGATTTTCTCATTTTATAAAAATGAAATATATTGTCTATAACTCAATAACTCAAAAATGTTTTCTTTGTAAAATACAAGCATGAAGTTCTAAACAACCAAGTTAACATATGATTAAAAAAACGTTTCCCATGCTTTAAATGCCTTGCAAACAACACTTTTATATGCAGCTATTCTTAATCAGGTTTAAAATATGTATTCAATTAAAAATCAAGCTTAAACATGATATTATCTTTGAAAACTTATTTTGATTAAGCTTAATATTTAATGTTAAATACATGTACACCATTCCCACTGTCACTTACCAATACCATTACAAACACACCATAATGAGATTTGTAAACATAAAAAGTGTATTCAATCACAAATCATTGCAAATTGTGTTTAATTTTCAATGTTATGGAATTAACTATTATATATTTATCACAGAAAGATATAAACTTTTAAGGCTTTAAGTACATGCTTCTTATACACGTTACGATAATGGATTTGTTCATATAAAGAATATTATCTAAACAATCATTTCTCGAAATTATTTTTGCATGTTATTCATTCATTAATTTTGAAATTTTCAATTAAAGGCTTTTGTCAATTTTCTTCTCATTATACACCTATCAAAAGGAAATCAATTTAATGAACATTTATGTGGTGTCTCTTTTTTTAAATTTTCCGATTTTCGTCAGGAAACTACATTGAAGACGTCACTATAATAGGAGCCGGTGTAGGCGGTTCATATACAGGATGGAGACTCCGGGACAAGGGATGGAAGATTGGGATATATGAATACTCAGACCGAGTAGGAGGGAGGATGTATTCAAAATACTTCCCTGATGCACCGGATCTTCCTGTGGATTTGGGAGCAATGAGAATAAGACCTGAAGACCATGTTAGGATGATCAAGGCAGGACGGGAGCTTGGGCTAACCTTTGTTCCTTTTACTGAAGGTGGAGGTAGAATTCCTGAGCGAACGCTTCTATACCTGCGTAATACCCGTCTTCGAACATTTGAGTTAGGAGGACCCCGAACTCCGTACAGACTAAGACCAGAGGAACTCATGGACCCTCGAGATTTGTCAAGGTTTTTGCTCAGCATCATTCTCCGAATGAGTAACATGGTTGTTTGTTAAATTATTTCATCTTATCAAATAATTTACTACACTACATGTAATAGAGGTAAATTGTTTATTCAAACATAAAAACCGTATGATATTTCATTCTTTTTGTTTCAGATTACTTTCTGAAACTTACAGTAACTATAATGGTACGAACCCAAGGGCCGAACATTTTAACGCTACCACTATCGATGGCGTTCCTGTATATCTTCAGAGGTTGTCTCTTTTTCTATTGCTCAAATGTATCGATATTGTTTGTAATTATTCATATTTTGATATAATCTTCCATTAAATATTTGTATTCATATAAATAGCCAGCGAATGGTTTTGAATGCATTTGTGAAGACCAATGTCTTTCTCTATAGCTAGTAAAATAAATCTGTACCGGGATACAAATAGTCTTACAATAGGAAAGCGTTCCCTTGACGTAATTATTTTTAAAAAATTTGTAAAGTTGAATTTTTGATTAGCTTATATGCATGCATATTTCGTTTTAATTTTGTGAAATTGCATTTGTTTTCTTCGAAACTTATAGCTGTGTGTAGCAGTACCTGTCCAGTTTAATATGGTTGGTTTGCTAAATATATGTTTATTGTTTACCTCCTTTGTTTTCTCGTTTTGAACAATTTTTTTTTCAAAAACAATTAAATTCAATGAATGTTAAAATGATCTAAAATTGGTATCTTTTACATGTTTTTACTTTTAACATTACAATGAGAAATACATGTGCTATCTATTTCTGAAATTAATAAAATATTACGGGGGTATTGCAAGAGTAAATGTTAATTTTTCTGTAATATTTAACAAACGATACACATACACTGTACTGTTACTTCAGATAGAGCTTGTAAGTCAAATTAGTTTAATCCGTTTTCTTATCTATTTTACTGAGAATGGGTTTGTAACTAAACAAATTAATTAAACCGCATGTCAATTCGCATAAACAACAAAGTTAATGACAAATGTTAGCGCGTCTTATTACAATCCTGTTTTGTGTTTAAAAAATCCAAACACCAAACAGTCACTTTTTGTCGATTTCTCACAGGTTTTTTTTTGTAACCAAACAATGTATTGTATCTTTCTTCAACAGCTATGAAAACGTTATACAGAAAACAGGCATCAGCTGGGAAGCTCGAACATATATCAGAGACAGCAGTGCTTTTCACACTGGCTTGGGTAATGTACAGAGCAATTCACGTTTTTTAAAAACTCGACAAGAATTCGAGGAGGAAAACACTAGACCTACAGACCTTCCTTCATATGTGACAGTTCCGACGGGGATGAATTCCTTCCCTGTAGAATTCATGAGGAAGTTTCTTGTATCTAATCCAAAGAGGTAATCATTTTATCTGATTTAATATTGTTACAATTATGACTCCGACTCCTATAATAGTATTTTCATAATGTAATTAACCAAAATGGCTAATCATCTATAGTAATTTCGTTGCATCTCAGTTAGCAATTTTCCATCGATATCCTATGCTTTGCACTTTATTTCAGCCACGCCCTAAAAATGAATAGCCAGCTTATGAAAATATTAAGAAAGAAGAAAGGAATATATCAATTGAAGTTCAGAAAAACAGTTTCAATCAATGGAAGTATTATGCCTACTAAAAATTACTTTTTTGTTTATTCTCGAAATGTTATACTTGCAATACCAAAGGTTCCTGTCCTAAAAATACAGATACCACAGTTTAGTAATCCTACATTCCTGTCTGCACTGAATTCAGTGCTAGACGTGCAATGCTCAAAGATATTCCTGATTTACAACTACCCATGGTGGCTAGGAGGATCACATAATTTCACCTACACCCAATCCGATCTTCCGTACAGACAGTCATATAACTGGGGTATATCACGGACTGGGAAGGCAGTTCTCCTCATATCATATGCAGAAACTGATGCTGTACCATTTTGGAGTCGACTTCAGAACATGGGAAACATAGTCAGTAAGAGATATGACGACACAAGAGTCACGGACGAAGTAGTAAAACAGGCTCACTTACAGTTATCCAGAGTGTACAACAGACATGTCAATAGTATTCCTGCTCCAATCGATGGGATGATGTTTATCTGGAACAAATATCCTTATAATGGCGGGTGGGTCGTGTGGAAGCCTGGATCAAGGTGGTACGATATCAAGAGATATCTCACTCGGCCGTTTCCTCGAGAAAATATTTACATAAATCATGGTTACTGGGGAGCTGATCTTAACGGATGGGGAGAGAGTTCCTTGGAGGGTGCAGATGACGTTTTGTCTTATTTCGATGTACCATCCTATTTAAAAACTAATTAACGACAAAAAGTTTATATTTAAAGTTAATTAATATTTTCTGCATTACATGTTTAGAAAAGAAGTTAGATACTGGTTGCAACCTTTTATAAACGTGGCACATAGATTAAAAGATATCGAAGAGACAAAACTAGTTTTGAAAACCACTATTCAACGAATGGATTTACTACGATATTGTCTTTGAAAGCCTGCAGATATTTAAAGTAAAAATATTTTCGAAAAAAGTCTTAAAGCTCTCATGAATTTGAATTATTAATTAAATGATTATGGCTGTATTGTTTATTATTTTTTATCTCAAAGAAAACACTTGATAAATTAACCATGATTCGATATAAAGAGAACTTTCGGACCTTGTCAATTGGTTTACCGAGGTCATTGTCACAAATAAATTGAGTTTCAATTTTTTAGTATTGGGGGATGCAATCGACTTGGATACAAATTTCTGATACAAAGTGGTTATACTTTTATAAACAGAACCCTCCCCCCCCCCCATCAATATCAAGTACAGTGGAGTCCCATCTATCCGCTTTTGTATCCAAGTTCAAACGACCTGACAAGTAAATCGTATTAATATCTGACATTTGTGTATTGTCGTCATATATAGATAAAATATTTATCTATAATGAGTGTCAATACTGTTTTCTATGTCTTTCATACTTCGTAGCAACAATAAAGAGTTGTCAGATGAAATTAACCTTCTATTGATTTAATTTTTGTTAAAAGGGAACGATGCGTTATGTTGCTATTTTGTCAGGAAATATTAACTGGATTATAAATATAGCTGAATGTAGCTACATTTATTGTGTCCATGGCCAATTGGTATATATGATTGTTTTAGGTTATGTATTTTTAAAACTATTTCTAGACACGTCTTTTTTTTTTTTACAGTAATTGATTAATTTTTATTCTTAGAAAATATTTGGTTTTGACACAACCTATTAAGACATTCATGAGATCTATCGTTGTACATAACTTTTTTGAATAGAGAAACCACGAAGTTATATCAACAAAATTTTAGTTTTCTTTAATTCATTTAACACATTCTTCCTTTGAAATAAAAGAATGTTGTAAAATGACATGGTCCTTGACAGATTCTCAAGACACGTGCAGTGAAGCGTGACCTATGCTATCTGGCCAACACTGTTCGTAATTTGAAAGTGATTTGGGAACTCGGAGTATTTACACGAGATTTTACAGTGCGTTTTGTGACAAGTTGATCTCGTAATAAATTGACGACGTCAGCGTTTAAGGCGACGCAGCGGTTACTGATGAAATTTTGCAAAGACATTGAAACATCCTATGCGGCCGGCTTTTGAAGTAAATAAAACTAACAAAATTGCTTAGAATTGCATTTTTTGAATTAGTTGTCTAACAACATTGAAAATATTCGGACGATTATTATCACAAAAATAGAAACCCGACCGATAGAAATGGACATCAAACGATCGGACGGCTGAACGACACAGTAAAACGAACGTTAGACAACACGTAATACAGGGCAAGATTAGAGTCAACAGATCGTTGTACAGAGAAAATAAAAACAAAACCAGAAATTAATATTTAATGTCAACTCATAGTAGATGTTCAAAGATTTTTTCCAAGACAATTTCTGAAATAAAATATGTAAATGCAATCGTAAACGATGTGGAGGGATAAGCAACAACGTTAAGACAAAACATTGTGTTACTAATCATTTTTATTTTTGTGTGTTTCGTTTTCCAATGGGTCATTGAACAAAATAAAGAAGTCTAATAAAATTGCAGTGGACATATTTTATATTATGTGTTCTGTCTACGATATTTTGGGACAACCCTCGTAACAGCTACCCATAGGGGTCCAGCACGAGAAAAAGGTCTGAAACTCTATTGACGGGTATCTTTCTATTGTATGAAGAAGGGTATCATTAAATTTTACCCTCGGCTTGCATGAATCGGTTTTGCGGTAAAAGCAGACCGTCTGGTACTCTGGATAAATGAAACAAAATGATTTATAAAAAAAATAATAATGTTCCCAAATGAAATCGTCCGAATATCTGGCGCCTGGATATCTGAAACCATTTGAAATGCATAAAATGACGTTCATAAGGTAACAGCCAAAAGCAATAACATTTTGACGTATATTGATTAATTTATGCAATATGATGCCAACATACTTTTATATGTCTTTGTAATATACACATCGATTACTGTAATTCTGCCTCAGAGTTGGTATCCAAAACGATACCAGCCTATTGCCACATTGCACCTAACGCGCTTATTCATCCATGGGCGCTGCCATTTAAACAATAAATGCATTCTTAAGTGACAATTCCCAATATTCAGGTAGTTAGCATAGCATTAAGTGGACATAGCGCATGTTAGTTTGAAGTGTATTTATTAAAATAACATACATCGCTGTTGTATTGTGAGAAATGAGATCTGAAACAGCTACATAACTATGAAATTTCTTCTTTTGGTTCACTGGATAATCAAATTTAAAGCAATTGTAACTTGGGATGTTCTTTTTTGAAACAAACCAGCTTCATATCAAAACTGTTACAATTTTCAAGTGATATTATATCACCACATCAAGCGCATTGCTTTATGAAGCGTAGAAAATATGTCAGAATGATACTATAGTAGATAATGTATGGGTAAACGGCCTTCATTGTTGGTGAAATGCTCTTCTTGTTAAAACTGTTTAGACTATTTATTGTTTTAAACAAAAATATTACATAATCCCTGGGTAAAATTTGGCGGTTTTGTTAAGTTTTTGTCACATAAAACACCATGAAAGTTCGGATAAAAAAACAGATATTAAGCTTGTTTTCTGATTTGAAAAGTAAAATTCTGTGTAACTGAATAACAAAATGGGAATAAAAATCGTTCTTGTTATCCGAATCGAATACTTCAATTCAACATCACATAAAAAAACTTAAATTCAACATCACCATGTGATTACTATCTTTAATATACAACAAATTGATCAAGATCATACTGAAGCCCTATTTCAATGCCTCATCCATAACCATCATATTTAATCACATGGTTTAAAAAGTGTTTTGAATTTAATATTGTATTTGTATACGTTTTGTCAGGTGTATTTTATAAAAATGTATCTTTTATTATATTGTATTTTTTACGATTTGTATTTTAAAAAAAGTCATCTAACTAGTATATCAAGTTATGTTTCTATTAAAGACTATTAAAGACTGTAAGCTTCACGTTTACTTATATACATATACCGCATTGTTTTTTGTAACTTATCTTTAAATAGAATCCTGGCGTAAAGAAATTATCTTTGTAGGCCGAGGCAGCGTCTTGACATTTTTATCTAAGCGACAAGAAATATTCCTTTATTTAAGGGGTGTTTATTTTGTATTTTTTGATCCAGATTACTTTTTATTTTTTACTGATTGTTAAAGTACATGTACCTTTCACAAAAACTGAAAAGAATGCATAGCAAAAAAAACCCAAAAAACCTCTTCTGAGTATGTATACGGAGGTGCCCCATACTACCTTAAAGTCGTGAACACTTCTAGAACCATTTTGTTGTCATCACAATGGCCAACTCCAAACATGTGGTATCGATCGTCATGTTTAAAATTTGAATAATTTATTGTTTTAGGGGAGTAATAAATACTTGTTTTGACTGTAGTAAATTATAAGATATAATTTCTTTGTCAAGAAAATTTGTATTTATATATTAGGGACGTATTCTTTTGATATAATAGTACTGGAAACACATTCTATGAACTCAAATCACCCTATCAACTTTCCGCGGAGTATCGTCCTTTGAGGAAACCAACTAATTTTTTAAGTTTTCAGGTAGGGTACAGGGTAAATCGTGATTTTTGCATTGTTGTCAAAACCAATATAGTTTGACCTTATTTCATTGAATTTTAATGCTACTACTAAATACTACATCATTTTATAGCTGCATTTACTATTACATAACACCAAACGGCAATCTTTGTCGAATCGTAACACAGCTAGGTCTTTAATTCAAGGTGAAAGGACGTGCATTTTATTTGATGTAAGCTCCATTAACGACTCGACGGTAGCGGGTATGCACTCTTTCGCGTTTTAAATTGAGAATTTGAATTCTTTTGCTTGATGCAAAAATGTCAAGATGTTATTGTAAACGTATTATATTTTGTTTGTACGATATTTGGCGGAAATAAGTTAATGAACAAGTTGGCGTAGATTTGAATTTGCGTATTTCTGAATGGGACTATTCTTATACATGCATGGCAGATAGCGATGTACCTGATTTAGCGGAAGTCACATTCCGCCAGAAGCGCTAAATAGAATACACAGCCAAATGTAGTTCGTTTACAGTATTTACAATAAAGCTGACTTGAGTTCATAAATACGCATTTTTTTTACCTTTTTACTCCGACTACCGCCATATTAGTTGTCGATTTCAACGTACTTCTCATCTCTACATAACCCCTTAATATATAAGACCGATAGCACTGTTCATGGTCACCGCATTCAGGTATTTCATTCATCTGAACACCTCATATACATGAAGGACGAAAAGACTTGTACGACGCGTTTTGAACAAAAATAATATGACAACCACTGCACTGGTAAGGAATATCCAATAAAAGACGTAACAAGACAGACTGAAATTCAAGCACACACATATATAAAAAATCGTCAATAGTTGTAGAACGGTTTCCTGTGTATGTTGTCATATCTCACATGCACAAACCACACACTTTGACAGAACCAGCAATATCAATGACCGTATGAATTTAAGAAACGGGGTGTTTTTGTACAAGCCGATGGAAACGATGTTACGTTATTACTTTCTTGGAGTTACCATCTTGTATCTATTGTGTTGGAAGTAGTGCCCCCGGGGTCTTCAGAAAGATTCAGACGTTATGTACTCTGTTTGAATAACACGCATGTTTGATGTGCATGCAAACTAATGCAGCACTATCTGTGCAAAATAATACGAATTGATTGCAAATTCTTTCAAAGAATAAATATATTTTGTGATTTATTGATTGCAGTTTCCTTAATCTTCTTTTACAAACGATTTACTACAGTGTGTAGTTCATGCATTTAGAAGTCCGTGCAACCTGAATACCTCGATCAGAAAGCAACCGACCGTAACTTTTTCGGCCGGTATATACATGTATACCCCAAGAAGCGATCAAAACTAATCTGGCGACCAAATGCTTTTATGAATTCATGTTAGCTTTAACTGTTTATTATCAAACGCATATGAAATAATTTACTAGTAAGGAAAACAAGTGTCATCATTTTCATATTTGTTAAGATACATAAGCGTATTTCGAAATCATAGTAACATGTTTTGAAGCATATTATTTGCATTATATTTACATTTTCAGTGTCTTTGCCGTGATAACACTACGTATCGATTTTGTACTATATAACCCATAATACAAATGACACCAAATTGAGGTGCCAGCGGGGTTTGCTTATTTATACTTAAATATTTAATCGTACGATGGCTTACAATCATATAAATATAAGTAATAAGGAATCATTCTTTGAATATTATGAGGTGATAATTTCGGTCGGGGCGTGATCAAATCTATCATATTGGATATATTGGATTTGATCACGCCCCGACCAAAATTATCACATCATAATACTCAAAGAATGATTCCTTATTCCTTATTTAATTTTTGTTTCATTCTTATTCCATTGAAATAATCTTTGGCCTCTCCTGGTTTCAGATTAAGCATTTCATTAACATAGCTGCTGCAGGTTTCTCGGAATATCCCTCTGACTATTTTTAGAGTAGGTAGAGTAACAAATTAGTGTGTAATAAAAAAAGTTCCCTTTACTTGCAGAGTGTAAATATGCATTTATTGTACCGTTTAATATAGCAATGCTTAACGTCTGTCACAAAAGAGGATTCGCACTGTTTTAAAAGCAAGTGTAATCATCATTTGAAGGAAAGAAATCTCATTTTCTATAAAAACTAGGACCGAAGCTATAATACTTATTGTTAACATTACCGCCTCTGAAAAATCTAGCCTTATGCTGGACTATACCCATCTTATGGCACTTATATAAATAACGCAGTTGGTATCATACAATTAACAAAACAAACAAACTAAAGGTATATAAACTTTTTGTATAGAAATATCAAATAATACTGTACAAATAGACGTAGAACGCAAAGAGAAGAATATGGGTACTGACGTCATATAATCTATTTTATATTATATTGTCTTAATTTTGGGGAGAGAGATGTATTTGATGGTTAGATAACTTTTCTTTCATTTAAAAAGTTGTTTCTTTAAACAGGAATATAACATATAACAAAAGTTGTTTTAAGCAAATATAAATGTTTTCACCTACCAGCGGAATAGTTTGCAAATACTGTCTATTTTATCTTTGAAGTAATAATTAGATTCATTTCTGAAGCATGATAGTAAAGTCATTGATAAATTTTAAATATGTATTTTGATATGATGCAAAAAAGTGATTTGTCTAGATTCCATGATTCCTTGTATTGATTCCTTGAGGGTTTTTTTCATACGTTTTAAAGGCAGTACTCATCTTGATTATAGAATCTAACACTTGTAAAAATCGTATATCAAAGACAAAATACATGATAAAGAAAGTTATGTGACATAAAAATGAAGGGAAAACTAGATTTTAAAGGTGCAAACATTTATTAGCGATAATGTCCACAATGCTTGCTAATATGCCAAGATAACGGATAACAGATAACAGGGTGAACCCGTGGACCGGATTAAGCCATACACATTAAGTCTAAACATATACATAAATAAGGTAGAAGTCCAGGTGAACACTACTGGTTAGCTGCAATATCCGCTGGAAAGCTCAACACATTTTTCTTTTCAAAGATCAGGCACTCGTGACGGATATGGTTTACTTTTATGGTGTCCACTTGATCCTGAAAAATAGTAATCACAGAGCCAGAAACACAAAAACAGTCAATTATAAAAAGCAAATTATAATGAACCGCTTTAAAACTTGCGCCAAAGAAAACAAATTACACAAAGCCACCTTAAGTTATACGGGAAGACTGGTGGATGAAATTCCATTTGGCGACAGCTGACATTTTTGCAGGGAATCCATGACGTCATAATTTGAGCTTAAATACTCCAAAATGTATGTTAGTTAAATTCAGCTGATTTTGAAACATTAAGACACAAAATGTTTGTCAAATTATCCAAGCACATGCCATGTCAAATGTGATTAAGTCAATTATTTGTCAGGGGACGAAAAACAAGTTCTTATGTCTTATTTAATTACGTACGTGCAGATACATATTTAAAGTTAATAACGGTTTTCTCCCTCAATTTTAATCATTATTATTGAAATGAATAAAAATGACTACCATAAAATGTCTTTGTTCTAGACTATGGGATGAAAAATCATCGAAAGTGTTTATAATAAAAAATTCGTTAATGATTTCCTAGTTTAAAGGGGAAAAAGTTGTTTTAATTTAACCAAATTATTCAAGTCCGGTTTTCATAAGAATATTTCCTGTTTTTATTACGCACAACGCACATAAAATAGTTTTCATTTGACATTTAAGTGAATAGTGAACAGGATTTCTCGCCCAAAAACATGTCTAAATGCAAGGCAAATATGCATGTTGTGTTTTTAACAGAATTGATTGTCTTTATGTGTGAGGGTAAGATGTAGGATAAAAATGGCAGCAGTTAAGCAGTAGAGGTCGACAATGTGAACTACTATTGCATAAATTGCCACGTTTTATTATTATTTTTATCGTTAAGCGCTGCTGTATAATAATCCGTTGCTTCATAGCGATTCTCTAAAACAGTTATTGCATTTTCATTTTTTGGTTTTAAAGGATCAAAATCAGTAAATCTGCCTCCATGGATAACATCAGTGTTTGAGCAAGAGTATTACGTTCCAGCAAAACATCCGACCCCTTTTAATCTCCAGTGCAAGGCAAAGAATGGGATTATAAGGCGAGGAACGCATTTCTCTGTTCAATTATTATATTACTATGATTTTCGGTATTATCAAAAAAAAAAAATAACATTTGTTATATATTTTGTATGATTATACACTTTACAGCTATCACTGGTTTAAGAAAAACGTCAAATTTCAAAGTAATGATCGAGTGGTTGTCAATGAGCAGAGTGGGGATATTACCTTTCATAACCTAACAAAAGAAGATTTCGGAATATATTATTGTGTAGCCGAAAATAAGCATGGTTCTTCAGTATCCTCGTTCGTTAAAATTCTTGAGGCAGGTAAAAAATTAATTTTGAAATAGATCATAGCTCTTTGCAAAGCAATGAATATGTTTTAGTTTTATGTCAAATAACGCTTGATGTGTTTTGTATACTAAATATATCAAATTTTCTTTAAAGCTCTAAATGTCTTTAGTGGGAACGCACATGGAAATATTACATGTAAGATATTTCATCACTGCAAGATTCCCTGTTCCAACCAGCCAAATTGTCAACCAATCAATGAGTGTACATTTTTATGGAAAAGTGGGAAAGGAAGAGAAAATACCATTAAAACAAATGAAAACGTAATAATTGATAGTAAGGGTAAGAATAACATTTCTTTTTTTTTATACCTGCACTTTCTAAAGAAAGTTCGGGTATATTGTTGTTACCCTATTCCGTCTGTCACATTTTACTTTCTCAAACTGCTCTTACTTCTTATAAACCAGCAAACTGAACTCTTGGGGTTTGATTTGGGGTGTCATGTTGTTTTGTAAAAAGGTTTCAAAAATTCTCTGGTAGTCCTGGGGGTCGAATAATTGGTAAAAAAAAATGACGTTTTTTTCACAAAAAACCTTCTATTTTGAATTCCTTCTACATTTTCAACAGTAGACAAATCATCTCTTGTTATATGTTTAAGGGTATCCTATAGATGCGCAATAAGGTTTCGGAATTTTCAATTTTGTCCTGGGGGTCAGTTAATGGCTGAAAAATGACGCATTTTACAAAAAAAACTGGTTTCAAAAACGTCATTTTTTTGCAGTAGCCAAATGATCCTCTAGAATATGATTGGGGGTGTCATATTGAAGTGTGATCAGGTTCCAGAGTTTTTATTTTATTTAGGGAATCAGTGGGCAACAAAAAATGACGTTTTTTTGCAAAAAAGTATGGTTCCCAGAACACCTATTACAACTTTTGTAGAAGCTACGTCATCTCTTGGGATATGATTGGGGCTGTCCTATAGATGTGCAATAAGGTTTTACAAATTTAAATTTCATCCAGGGAGTCAAATAGTAGCAGAAAATTGACGTTTATCACTAAAAAAAAAAATAGATCCTAGAACTCCTCTTATGATTTAATGGATAGACACATCATATCTTGGGATATAATAGGAACTGTTCTATAGATGTGCATTACGGTTTTGAAAAATTAAATTTAACCCTGAGGCCTTTTACCTACATGCCGTTTAATGCCCTTTAAGGATCTAGAATATATATGGTTAAGGGGTGGGGATCTCAACCTTTTTCGAAATATTAATGCACTTCCTGTTCGAGGGGGGTCAGGACCGTACCCGGGGTCCATGACCTATATACGGTTTGATGCCCCTTGACACAAGGAACAAGAATATATATGGTTTAAGGGTGGGGTTCTCAACTGTTTTGAAGATATTAAGGGACTTGCTGTTCGAAGGGGGGTCAGGACCACACACAGGGCCCATAACCTACATAACATTTGATGTCCCTAAGCATAAGGAACAATTGCAAGAATATATATGGTTTAAGGATGGGGATCTCAACTGTTTTGAAAAAATTAAGGGACTTGCTGTCTGAGGGGCGTCAGCACCACCCAAAGGGCCCATAACCTACATTGCATTTGATGCCCCTTGATATAAGGAACAAGAATATATATGGAGTCATGATTATAACAGTTTCTGAGATATATGGTAATTTCCAATTCCTGGGGGGTGGGGATGACCCCAGGGGTCAGATCTAATAAACCCTATATATTGCCAGTAACAGTCAATATACGATTATGAAAACTCTATATTATTATCTTTGTCCGTTTTCAAGTTACCATTTACAATAGAGTCTACGATTCTTCCCATATGGTTCAATGTTAGACCCCACACCCTTTTGACCCCCCCCCCCCCCCTAACCCCAAATGAGAAAAATCAAACTAGGATGCACAACTAAATATGTAGGCCTATTGTATCCTAGAGTTTGTACAATTCTGTTTAGCCATCTCTGAGAAACAAGTTCAGAGAAGAAAAAAGAAGAATAACTAGAGCAAAGCTCGTTGCAAAGCAACGAGTGGGTCTTCCGTTAATGTCGGAAGTAAAGCTTGAAGTTCCTGTAAGAAGCAGAGCTCTTAAACCAATAACAAGAGGAACTTAAATAAAAAGATGAAAAAATCGAATTATTCCTGCTACGACTTAACAAAATCCGAATGATTTTAAGTACGAAATAACAAAAACCTTTCAGATTTCAAGAACGACTTAACAAAAAAATCCGAATGTGTTCAAGTACGACTTAACAATTATTTTCTGGTACGAGTTAATTTTACTTTGAACATTACGCTATTTTTGAAACCAAGGACGCGGAATCAAAATTTCCGGAAAAATCAATTTTTAAACCCCGATATCTCTGTAATGCATCGTCCGATTTTCCAAGGGATTTCAGATTTGAATTTACCATGGCATGTTCTTTAAGACTGTAGTAGTATTGTATTATTTTGTTCAAAAAAATGAAAATTTCCAAAAATTGGAACTGCTTCCGGTTTTGAGCAAATTTGATGAACAAAATTTTAAACCCCCCAGTACATTATAAAATTGATACATCTATCATCAGTAAAAATTTCAAAGCCATATCTTTAAAGTTTACGGAGATTTCTTCCGGACAAAATCACTTTTTTTAAATCTAAAAATGGCCGCCAAATTTGAACAGAAGTGACGTAAATGCTGAAACTTAAACATCATTTAGGCACGGTCACTTTACAAAAGCTCTGAAATAAAATATAAAAAATGAAATAATAATAAAAAGAAACCGAAGAAAAACAAGAGGGTCTTCCGTTGGAAACGGAAGACCCTAATTAATACATGTAATAAGACCCGTAGAAAAACAATAAGTCTCCAAATTTCATTTGGGAGACTTAATAATAAAGATTAAATAGAGATAGGATCATTAAACATCAATAATTTAAAGATAATTGACAATTTCTGATTTTAAGAGGGTCAGGATGACCCCTTGGGGTCATGACTTACATACCATAATAATCTGATGCACCATGACCAAAGGAGGAATAATATCTTTGGATTCAGGTGGGAATCTCAATAGTTTATTTGATATTTGATAATTTCAGGAAGAGCACTTGGGATCATGACCTACATACCATCTGAAATGCCTTGAACAAAGAAACAATAATAAATGTACATGATATATTATTCAATTTAAGAACCCAGATACAGATTTATCATCAATGTTTTGTAATACTTCCTATGTACTCGTGTATATATATATATATATATATATATTCACTATATATCATCTTCATGACTGTAGTATGACTTAGTCTTATTTTAAATTACATCAACAAATTGTCAAATATATGACTTGGAACCCCCCCTCCTCTACCAAAACAAACTCAAATATAAATTTTCTGGATCCAAGCATGTATTCCTCCTCAAATTATAGATAAAATGAAATAAAAAAACCTTGCATTTATTTATGCTTACAATGAAAATAACCTTACATTTACACTTTTCTTCATTGTCGAATGGTCTATTAAAATCAAAATAAAATTTGGGGTCTCAAAGTTTTATAAACTGGTAAAAAATGTTCTTCTTAAACAAAAATCACATTACACCTTGCATAATTGACACATGATCTATTGAAATATGATCAGAAGTGATATTTCTACCTTGGGGTCAATAACTAATAGTCATCGACAAGTTAAAATTAATAACAATAAATGATTCAAATTATAAATGTTTATACTCCACATCCACCCCCCCCCCCCCCGTCAAACCTGGTTCTAAAGATTCAGTCTTCTTACATTCTTACATGTGTTCAGTAGCAAATTTTTAATCATTTCTTGATTGCTTTCCTAATGCACATTAACATTTTTAAAATTGCTTAATTTAATTTTTGAGACTTATAAACAAAATGTTATATGTATGTGTATTCACCTATTTGGGGCAACTGTAAAGTCTCCTAAACAAAGCAGTGTCATCATTAGGCTAGGAATTACCCACATGTATCAAACACTACAGATGAATATAATGATAAAATACTTTATTATTTCTAGTTCTAAAACGCCAGGGTGTCTCCAAGGTGGCATAACCTATATACAATTTGATGCGCAATGACACAAAGAGCAAGAATAAATTATATAGTTTAGGGATGAGAATCACAGATTTATTTTCCTATAAAACATGCACATGTTTCATACACCGGTATATTAAAGGAATAAGGAATCATTCTTTGAGTATTATGAGGTGGTAATTTAGGTCGGGGCGTGATCAAATCCAATAAAGCCCGACGGGTATATATTATATGATATCTTATTACTTATATTCATATAATTTTCAGATATTGTACGATTAATTACATTGTATTTGAATATAAATAATCAAACCTCACTTGCGCCCCAATTATACGTCATTTGAATTTATTGGACTGTACAGTACAAAATCGATACGTAGTGTTATCACAGGCAAAAACACTGAAAAATGTACGTATTCATTTTTTTAGCGCGCAGAATTAGTGAATCAGTAGATAAAGTGTCTTTCGTGATTTTGTCTAAAATTTTAGACTTCATCTTTATCAAACCACTTAGAAACCTTTTGTTTATAGGCTACATCACTTGTTCCAAGAAACGAGAGAGAGAGAGAGAGAGAGAGAGAGAGAGAGAGAGAGAGAGAGAGAGAGAGAGGGGGGGGGGGGAGAGGGAGAGAGAAAAGAGAGAATGTGTGATAGACTAAACTTTACGTACATTTAATTTTAAATTACTAATATAAGCTATTTATTTAATCTAGATGTCATATATTAAATCCTTTAATCGATAAAATAATGCACAATAGCATATTATGATGAAATTCAACCAAGCAGTTTCAGAGTCCACGTGCTATATATATACTCAGCCCGTTAGCTGCATCACATGCTCCTTCCGCGAGTCGACAACAAAAACGTGTCGTTCCTTTGTTTTTCAAGTCCGAAGATAATAGAAGTATGATCAGCAATAACTTAGTCTTACATTGTTTGTTATGTTTGATATGATTCTTACACTGCGAGTGTGAAGTTTAATTTGTATATATTCTATACGTTGAACAGAAATAAACTCTCTCTCTCTCTCTCTCTCTCTCTCTCTCTCTCTCCCTCTCTCCCTCTCTCTCTCTCTCTCTCTCTCTCTCTCTCTCTCTCTCTCTCTCTCTCTCTGAATATATGTTTGTGCATTGTTGCAACCACTATTGAAATAAAACCACTATTGAAATAAATTATTTCAATAGTGGTTGGGAATGCATTTCATTAGAAAAATCACTTTGCAACCACTATTGAAATAAATTATTTCAATAGTGATTGGAATGTATTTCATTTGAAGAATCACTTTGCAACCATTATTAAAATACAACCACTATTGAAATAAATTTTTTAAATAGTGTTCCGGGAGGTATTCCATTTTTAAAATCAATTTACAGACACTGCTGAAGTACAACTACTATTAAAATTAATTTTTCAATCGTACCTTAGAACGAATTTCTTTATAAATATTACTTTGAATTTTTTTTCTTTACATTTCTCTTTCAAAAGACATATCATGTCCTATGAATAGTGTATATCATTTGCACATTTGCAATAGTGAACATCTTGTAAATTGCCAGAACTTCTATTCAAACCCCCTGTATATTGAATAATCATTTATTGATAAATATTATTATAAATATCACTATTGAGATAAATTATTTCAATAGTGGTGGGGGTGTACTTCATTATGACCACTATTGAAATATATTATTTCAATAGTGGTTAAGTATGCTTTTCATTTCAACCACTATTGAAATGAATTATTTCAATACTGGTTAAGGATACCTTTCATTTCAACCACTATTGAAATAAAATATTTCAATAGTGGTTGATGATGCATTTCAGTTTTATGTCTATCATTATGTCTGTTTGTAACAATTTTCTTTCTGCTAGGGGAGTTTCTTAAGATAAGAAGTATGTCTTATGAGATAATGAATTCCTTTTTGATTATGATGTTCTTTGATTTACCTCTATATGGCCATGTTTCCCATACGTTCTGTCATCTGGAACCGAAAGTGTTATGCACAGTCGGAATAATAGGCATTAAAATGGCATGCATCCCTACCACTATTGAAATATTTTATTCCAATAATAGTTGTAGTGAACCGCATCCTTAACCATAATTGAAATAAATTATTTCAATAGTGGTTGTAATAAAATGCATACCTAACCACTATTGAAATAATTTATTTCAATAGTGGTTATAATGAAACGCATACCCAACCACTATTGAAATAATTTATTTCATTCAATATTGGTCATAATGAAGTACATCCACAACCACTATTGAAATTATTTATCTCAATAGTGATATTCATTTTAACATGTACTATAATGATATATAAGCTTTAAATTATTTTTTAATATGCAGGGGTTTTGAATAGAAGTTCTGGCAATTTACAACGTTGTCTTCTAGTACAAATAATTTACAATTTTCATAAAACATGATATATCTATAGAAAGAGAAAGGTGAAGAAAAAATATGAAAACAATTCCATATGTTAATCTGCGAGGATTGATTATTTCTGCACAACAGTGATTATCCTAAAATAAGTACATTTATTTCATAGTCTTGATTATTATTACCGTAAAAAATGCAAGTCTTTAGTACCTTAATTGTGTATTTGAAATTGCTTTATAAATTAAAACGAAAGTATATGTATGTTTATTTGCGAGTATTGGTTATTTATTTCTACTCAGCAGTGAAAAATGTAACATAATTGTGCATTTGAAATTATTCGTAAGATTTCTTGCATTTCAAAATAGTTTGCAAATATGATATACAACTTCGTTCTTTCCAAATGTGTTACAATAGTGATTACATAGTTATATTTATAAAGTAATTCATTCCGACCTACGATTGAAAATATAAATTTAATAGAAGATGAACTTTAATGGTGTCTGTAATGTAGTTCTTAATATGAAATACATCCCCAACTTCTATTAAAATGATTACTTCAATAGTAGTTGTATTTCAATAGTGGTTGCAAAGTGATTCTTCTAATGAAACACGTCCCCAACCACTATTGAAATAATTTATTTCAATAGTGGTTTTATTTCAATAGTGGTCGCAAGGTGATTTTTCTAATGAAATACATTCCCAACCACTATTGAAATAATTTATTTCAATAGTGGTTTTATTTCAATAGTGGTTGCAACAGTGCATACTAACAGTGACTGAACTACTAAAGTCTTATTTGAAAATTTTTTATTTATTCTAGACTCACGGTTTACACGACGATCTCCACACATTGACTAAAAGTTTGTAGACGATTTATGACCAGGTTTATAGGTTTTATCTATACAAAGCACACGTAATTATATTGAAAAGAAAGTGCATTGACCTGTGTTCGTTCTTAATACTTGCTATACTCTGTCCCGAGTTTTTGCTTCCACCACTTTTTGCTTGATATTTCATTAATAGTAAATACCTTTGTGCTCAAACTACGTTCATCCACTAATATGAAAAATGTCCAGATTATCTGTTTTGAAACGCCCCCTCTACCGCTTCAGGTTTCAATACACATCCAAAAATTGAAAGTCTACGGAGATTTTGCATTGCATCAGCCATTAAATAGCCCGGATGATAATGTTAAAAAATTGCGCGATGTATTCCGAGTGTATTCCGAAGAGATTGGAGAAAAGATGTAAACATTTCCCATTACAAATCTCCGTTAGAAATTGTTTTCGTTCCTGTGAAATTTTATGAGTGAAAAGGGATAATTGTTCAATGAAGATATCTTGGATATATTCCCTTTCATCGATTTCAATTGTATTTCTTTCACAGGTATGTGTATTTTTATTAAAAATTATCGAAAATTGATGAAAACAATAACTTGGGACAGACTATAGAAGTAAAAATATATCATTCATCTGTTTAATTAATCAGTTTTCTTGTATATTATTGTACCGGTTGGTAAATGATTTTCTTTGTGAAATTCCCGAATTTATAAAGTTGCTAAATTGTTCTATCCAAGCGCCTCGATTGTCTTAAATTACATGTATAGTTGTTTGTGTATTAAAAAAAATCAAGAAACTAACAAAGTATAAGTAAGATATTAAACAATAAAATGCTTTCTATGGTGATTCATGCAGTAAATGAAGGTGGCGACATTGCAGAAAAAATTACATTATCCGCGTTCTGCATTGATCGCTAATTTATTGTTTATATTTAAATCTTTCTATCAACAAATTAATAAATTGGTTGAAAAAAGTCAGAAAAATTAACAAAATTATTGTTACGTACATCAGTACGTTAGGTATAAGAAACAGCCAACTCGTCTCCTATTGGAATTTGATTCTGACATCACCATGATTATTTTGTGTAGTCCGGGATTTTTCTTAGGTTGCTGAAGGTTTCGACCGATCGATAAACTAGTAAGAACTGGATCGTTTATATTTCAGTTCTGTCAATTTCAACAGCGCTATGAATGTAAAATCCATTTTCGTAATAAAATAGAGGGAATCATACTTGGTGGATGTAAATAATATATTCATTTACCTCTACTGGCTTTCGAGTATTTCTCTGCAGTACGGATTCCCTAACTATGTCGGGTTAGTTAATACGAAATTCTTATTCTAAACAAAGGGAATGGAGAGTTTGGAAATAAATACTAATACCAAAAAAAAAAAAAAAAAAAAAAAAAAGAGAAATGTTTGGTTGTGTTAAAATCCGGTTAAGCCTGTCCGTCATGTTTATGACGCCGCGTTAAAGGCTTCGTAAAATGTCGACGTTTCGTTTTAAAAAGGCGCCGTGTTTAACGTAAAATGTATCATACTTACACTAAAGTTATATGAATAAATCATATACCATTGAGTTTTGTTTATTCTTGGCTTTTGAAAATGGTAGGTATCATTAGATTTTAAAACACGGCATTTTTTGGCCAATAACGTCCCTTGTTCTTTATCAAAATATACAGTGTATCATTTCTTATTTTATAAAGGGGGGGGGGGGTTAAAGACAACACCTGGGGGTCATGTACATATATTGTATATATTCTGATTCTTCAAAACCCCTTGCACTATTTTATTAGGTAAATAACAGCTTTAAGGTGGTGCAGAACACCTGCATATTGTGATGTTTACTTCCTATTGAAATAAACAATAAAGTATAAATATAATATTTTCCCCCAAAATGATGTTACCTTACATTGAAGCGCAATGGGTTAGAACAATTACATGTCTGTAAGGGCATTGGAATCCGAGGTGTATTTTTGGTAATTTTACTATTGATATAAATGTTCAAGGGGGGAGGGAGGGTCTGGACCCCTCACTCCCACTCCCACCCAGTGCATACGATTATGTACATATAGGTACACAGAAGCAAATCTAAAGGCGGCAACCACCGCGGAGATGGGGACATAATTTAATTTTGTTTGTAATAATTATATAGACCATTATACTTTCTATGACATGAAATGTTAAGATTATTGATTAACTTAAAATTCACATGCAAACAGTTTAACCCCAAATTGCACAAAAGGTGCTGCTCATGTGTATTATCATGTGTTTTACTTGTAACTTGTTTTGCATTTGAATTTTGCATATCCAATTGATTTTTCTTATTTCTTTTAAACTTTCAAATGTGCTGGGTTTTTGTATTATTATTATTAATTATGTATATTTTCAGCAATTCCTTTTAAAGCGTTTTTACACTGTAGGTGATCTTCATTTTCTGAGCATCAACAGATCCTACAACAGAATTAATTTAAGCTGTGGAGTATGGAATGGAATCCTATGGAGATTTGTGAAGGGTACAGCATATACAGTTAGAATTGATGGTAACTAAATAAGTTTTACTGAAATAGATATGTGAGCTTGAACTTATTCAAACGATATAAGATGTACGTAATAGGACCATTGTCAACGATTAAATGTATTAAATACACTTAAAATATTAACGAATAATAATGCCCTCAAATATAAATGAAACAACTTTTTGAGCTGAAGTGTGAGTGCCTTATACAGACCATTTTAGATTATTAAATTACTCTAGATTGGCAATTAATCACGATAGTTTTAATGTTCATGATTTATTTTTCTGAGAAGTTAAAACATTCGTGAATACTATCATAATTTCAAAAAAAATATTTCAATGCTTCTACATAAATCGTTGCGACATTTCGTGCAGCGTGAAATTAAAACCATTGCAATTGCTACTTGTTTAGATATCGTGAAATTTTAAGAGCATGTCTACAAGAAAACCATGCAAAAGGTGGTGGGAGCAAGGTTCTCTGATCAACTTCATATTTTGTGTGTAACAGTGTGCATCAATATGAAATAATATGCCACAAAATTGTTTTTGATGTGGTCAGTCTAAACTTGGTTCTGCAGCGCTGTTACTAAAAATAGCATTTTGACCCTTTTAAGAATAAAATTTTGCATAATTCAACAAATTATTGTTAAGAATTCTGAGTTTAGTTTAAATATAAATTCAAAAAGTCATTTAGATCCAACACTAACAAGATACACTTGTGTAAATCATTTTGTGAGAATTCCCAAATATTCTTTCTGTTAAATGCAGATAGGTCACGAATTTGGCATGTTTCCAACTTTTTGTAAAATTATAAAAATATACATTTTTTAAATGCTTAAAAGTCAGAAAATGGCACTTTAAATTCACTAAATCTGTTTCTAGTTATAAAAGGACATTTATTTTTACAATATATTAAAAATCTGTCTTTAGACTCTCAATTATATTGTCTTAAAGTTGGACATTTTTCTACTTTTAAAACTCTCCAGAATCTGTAGTTTAGCGTTAGTTTTACATTGTCACAAGTATATTATGGGAAAAAACCCGATATATTATCGAGCCAAACAATATTTTATTGAACAGAAGGGTTGCTTCAACACATTTCAGGGTTTTTTTCAAATCAATTCCATTAATTAAAACATGAGAAATTATGGGAAAATGGGAATTTGAATATACATGTTAGCTGAAGTGAACTTAACTATATTTTTAAAAAATCTTATATATCTCACTATTAATGAAAGAAAAAGTAAGCAAGCTTACATACTCCCCACACCCCATTATTTGCAAGTGCTACACATTAAGACAGACAGAGTACCAATTAGATACACGAATGAATAATTACAGGAGCAAAACTACAAAACTCAAAGTACTGAAGTACTTAAAGCCGGGCTCTTTTGGTGTGTAATTTTACATATTGTTTAATACAGATTGGCAATCTCTCTCTTTTCTCTCTCTCTCTCTCTCTCTCTCTCTCTCTCTCTCTCTCTCTCTCTCTCTCTAATTCGATAAACACAGTGATACATGTATTGATCTTTTCATTTTTTCATACTTGAACTAGTGATCTTTTAATTTAGGAAGTAGGACCAAATTTCAAAGCCCACCCCCCCCCCAACAAAAAAAAAAAGCAAAAAAAATCCCAAAACAAGCAAACAAACAAAAACAAAAACCAAAAAGAACACCTCAATGGAAAAAAAATGATTAAACATATATTTGTTGAAATTAACAGACGATTTTTTTAAAATGTGGAAGTGGTGTGGAACCCATTGCCAATGAATGTCTATCACATTAAATAATTATAGAATAAGGTAGATTTGGTAATTATGTTGGTCCGACAGTATAAAGGATTGAAGACAATCAATCACAAGACAATCAGTGTGTGTAAAAATTTTGACTTTTTTCTAAGAATGCTTCATAATTCTGGGACCAGGTCCTCTTATAAAATACGACTTCGAGTATCTGTTGAACTGAGACTTCAAATATTTTTCTGTTAATTAGTTATATTCTTTTAAATTATAGGGGCAACTTGTTGCGAAGGGGATATATTATTGCTGCTGTGCGTGCGTGCGTGCGTGCGAGTGTGTGTGTGTCCATGTTCTAGTTCTAGCAAACTCAGAATTCATAAAAGCATTTGGTCGCCATATTAGTTTCGATCGCTCCTCTACTGCCACTGGGGTATATATACCGGTTGAGAAAGTTACGGTCGGTTGCTTTCCGATCGAGGCATTCGCGGTGCACGGACTTCTAAATGCATGAACTACATATTGTAGTAATAAAGAATAAAGAAAACAACAATCAATGAAATACAAAATATATTTATTCTTTGAAAGGATGTCCAAGGTATCCGTATTATTTTGCACAGACAGTGCTGCCTTACTTCGCATGCACATCGAACACGTGTGTCGTCCATACAGAGTGCATAACGTCTGCCTCTTTTTGAAAACCCTGGCGACACTACATCCAACACAGTAGCTAAATGATAGTAAATCCAAGAAACTAACAACGTTTCCATCCGTTCCTACAAAACGCCCTATTTCTAAAATCCATGCGATAATTGACAATGCTCGATCTGCCACAGTGTGTGGTTCGCGCATGTGCGATGTTATAACATACACAGGAAAACGGTCTACAATTATCGAGGAATTTTCGAAGTATCTGTGCCTGGATTTCAGTCTGGCTTGTTTCGTCGTTTATTGGATATATCTTGCCAGTGCAGTGGTTGTCATATTATTTTTGTTCAAAACGCGTTTTTACAAGTCTTTTCGTCCAAGATAACGTGTTCGGGTGTATGAAATTCCTGAATGCGGTGAAGCATGAATAGTGCTCTCGGCCTTATAAAGGGGGTGTGTAGGGATGAGCAGAACAATAGAAATCGACAACTAATATGGCGGTAGTCGGAGATAAAAGGGAAATAATGCGTATTTCTGAATTCATGTCAGCTTTAATCAAAACAAGATGCCATCTGAGCCGAATTTCGGGCAATATCTAACGAATTACTTTAAAAGGAACAGGTTCATAATTCAGAAGAGACTTTGACAAATGCCGTCATCCGGGAATTCATTTCTTATAATCGCTAAAGATATGTTACTTTTAAAAAAATGTTAGGGTTAAAAATACGACATGTTGACTCGAACTTTCTCATACAGCAGACTATAAATCGGCAGATCGTAGCTACGTTTCATTTTTGATATGAAACTTATTTGCATACACAAATTGTCCAAATGTGTAATGTATGTCACTGGATAGAGAGAATTTATTAGACTATCCTACTAAATTTCGACACGTTTGTGGTGTGGTTTCGCTAGTAATGGGAGGGATTGTACAACTACGTAAATGCACCCATTTCCCATGAATACACCCCATAGCGTGCATGGGGATAGGATCAAACGAAATATTTCGAAATTCAAAGTGGTTTTTAACATGTTAAACATTTGGTCTCTTCAATTACATGTTAATCCTAAATGATGCATTTTCCACAAAATATTTTCATTTCGCGAGGGGATGCTCCGCTTTGCGGTGCCCTTGTTGTGTCTCCGATTAAGTATCCTAGCTTATGAAGTTAAATACATTCACTCTCCATTATTGTATTTTGGTTTCTTTATAATAATAATATTATTAAAATTGTGAAGCTTCTCCTTTCATTAGCAGGGCTACATGACTTTTTGATTAACCGAGAGATAAAGTTATAGAATTATATTAAGAATTTTTTTGTTCTATAGCAGCTTGTAGGATTACTTTGTCACATTACACAGGTAAATAAAAGGAACTCGATATATTGTAATAAAAGGACTGCTGGGATCTCCACTGCATCAATTTAAGGAAGCATGCTTGTATAAAAATACTTCATAGTCTCAAAAAGGCATTTTACTTTCGTTTTTCTTTTTGTAGAGAATAATGATACAGTTACTTCCAAGGCTATTTGGAAAAACAACCCGAAGGCTAGAATTGGAGAAAATGCAACGTTGCAATGCGTTTTTTCTGGAAGGTGAGAAGAGCTCAATTTTAATGAAATAACGAGCATAACGATCACATTTACAACTTTTGACTAAAAATGTTTCATACTTAACTTTTTGCAAATTTGGTGTTCTTGTAACAATTTTATTTTAAAAAAAATTCATAGTCCTGTTCCGAACATAGACTGGTCACTAAAAAATGGATCTGTTGTAAAACCTAATTCAAAATACCAAAGTAAAAACAACGGAAGACATCTCTTTATACGGAATGTAACATTTGATGATGATGGTGTCTATACATGTGTTGCCGACAAAAGCAACTTGACCATGAATTCATATCTAAACGTTACAAGTAAGTAAATGGATTACACGTATTCGCAGTGAAAATAATTACAAACTTAATCTTATTTTATGGCATGCTCACGTTTTAACAAAAACAAAATCTGACCCAGTTCTACTTTTACGTTTAATAACTTCATAGGGGGCCATTGGGGAGTCCCTGCTACAACAACAACATATAATTTCGTCTTATTGATATTTTTAGCTCCGCCAATTTTTGTTGATGTTGGTAATCGTTTCATGATGAAGTTAATACAGCTCTCACACATGGAAGATACAGAAATTCGATGCAATGCAATTTCGGCGCCAAATGAATCTGAACCTGTCGTTATTCTATGGATGAGGAATGGAAGAAACATAAACAAAGGCAATCACAAAATACTAGTTTATGTTTATACTTATTATCGTTGTAAAAATATTTATTATAATGTTTCAGGATTTCATAATTAACTTATCTGAATTGAAATTTAAATATACTTAAACACAATATTTTAAGTCAGTTTGTTATTAAAACGTTAATATATTTTTCTGCACCCTATTGGTTTCAAAATATTGTCATTTTATAAAAAATAACTTAACAAATTAAATAATTTTAATATACTTTTACTTAAATAATAAATTTAAAATTTTTCATTGACCTTTTATTAATAAACTTTGAGGATTTTGTAATTAAATTAAAGCTTTTGTATTGAACTTGCAGATCCGTTATATAGGTTTTCAGAAGAAAAGAAGAATATACATATAGGAACCAATGTTCCAATTTCAGAGAATGGAGACTGTTTCACATGTGTTACAGAAAACAGCGAAGGAATTGGAGTTGCAAATTTTATCTTAACTTTTAAAGACAGAGGTATTTCGGGTTTATATTTATCGTTTACAATATTGTGAGTCTTTAGGAAAAGAAATATAAAATATTATGAATTAATTAATGAAGTGAAATGAGTCATTATCGTGAAACTTTACTTTTAAAATGGTACAGGGAGTTTTAGGTACTTTTTGGTATAAATTGCACTAGTATATTCAAGAATATTAATGATAAAGAAGAAGGTACAGTTTCTATCAATATTTGCCATAAAACTCAAATGTTGTTTAACGAGGCCGAGTACAGATCAAGTACGCACGCTTTCGCGCAGCGTTTCATTTGTATTGTGACGTCATCTTTTTGCTTGGTTGACGCCTTGTCATGACGGATATGGTTTACTGTTTTGGTGTCCTGTCGATCCTGAAAGGATAGTAATCACAGAGCCAGAAACACAAAAACAGTCAATTTTAAAAAAGCAAATTATAGTGAACCGCCTTAAAACCTGCGCCAAAGAAAACAAATTACACAAAGCCACCTTAAGTTATAGGGAAGACTGGTGGATCAAATTCCATGTGGCGACAGCTGAGAATGTTTACAGGGAATCCAAGACGTCATAATTTGAGCTTAAATACTCCAAAATGTATGTAAGTTTAATTCAACTGATCTTAAAACATTCAGGTAGTCCATCCATAACTTTCATATTTCATATCTTATAGAGTTTAAGTTTGATCACTAAAATCTTAGTGAGAGTTTAAGGGGTTTATTAAATAATAAGGATTCACCTTTGAAATTTAAAAAAAAATAAAATTGACAAATTTATAATATGTTGAAGTTAACATTGAAGTCTATGGGAAAAATGCATTTTAAAATATATTTCTTTAGTACTAGTAATTTCCTTTCATATCTCTTTGTAAATAATGACTACCATAAAATGTCTTTGTTCTAGACTATGGGATGAAAAATCATCGAAAGTGTTTATAATAAAAACAATCGTTAATGATTTCCTAGTTTAAAGGGGAAAAAGTTGTTTTAATTTAACCAAATTATTCAAGTCCGGTTTTCATAAGAATATTTCCTGTTTTTATTACGCACAACGCACACAAAATAGTTTTCATTTGACATTTAAGTGAATAGTGAACAGGATTTCTCACCCAAAAACATGTCTAAATGCAAGGTAAATATGCATGTTGTGTTTTTAACAGAATTGAATGTCTTTATATTTGAGGGTAAGATGTAGGATAAATATGGCATCAGTTAAGCAGTAGAGGTCGACAATGTGAACTACTTTTGCATAAATTGCCACGTTTTATTATTATTTTTATCATTAAACACTGCTGTATCATAATTCGTTGCTTCATAGCGATTCTCTAAATCACTTATTGCATTTTCATTTTTTGGTTTTAAAGGATCACAATCAGTTAATCTGCCTCCATGGATAACATCAGTGTTTGAGCATGAGTATAATGACCCCTTTAAATCTCCAGTGCAAGGCAAAGAATGGGATTATAAAGCGAGGAACGCATTTCTCTGTTCAGTCATTATATTACAATGATTTGTAGTATTATAAAAAAATCATTAATATTTGTTACTTTGTATGATTATTCGCTTTACAGCTATCACTGGTTTAAGAATAACGTTCTTCAGTATCCTCGTTCGTTAAAATTCTTGAGGCAGGTAAAAATTAATTTTGAAATAGATCATAGCTCCTTGCAAAGCAATGAATATGTTTTAGCCTTACGTCAATTAACGCTTGATGTGTATTGTTTTCTACATATATCAAATTTTCTTTAAAGCTCTTAATGACTTTAGTGGGAACAAACACGGAAAAATTACATGTAAGATATTTCATCACTGCAAGATTCCCTGTTCCAACCATCCAAATTGTCAACCAATCAATGAGTGTATATTTGACTGGAAAATTGGGGAAGGAACAGAAAATACCATTAAAACAAATGAAAACGTAATAATTGATAGTAAGGGTATGAATAACATTTCTTTTTCTTTTTAATTTTGTCCATACAGTTTTTTTTAAATTTTAAATTACTTGTTTTATATTTGAATTTTGTATATTTGTATATCCAATTGATTTTTCTTCTTTCTTTTAAACTTTCAAATGTGTTGGGTTTTTCCACTAAGAAAGTATTAAGTATGTACATTTTCAGCAATTCCTTTTAAAGCGTTTTAACATTGAAGGTGATCTACATTTGCTGAGTATCAACAGATCCTACGACAGCTAAAATTTAACCTGTGGCATCTGGAATGGAATCGTAAGGAGGTGGTAGTTTTTCGCTAGTAATGGGAGGCATTGTACAACTACGTAAATGCACCCATCCAAATGAATACACCCCATAGCGTGCATGGGGATAGGATCAAACGAAATATTTTAAAGTTCAAAGTGGTTTTTAAGATGTTAAACATTTGGTCTCTTCAATTACATGTTAATCCTAAATGATGCATTTTCCACAAAATATTTTCATTTCCCGAGGGAATGCTCCGCTTTGCGGTGCCCTTGTTGTATATCTGATTAAGTATCCTAGCTTATAAAGTTAAATACATTCACTCTCCACTATTGTATTTTGGTTGCTATATAATAATATTATTAAACTAGAGACGAGTTCGTTGCAAGCAACGATTAGGTCTTCCGTCGTAGCTGCGTCATACTTGTGACGTATTACAAAAAATTGATAGCTGACCATAGTACAATATTAGATGTATAAACACTGAAAAACAAAGTATTAATTTAATACTACTGTGACCGCGTAGATTTTACGGTGCTAGAGAATTCGTCTGGATGTGTATCGGTCGTGTTCAGTACGAACCGGGTGAGGGAATGTTGGCGTAAAGTGTATAAGGTATAAGGTTGTGGCGCGCTGTGGGCCGTAAGCTAAAACGAAGGTTAGGTTTGCCGTATTCCCGAAGGTCCACCAGTATACAGTTCCAGAGAAATAAACAGGCAATTGATGCAGGATTCCACATTTATTGGACGAGACTCAATAATGGCAACATTATTACAATTTAACAGACAGACATGTTACAAACAAGTCGGATTTGGCCAGTAGTGGCCTCTGGACGCAAGACTCTGGGTGCATGAGTCGGACGTGGCCGGGGCTGGCCGCCGTATTCCAGACTGCGCATTGACAATTGTACATAACTATATATAAGAATCTTAACAATGAGTATAAATTGACAGGTAATGATATAAGTAAGCTGAGTGAAAGGTTAACAGATATAAAATAATTAAATAAACTCAATGAGTCTTTGATGTCCAAGAAATGAAAATCTGATAATTCCACAATGTTGTTTTAAGAGATTAACAGTCCTTGAGACATGACACTCTGTCTCTTTGAAATCACATATAGAGTTTGAAAAGTGTCAATCACTTAATAAAAAAGTATCTTTGTAAGAAATAAACTGTGAGAAAATATTACGAAACAGATGTTGAATTTTACAAGTAAAGTAAAAAAAAAAAATTATAATTAAACAGTGAATTTTGCACGGTGATACTACATGTTTATAAGCAAATACAGATCTTAACACGTTGTCTCTAGTTTGATTCGCCGCATTTTATTCACAGAGTGGGACTGTGGTTATGCCCGGTACGAAGGTAAAACGACCATTGGCAAACGTTTTACACGCATTTTTACCGAACGCAAGCGCCAATGAATCTTTTAGTACATGTATATATGCGGAGATCCTGGAAATTTTACAGGGGGTTTTGAAGAATAATTTTGTATTTCGAGGAGGGGGAACATGCGCGGATCGGAAAATTTTTTCGGGGTGGGGGTTGAAAAGTTTGACGGTTATTTGAGTTTGCCAAGGGATGTCCGAGGCATATTTGGTAAGTTAATAATGTACATGTAATTGAAAGAAATTTCGAGGGGGGGGGGGGGGTCTGGAACCCTTCCCCTTCTACATCCGCGGATGGAGAAGACCGATGCCGGTAATTTTACTGTAATTTTAAACATTTTTATTTAATTATTCATATTCATAATTATCAGAAAACCAATATTATCTTTTAAAGCAGTTAAAACTTAAGATACGAACTATTTAGTCTCAGTGAGTATTGCGTCCGCGTACGACAGAAATGGCAATTTTCAAGAAATTCGGATGGACGATCTGGGTCATAGGTCGTCCATCCGATTCTTTTTCAGACTAAAAGCTACAGACCTGCAGTTAGAGATTGCCAAACTCTTACTGATTATATCAATTTGTTTGTCTCAAAGAATCATTTTTTAAATCAATAAAGTTTCACCTTAAAAAAAGAAAGAAATCGGGCACAATTTTCAATGTTAGCATTTTAAAATTTTATGGTCTAATAAAATTTCAAGAAACAACTCTTCATTGCTTTATCCGAAATATTGCATGAAAAAAGTCTTTACATCGCATTTTTTAAATTACAAAAGGATATTCAAAATGAACTTGGACTAACCGCTAACAAACAGGCATAAAGAGAGACTGAGAACCAATTTCTTCTCTTTTTTTCACATCAAAAGAAATTCAAAAATAAATCAAAATATATTTTTTCATTGTATGCGTGAATGAAAATGTAGATCAGCAAGGGGTTCTTTGTCGTTCAAGCACCTACTTAACAGATTGTTACACGGGTCTACAACGATGACAAATATCGAAAAAGCAATATTGTGGGTGAAGGATGAATGTGTAATTTGTTTTTGAAGTTTTTTTTTGATACACGTAATTATATTTATCTGGATCGGTTTTGTTTGTTGGTTTGTTTTGTTTATTAAAGAGGGGAATAAAGAAATGAGTAATTTCCAGGCACGTAGCATCGTTTTTGAAAGTGGGGGGGGGGGGGGGGCAAACTCATCCAACAAATCTTGACAAGCAAAACTTTTGAATTTTACAAAATTTTCAAAATTTCACTCCTAATTTCATGATTTTCATATCATTTTTTTTACTCGCTACCAAAATGGGGGGGGGGGGGGCAACTCCATGATAATTCAATTTTTTTATGTAAATTTAAAAAAAAAAGTTGCTGCGAGAAAAAGTGGGGAGGGGAGATCTTTATGTCATATAACATGTGAAACTGATTTCATTCCACCCACAAACTTGAAATATTGAAATAATTTTAATGAAAGCAATATAAATAGACGTCATAAATCCCATATCAAACGACATATTACCACTTGATTCTGCACGTCTTTTTAATGAATTTATAAACAGCGGCAAATTCTAAAATGTATTTTTGAAGGTAATGTTAGCTGCAAGTCTGTAGCCCTTGTATGAAAAATTTCGGATCGTAGTCAATTTTTCCGGGATACAGACCGAGCAGTACATATATGCAGCTAAGGTAACTAAGAATGCTTCCAATAAAATACTTTGTTGAGTAATGCGAGCTTTTAAGAAAGCAATACTCATATTTGTTTAAAATATAACACCCCAATACTTCGTCTTACATTCGCTATTTGTAGAACAAGCAGAACCAGTATCAGTCCGACCGGCCTCACCATATACATTGTTCGAATTTAATTACCCTAGCATTGCATTGCTCTGCATGTACACAATTTCTTTTAAAAATTAAACACTCAAAGTGTTCATCTATATGGCTACTAATCTATTTGTACACATATCGTACACACGTGATTCAAAATAACCCAGACGGAAAACGGTAAAGAATTCAGTCATTGAGTCTACATTTTATAGAACTTGTAAAAAAAACACATTGCGGGTCTGAATGTTTGTTGATATGTCAATCTATCAATATACAGTTTGTTAATTTTTTTCGATTGCTAAGGCTACAGCGTATTTGATGAACATTGAACAACTTTTTTTCCATGCCACTTTTTCCCATGGAAGATGGCGAGTACAAATATAAAGCATTTATAAAATTTATTTAATTACCTCTTTAGAATTGTGTATGGAATAAATAATTTATAAGTTGCTGCTGAAGGTTGTTTGGTATTTTCGTTTGTAGATGTTTTGCAAGTAAAAAACGTGAAACGCGGGGCAAGTCATAATTAATATCCCTAATAACTGTAACTTAAAACTAGCAGCTTTGGATTCAAATATTATCGTATACGAATATTAAGTTCACTTTTTAAAATCATCTCCATGGTAATAATATTATATCCATCGCAAATCAGTATTTTGTAATGTTCTATCGGGAGCAATCCCGCGTTCGTTTAAATTACCAGGGTACATTTGTCATGTCATTAATACACATTGTGCTTTATAAGACGGCCGTGTATACGTATTGTAGAAAAGTTGAGTTTAATTACCATGCATTAGAACCATTTTAATAACACATCTCCCAGTACTGAAACTATTCAAAATGTCTCTGTTACAGTAACACTGTGGGGCTTTAAACGTGTACGTCCAGCTCTACAAGCACATGCACTGTCGTCTAGGCGACGGCCTGAATACAGCTAGCGACTCTCCTATCAATCGGTTACCTGAGTCTCGTAATGCATCTAAATATAGACAGGGGCACAGTAATGAAACAAACAACAAAAATAAGGTCAAAGAAGTTCATCTTTATGAAATGAAAATGTACATATGAATAAAAACATTTGGGAATTTTATGTGGAATTATTTTTGCGCGCTGCATGTATCAGTTAGTGCATTACAAGAAGATCTTTCATAACCTCCTAAAAGTGCACACCCCCACACAAATGGACCGAACTGACAACAATTGTTTCTGCAAATACTGACTATAAATTACGAAAACATTAAATTGAATACTATGGAAGGATTCAAAATTAATTTCTTTACAACTTTGCCTCAATAATGCATTAGAAATTTTTATTCTTTTACAAGTTATTGACAAGAAACTTTTGACGCCTCTAACTCCCTAATTATAGGGGCCAGCCCCTTTTTCTGTATACCGAATGAAATGTCTTGGTAAGACCAAGAACTTTTAAATACATGTTATAACAAATTTTTATCAGATAGAAAACTAACACGGAAAATAGGCGAATTTTTTTGAATTGTTTTCTTACTTTTGTTTCAACATCTATACCTCCCCTTTTATTTGCATTTAAATAATTAATAAAATATGTGTCGCACAAATTCAATGTATTAGCTTCCAAACAAGCCCATCTTTGAGACACTGCCAGTCATTGTTAAAGCTAAACCCCCCTGAACAAAAGAAGTCGTTCAATTTTACTAAAAGGGGAATAACTCAAAACCGGATAGGGATTTTCCTCAACTAAAATATGCAACGACAACATACATCTCGCGGCATGTTTTCAGTCCTGAAAATTTCAAAACAATCAGTGAACAAACGAGCGAGATATTAAGGATCAAAGTTGGCGTCTAGAAGAAAAAAATAATAAGAAGAAATTTGAAATTTTTTCAGAATAATAGTAAGGTCTTCCGCTCCCAGCGGAAGACCTTAACTAGTGAAGCTTCTCCTTTCATTAGCAGGGCTACATAACTTTTTGATTAACCGAAAGATAAACTTATAGAATTATATTAAGAATTTTTTTGTTCTATAGCAGCTTGTAGGATTACTTTGTCACATTACATAGGTTAATAAAAGGAACTCGATATATTGTAATAAAAGGACTGCTGGGATCTCCACTGCATCAATTTATGTAAGCATGCTTGTATAAAAATACTTCATAGTCTCAAAATGGAAAAACAATCCGAAGGCTAGAATTAGAAAAAATGCAATGTTGCAATGCGTTTTTTATGGAAGGTGAGAGGCGTTCAATCACATTTTAAACTTTTGACTAAAAATGTTTCATTCTTAACTTTTTGCAATTTTTTTGTTCTTGTAACAATTTTATTTTTAAAAAAATCTCATAGTCCTGTTCCGAACATAGACTGGTTACTAAACAATGAATCTGTTGTAAAACCTAATTCAAAATTCCAAAGTGTAAAAACCGGAAGACATATATTTATATGGAATGTAACATTTGATGATGATGGTGTCTATACATGTGTTGCCGACAAAAGCAACTTGACCATGAATTCATATCTAAATGTTACAAGTAAGTAAATGGATTACACGTATTCGCAGTGAAAACAATTACAAACTTAAGCTTATTTTATGGCATGCCCACGTTTCAACAAAAACAAAATCTGACCCAGTTCTACTTTTACGTTTAATAACTTTATAGGGGGCCATTGGGGAGTCCCTACTACAACAACAACATATAATTTCGTCTTATTGATATTTTTAGCTCCGCCAATTTTTGTTGATGTTGGTAATCGTTTTATGATGAAGTTAATACTGCTCTCACACGCGGGTAGGTTAAGGCAACTCCGAGTTTAATGACCGTCAACATTATGATCAATTTAAAAACTGTTTATTTTTATGAAAACAGTGCTAAATATGAATACCAAGTGAATGTGTTCACCAATATTTTATTTTTCTACTTCGGAATCGACTCGATCTTTGAAGCTGCCGTACCATGGTATCACGTGACAGTTAAAAAATAGATTTCTTTTTTACCTTAAAGTGTTACACTACCCCGAAGTTCATTTGTATGTTTGCTACAATAATTCGATCGGCAATTAGTTCATGTTTATAAGTATTATATATAATTACTGCTAGAATCCTATTGTTAATCGCATAAAATAAATATTGTAAATATTTATCGGAAACCCTCTCAACTTCTATAATTTCATTATAAATATTACGTATTTTTCATTTCAAACAACAAAGCACAGGATTCTAGCAGCACTTTTCAAGTAGTTTAGGTCATATACCGTTAATATATACCAAAGTCATCCTTCATAATATCCGGGGTAGTGTTACACTTTTTCCTTTTTTTGTACACACTGACAGAGGAAAGGCTGGTCAAGCCATATAAATGTCGATCTGCTTACCTTATAAAACTCGCTGATTAAACAAAATATCAATGCCTGTATTATCCTGATTATATCCTAACTGACACTCATCTAAATGTTAGGTATCTGTATTGAATAAGTCTTATTTCGGCATTGTTTACACTGCATTCCGATGATTTTTTTCTCCCAACATGATCTTCTCTATTAAACATGCTTGTGACGTCTTCAATGATACTTATACGTAATAGAGAGAAATCGAAGATATATTCAGTTATAAGAGTTTCTAGTGATATTTATTGATATAAATAAAACAATAATATTTTTTTCTGCATCCTATTGATTTCAAAATATTGTCATTTTATAAAAAGTAATTAAGCAAATTAAATAATTTTAATATACCTTTACTTAAATCATCAATTTAAATTTTTCATTGACCTTTTCATTAATAAACGTTGAGGAATTTGTAATTAAATTGAAGCTTTTATATTGAACTTGCAGATCCGTTATATAGGTTTTCAGAAGAAAAGAAGAATTTACATATTGGAACCAATGTTCCAATTTCAGAGAATGGAGACTGTTGCACATGTGTTATAGAAAACAGCAAAGGAATTGGAGTTGCAAATTTTATCTTAACTGTTAAAGACAGAGGTATTTCGGGTTTAAAATTTTTCGTATACAATAATGTGAGTCTTTAGGAAAAGAAATATAAAATATTATGAATTAATTAATGAAGTAAAATGAGTCAGTCATTATCTTGAAACTTTACTTTTAAAATGGTAGAGGGAATTTTAGGTACTTTTTGGTATAAATTGCACTAGTATATTCAAGAATATTAATTATAAAGAAGGTACAGTTTCTATCAATATTTGCCCTAAAACTCAAAGAATGTTTAACGAGGCCGAGTACAGATCGAGTACGCACGCTTTTGCGTTTTGTATTGTGACGTCATCTTTTTGCTTGGTTGGCGCCTTGTCGTGACGGATATGGTTTACTGTTTTGGTGTCCTCTCGATCCTGAAAAGATAGTAATCACAGAGCCAGAAACACAAAAACAGTCAATTTTAAAAAAGCAAATTATAATGAACCGCCTTAAAACCTGCGCCAAAGAAAACAAATTACACAAAGCCACCTTAAGTTATAGGGAAGACTGGTGGATCAAATTCCATGTGGCGACAGCTGAGAATGTTTACAGGGAATCCAAGACGTCATAATTTGAGCTTAAATACTCCAAAATGTATGTAAGTTTAATTCAACTGATTGTAAAACATTCAGGTAGTCCATCCATAACTTTCATATTTCATATCTTATAGAGTTTAAGTTTGATCTTTAAAATCTTAGTGAGAGTTTAAGGGGTTTATTATATAACAAGGATTCACCTTTGAAATCAAAAAAAAAATAAAATTGACAAATTTATCATATGTTGAAGTTAACATTGAAGTCTATGGGAAAAATGCTTTTTTAATTATATTTCTTTAGTACTTGTAATTTCCTTTCATATCTCTTTGTAAAAAATGACCCCCATAAGATGTCTTTGTTCTAGACTATGGGATGGAAAATCATCGAAAGTGTTTATAATAAAAAAAATCGTTAATGATTTCCTAGTTTAAAGGGGAAAAAGTTGTTTTAATTTATCCAAATTATTCATGTCCGGTTTTCATAAGAATATTTCCTGTTTTTATTACGCACAACGCACATAAAATAGTTTTCATTTGACATTTAAGTGAATAGTGACCAGGATTTTAATTTCTCGCCCAAAAACATGTCTAAATGCAAGGCAAATTTGCATGTTGTGTTTTTAACAGAATTGATTGTCATTATTTGTGAGGGTAAGATGTAAGATAAAAAGGCAGAAGTTAAGCAGTAGAGGTCGATAATTTGAACTACTATTGCATAAATTGCCACGTTTTATTATTATTTTGATCTTCAAGCACTGCTGTATCATAATTCGTTGCTTCATAGCGATTCTCTAAAACAGTTATTGCATTTTCATTTTGTGGTTTTAAAGGATCACAATCAGTAAATCTGCCTCCATGGATAACATCAGTGTTTGAGCCTGAGTATTACGTTCCAGCAAAACATCCGACCCCTTTAAATCTCCAGTGCAAGGCAAAGAATGGGATTATAAGGCGAGGAACGCATTTCTCTGTTCAATCATTATATTACTATGATTTTTGGTATTATCCAAAAAAATTAATATTTGTTATTTTGTATGATTATACGCTTTACAGCTATCAGTGGTTTAAGAATAACGTCAAAGTTCAAACTAATGATCAAGTGGTTGTCAATGAGCAGAGTGGGGATATTACCTTTCATAACCTAACAAAAGAAGATTTTGGAGTGTATTATTGTGTAGCCGAAAATAAGCATGGTTCTTCAGTATCCTCGTTTGTTAAAATTCTTGAGGCAGGTAAAAATTAATTTTAAAATAGATCATAGCTCCTTGCAAAGCAATGAATATGTTTTAGCCTCATGTCAATTAACGCTTGATGCGTTTTGTTTACTAAATATATCAAATTTTCTTTAAAGCTCTTAATGACTTTAGTGGAAACGCACATGGAAATATTACATGTCAGATATTTGATCACTGCAAGATTCCCTGTTCTAACCAGCCGAATTGTCAACCAATCAATGCGTGTAAATTTGAATGGAAAAGTGGGAAAGGAACAGGAAATACCATTAAAACAAATGAAAACGTAATAATTGATAGTAAGGGTAAGGATAACAATTTTTTTTTCTTTTTTTTTAATTTTGTCGATACAATTTTTTTTAAAATTTTAAGTTACTTGTTTTGAATTTGAATTTTGCATATCCAATTGATTTTTCTAGTTTCTTTTAAACTTTTAAATGTGCTGGGTTTTTCTATTAAGAAAGTATTAAGTATGTACATTTTCAACAATTCCTTTTAAAGCGTTTTAAAATTGTAGGAGATGTACATTTTCTGAGTATTAACAGAACCTACGACAGCCATAATTTAAGCTGTGGCGTATGGAATGAAATCGTACAGAGATTTGTGAGGGGTACAGCATATACAGTTAAAATAGATGGTAACTAAATACGTTTTGCTGAAATAGATATGTGAGCTTGAACCTAATCAAACGATATAAGATGTACGTAATAGGACCATTGTCAACGATTAAGTGTATCAAACAGTATAATTTAAGAAATCAACGAATAATAATGCCTTCAAATTTAAATGAAATAACGTTTTGAGCTGAAGTGTGAATGCCTTATACAGACCATTTTACATCATAAAATTACTGTAGATTGGCAATTAACCACGATGGTTTTAATTTTACCATGTTCATGATTTCTTTTTCTGAGAAGTTAAAACATTCGTGAATACTATCATCATTTCAAAAATGTTTCAATGCTTCTACATAAATCGTTGCGACATTTCGTACAGCGTGAAATTAAAACCATTGCGATTGCTACCTGTTTAGATATCGTGAAATTTTAAAACGACTTCGATTATCTGTTGAACTCAGACTTCAAATATTTTTTTGTTCATAGTCTCAAGAAGGCATTTTTACTTTCGTATTTCTTTTTGTAGAGAATAATGATACAGTAACTTCCAAGGCTATTTGGAAAAACAATCCTAAGGCTAGAGTTGGAGAAAATGCAACGTTGCAATGCATTTTTTCTGGAAGGTGAGAAGCGCTCAATTTTAATGAAATGACAAGCAATACGATCACACTTACAACTTTTGACTAAAAATGTTTCATTCTTAACTTTTTGCAAATTTGTTGTTCTTGTAACAATTCTATTCTTAAAAAAAATTTATAGTCCTGTTCCGAACATAGACTGGTTACTAAAAAATGGATCTGTTGTAAAACCTAATTCAAAATTCCAAAGTGAAAGCAACGGAAGACATCTATTCATACGGAAGGTAGCATTTGATGATGATGGTGTCTATACATGTGTTGCCGGCAAAAGCAACTTGACCATGAATTCATATCTAAATGTTACAAGTAAGTAAATGGATTACACGTATTCGCAGTGAAAACAATTACAAACTTAGGCTTTTTTATGGCATGCCCACGTTTCAACAAAAAAATCTGACCCAGTTCTATGTTTACGTTTAATAACTTTATGGGGGCCATTGGGGAGTCCCTACTACAACACCCACATATAATTTCGTCTTACTGAAATTTTTAGCTCCGCCAATTTTTGTTGATGTTGGTAATCGTTTTATGATGAAGTTAATACAGCTCTCACACATAAAAGATACAGAAATTCGATGCAATGCAATTTCGGCGCCAAATGAAATTGAACCTGTCGTTATTCTATGGATGAGAAATGGAAGAAACATAAACAAAGGCAATCACAAAATACTAGTTTATGTTTATACTTATTATCGTTGTAAAAAATATTTATAATTATATTTCAGGATTTCATAATTAACTTATCTGAATTGAAATTTAAATATACTTATCACAATATTGTAAGTCAGTTTGTTATTAAAACGTTAATATTTTTTTCTGCATTCTTTTGGTTTCAAAATATTGTCATTTTATAAAAAGTAACGAAACAAATTAAATAATTTTTATATACCTTTACTTAAATCATTAATTAAAATTTCATTGACCTTTTTATTAATAAACTTTGAGGAATTTGTAATTAAATTGAAGCTTTTGTATTGAACTTGCAGATCCGTTATATAGGTTTTCAGAAGAGAAAAAGAATTTACATATTGGAACCAATGTTCCAATTTCGGAGAATGGAGACTGTTTCACATGTGTTATAGAAAACAGCGAAGGAATTGGAGTTGCAAATTTTATCTTAACTTTAAAAGACAGAGGTATTTCAGGTTTAAAATTTTTCGTATACAATAATGTGAATCTTTAGGAAAAGACATATAAAATATTATGAATTTATTAATGAAGTAAAATGAGTCAGTCATTATCTTGAAACTTTACTTTTAAAATGGTAGAGGGAGTTTTAGGTACTTTTTTGGTATAAATTGCACTAGTGTATTCAAAAATATTAATTATAAAGAAGGTCCAGTTTCTATCAATATTTGCCCTAAAACTCAAAGGTTGTTTAACGAGGCCGAGTACAGATCGAGTACGTTTGCTTTCGCGCAGCGTTTCATTTGTATTGTGACGTCATCTTTTTGCTTGGTTGGCGCCTTGTCATGACGGATTTGCTTTACTGTTTTGGTGACCTCTCGATCCTGAAAAGATAGTAAAACAGTCAATTTTAAAAAAGCAAATTATAATGAATCGCCTTAAAACCTGCGCCAAAGAAAACAAATTACACAACGCCACCTTAAGTTATAGGGGAGACTGGTGGATCAAATTCCATGTGGCGACAGCTGAGAATATTTGCAGGGAATCCATGACGTCATAATTTGAGCTTAAATACTCCAAAATGTATGTACGTTTAATTTAACTGATTTTAAAACATTCAGGTAGTCCATCCATAACTTTCATATTTCATATCTTATAGAATTTAAGTTTGATCACTAAAATCTTAGTGAGAGTTTAAGGGGTTTATTAAATAATAAGGATTCACCTTTGAAATTAAAAAAAAAATTGACAAATTTATCATATGTTGAAGTTAACATTGAAGTTTATGGGAAAAATGCATTTCAAAATATATTTCTTTAGTACTAGTAATTTTCTTTCATATTATATCTCTTTGTTAAAAATGACTACCAAAAAATGTCTTTGTTCTTGACTATGGGATGAAAAATCATCGAAAGTGTTTATAATAAAAAAAATCGTTAATGATTTCCTAGTTTAAAGGGGGAAAAGTTGTTTTAATGTATCCAAATTATTCATGTCCGGTTTTCATAAGAATATTTCCTGTTTTCATTACGCACAACGCACACAAAATAGTTCATTTGACATTTCAGTGAATAGTGAACAGGATTTTAATTTCTCGCCCAAAAACATGTCTAAATGCAAGGCAAATTTGCATGTTGTGTTTTTAACAGAATTGATTGTCATTATTTGTGAGGGTAAGATGTAAGATAAAAAGGCAGAAGTTAAGCAGTAGAGGTCGATAATTTGAACTACTATTGCATAAATTGCCACGTTTTATTATTATTTTGATCTTCAAGCACTGCTGTATCATAATTCGTTGCTTCATAGCGATTCTCTAAAACAGTTATTGCATTTTCATTTTGTGGTTTTAAAGGATCACAATCAGTAAATCTGCCTCCATGGATAACATCAGTGTTTGAGCCTGAGTATTACGTTCCAGCAAAACATCCGACCCCTTTAAATCTCCAGTGCAAGGCAAAGAATGGGATTATAAGGCGAGGAACGCATTTCTCTGTTCAATCATTATATTACTATGATTTTTGGTATTATCCAAAAAAATTAATATTTGTTATTTTGTATGATTATACGCTTTACAGCTATCAATGGTTTAAGAATAACGTCAAAGTTCAAACTAATGATCAAGTGGTTGTCAATGAGCAGAGTGGGGATATTACCTTTCATAACCTAACAAAAGAAGATTTTGGAGTGTATTATTGTGTAGCCGAAAATAAGCATGGTTCTTCAGTATCCTCGTTTGTTAAAATTCTTGAGGCAGGTAAAAATTAATTTTAAAATAGATCATAGCTCCTTGCAAAGCAATGAATATGTTTTAGCCTCATGTCAATTAACGCTTGATGCGTTTTGTTTACTAAATATATCAAATTTTCTTTAAAGCTCTTAATGACTTTAGTGGAAACGCACATGGAAATATTACATGTCAGATATTTGATCACTGCAAGATTCCCTGTTCTAACCAGCCGAATTGTCAACCAATCAATGCGTGTAAATTTGAATGGAAAAGTGGGAAAGGAACAGGAAATACCATTAAAACAAATGAAAACGTAATAATTGATAGTAAGGGTAAGGATAACAATTTTTTTTCTTTTTTTTTAATTTTGTCGATACAATTTTTTTTAAAATTTTAAGTTACTTGTTTTGAATTTGAATTTTGCATATCCAATTGATTTTTCTAGTTTCTTTTAAACTTTTAAATGTGCTGGGTTTTTCTATTAAGAAAGTATTAAGTATGTACATTTTCAACAATTCCTTTTAAAGCGTTTTAAAATTGTAGGAGATGTACATTTTCTGAGTATTAACAGAACCTACGACAGCCATAATTTAAGCTGTGGCGTATGGAATGAAATCGTACAGAGATTTGTGAGGGGTACAGCATATACAGTTAAAATAGATGGTAACTAAATACGTTTTGCTGAAATAGATATGTGAGCTTGAACCTAATCAAACGATATAAGATGTACGTAATAGGACCATTGTCAACGATTAAGTGTATCAAACAGTATAATTTAAGAAATCAACGAATAATAATGCCTTCAAATTTAAATGAAATAACGTTTTGAGCTGAAGTGTGAATGCCTTATACAGACCATTTTACATCATAAAATTACTGTAGATTGGCAATTAACCACGATGGTTTTAATTTTACCATGTTCATGATTTCTTTTTCTGAGAAGTTAAAACATTCGTGAATACTATCATCATTTCAAAAATGTTTCAATGCTTCTACATAAATCGTTGCGACATTTCGTACAGCGTGAAATTAAAACCATTGCGATTGCTACCTGTTTAGATATCGTGAAATTTTAAAACGACTTCGATTATCTGTTGAACTCAGACTTCAAATATTTTTTTGTTCATAGTCTCAAGAAGGCATTTTTACTTTCGTATTTCTTTTTGTAGAGAATAATGATACAGTAACTTCCAAGGCTATTTGGAAAAACAATCCTAAGGCTAGAGTTGGAGAAAATGCAACGTTGCAATGCATTTTTTCTGGAAGGTGAGAAGCGCTCAATTTTAATGAAATGACAAGCAATACGATCACACTTACAACTTTTGACTAAAAATGTTTCATTCTTAACTTTTTGCAAATTTGTTGTTCTTGTAACAATTCTATTCTTAAAAAAAATTTATAGTCCTGTTCCGAACATAGACTGGTTACTAAAAAATGGATCTGTTGTAAAACCTAATTCAAAATTCCAAAGTGAAAGCAACGGAAGACATCTATTCATACGGAAGGTAGCATTTGATGATGATGGTGTCTATACATGTGTTGCCGGCAAAAGCAACTTGACCATGAATTCATATCTAAATGTTACAAGTAAGTAAATGGATTACACGTATTCGCAGTGAAAACAATTACAAACTTAGGCTTTTTTATGGCATGCCCACGTTTCAACAAAAAAATCTGACCCAGTTCTATGTTTACGTTTAATAACTTTATGGGGGCCATTGGGGAGTCCCTACTACAACACCCACATATAATTTCGTCTTACTGAAATTTTTAGCTCCGCCAATTTTTGTTGATGTTGGTAATCGTTTTATGATGAAGTTAATACAGCTCTCACACATAAAAGATACAGAAATTCGATGCAATGCAATTTCGGCGCCAAATGAAATTGAACCTGTCGTTATTCTATGGATGAGAAATGGAAGAAACATAAACAAAGGCAATCACAAAATACTAGTTTATGTTTATACTTATTATCGTTGTAAAAAATATTTATAATTATATTTCAGGATTTCATAATTAACTTATCTGAATTGAAATTTAAATATACTTATCACAATATTGTAAGTCAGTTTGTTATTAAAACGTTAATATTTTTTTCTGCATTCTTTTGGTTTCAAAATATTGTCATTTTATAAAAAGTAACGAAACAAATTAAATAATTTTTATATACCTTTACTTAAATCATTAATTAAAATTTCATTGACCTTTTTATTAATAAACTTTGAGGAATTTGTAATTAAATTGAAGCTTTTGTATTGAACTTGCAGATCCGTTATATAGGTTTTCAGAAGAGAAAAAGAATTTACATATTGGAACCAATGTTCCAATTTCGGAGAATGGAGACTGTTTCACATGTGTTATAGAAAACAGCGAAGGAATTGGAGTTGCAAATTTTATCTTAACTTTAAAAGACAGAGGTATTTCAGGTTTAAAATTTTTCGTATACAATAATGTGAATCTTTAGGAAAAGACATATAAAATATTATGAATTTATTAATGAAGTAAAATGAGTCAGTCATTATCTTGAAACTTTACTTTTAAAATGGTAGAGGGAGTTTTAGGTACTTTTTTGGTATAAATTGCACTAGTGTATTCAAAAATATTAATTATAAAGAAGGTCCAGTTTCTATCAATATTTGCCCTAAAACTCAAAGGTTGTTTAACGAGGCCGAGTACAGATCGAGTACGTTTGCTTTCGCGCAGCGTTTCATTTGTATTGTGACGTCATCTTTTTGCTTGGTTGGCGCCTTGTCATGACGGATTTGCTTTACTGTTTTGGTGACCTCTCGATCCTGAAAAGATAGTAAAACAGTCAATTTTAAAAAAGCAAATTATAATGAATCGCCTTAAAACCTGCGCCAAAGAAAACAAATTACACAACGCCACCTTAAGTTATAGGGGAGACTGGTGGATCAAATTCCATGTGGCGACAGCTGAGAATATTTGCAGGGAATCCATGACGTCATAATTTGAGCTTAAATACTCCAAAATGTATGTACGTTTAATTTAACTGATTTTAAAACATTCAGGTAGTCCATCCATAACTTTCATATTTCATATCTTATAGAATTTAAGTTTGATCACTAAAATCTTAGTGAGAGTTTAAGGGGTTTATTAAATAATAAGGATTCACCTTTGAAATTAAAAAAAAAATTGACAAATTTATCATATGTTGAAGTTAACATTGAAGTTTATGGGAAAAATGCATTTCAAAATATATTTCTTTAGTACTAGTAATTTTCTTTCATATTATATCTCTTTGTTAAAAATGACTACCAAAAAATGTCTTTGTTCTTGACTATGGGATGAAAAATCATCGAAAGTGTTTATAATAAAAAAAATCGTTAATGATTTCCTAGTTTAAAGGGGGAAAAGTTGTTTTAATGTATCCAAATTATTCATGTCCGGTTTTCATAAGAATATTTCCTGTTTTCATTACGCACAACGCACACAAAATAGTTCATTTGACATTTCAGTGAATAGTGAACAGGATTTTAATTTCTCGCCCAAAAACATGTCTAAATGCAAGGCAAATTTGCATGTTGTGTTTTTAACAGAATTGATTGTCATTATTTGTGAGGGTAAGATGTAAGATAAAAAGGCAGAAGTTAAGCAGTAGAGGTCGATAATTTGAACTACTATTGCATAAATTGCCACGTTTTATTATTATTTTGATCTTCAAGCACTGCTGTATCATAATTCGTTGCTTCATAGCGATTCTCTAAAACAGTTATTGCATTTTCATTTTGTGGTTTTAAAGGATCACAATCAGTAAATCTGCCTCCATGGATAACATCAGTGTTTGAGCCTGAGTATTACGTTCCAGCAAAACATCCGACCCCTTTAAATCTCCAGTGCAAGGCAAAGAATGGGATTATAAGGCGAGGAACGCATTTCTCTGTTCAATCATTATATTACTATGATTTTTGGTATTATCCAAAAAAATTAATATTTGTTATTTTGTATGATTATACGCTTTACAGCTATCAATGGTTTAAGAATAACGTCAAAGTTCAAACTAATGATCAAGTGGTTGTCAATGAGCAGAGTGGGGATATTACCTTTCATAACCTAACAAAAGAAGATTTTGGAGTGTATTATTGTGTAGCCGAAAATAAGCATGGTTCTTCAGTATCCTCGTTTGTTAAAATTCTTGAGGCAGGTAAAAATTAATTTTAAAATAGATCATAGCTCCTTGCAAAGCAATGAATATGTTTTAGCCTCATGTCAATTAACGCTTGATGCGTTTTGTTTACTAAATATATCAAATTTTCTTTAAAGCTCTTAATGACTTTAGTGGAAACGCACATGGAAATATTACATGTCAGATATTTGATCACTGCAAGATTCCCTGTTCTAACCAGCCGAATTGTCAACCAATCAATGCGTGTAAATTTGAATGGAAAAGTGGGAAAGGAACAGGAAATACCATTAAAACAAATGAAAACGTAATAATTGATAGTAAGGGTAAGGATAACAATTTTTTTTCTTTTTTTTTAATTTTGTCGATACAATTTTTTTTAAAATTTTAAGTTACTTGTTTTGAATTTGAATTTTGCATATCCAATTGATTTTTCTAGTTTCTTTTAAACTTTTAAATGTGCTGGGTTTTTCTATTAAGAAAGTATTAAGTATGTACATTTTCAACAATTCCTTTTAAAGCGTTTTAAAATTGTAGGAGATGTACATTTTCTGAGTATTAACAGAACCTACGACTGCCATAATTTAAGCTGTGGCGTATGGAATGAAATCGTACAGAGATTTGTGAAGGGTACAGCATATACAGTTAAAATAGATGGTAACTAAATAAGTTTTACTGAAATAGATATGTGAGCTTGAAGTTATTCAAACGATATAAGATGTACGTAATAGGGCCATTGTCAACGATTAAGTGTATAAAACCGTAGACTTTAATACATCAACGAATATTAATGCCCTCAAATATTAATGAAACAAATTTTTGAGCTGAAGTGTATTCAGTGTATACAGACCATTTTACATCATAAAATTACAGCGTGAAATTAAAACCATTGCGATTGCTACTTGTTTCGATATCGTGAAGTTTTAATACGACTTCGAGTATCTGTTGAACTCAGACTTCAAACATTTTTCTGTTAATTAATTATATCCTTTTAAGTTATAGTGGCAACTTGTTGCAAAGGGGATATAGTGTGTGTGTGTGTGTGTGTCCATGTCAGCCTTTTTAGCAAGATTCAAAGAAAGCCCTCGCGTACATGTTTATAAAACTTCGTACACTAAATAAGCATGTTTAAAAGACAAACACTATTTTTTTTTCAAAGATACATACTTTTTAAAATATCGTTAGAATTACAACAGTTCGAAATTTTATGTACGACTTCCGGTTCTTGAAAGTTTTTTAAATCAACAACTTGATATTTTGTTGGATGTAGGCGCTGTAAAGGTAAGAAGCAAACGATTGTGAGAAATGGGGAGTTGGAAGGAAGTCCAAAGAGAAAAACTGAACTGAAGCAAGTAGGGATTAAGTTCAGCCTAATTTAATCAAAACAAGATGGCATCTGAGCCGAATTTCTGGCTATATCTAACGAATTACTTAGAGAGGAACAGGTTCATAATTTAGAAGAGACTTTGACAAATATCGTCAACCGGGAATTCATTTCATGTAATCGCTAAAACATGTTACTTTTTTAAAAAAAATCTTAGGGTTAAAATTACGACATGTTAACTCATGTTTTCTCATACAGCAGACTATAAATCGCCAGATCGTAGCTACGTTTCATTTTTAATATGAAACTTATTTGCATACACAAATTGTCCAAATGCGTAATGTATGTCACTGGATAGAAAGAATATATCAAACTATCTTACTAGAGTTCGACACGTTTGTGGTGTGTTTTCGCTAGTTATGGGAGGCATTGTACAACTACGTAAAAACACCCATCTTCCATGAATACACCCCATAGCGTGCATGGGGATAGGATCAAACGAAATTTTAAAATTCAAAGTGGTTTTTAAAATGTTAAACATTTGGTCTCTTCAATTACATGTTTAGTCCTAAATAATGCATTTTCCACAAAATATTTTCATTTCGTGAGGGGATGCTCCGCTTTGCGATGCCCTTGTTGTATCTCCGATTAAGTATACTAGCTTATGAAGTTAATCACATTCGCCCTCTACCATTGTATTTTGGTTGCTATATAATAATAATATTATTGAAATAGATAAGTTTCTCCTTTCATTAGCAGGGCAACATAACTTTTTGATTAACCGGAAGAAAAACTTATAGAATTATATTAAGAATAATTTTTTTGTTCTATAGCAGCTTGTGGGCAAAAATAAGATTACTTTGTCACATTAAATAGGTAATGAAAAGGAACTCGATATATTATAAAAAAGGACTGCTGGGATCTCCACTTCATCAATTTAAGTAAGCTTGCTTGTATGAAAATACTTTATAGTCTCAAAAAGGCATTTTATTTCGTTTTTCTTTTTGTAGAGAATAATGATACAGTAACTTCCAAGGCTATTTGGAAAAACAATCCTAAGGTTAGAATTGGAGAAAAAGCAACGTTGCAATGCATTTTTTCTGGAAGGTAAGAAGCGCTCAATTTAATGAAATGACAAGCATTACAATCATCACATTAACAACTTTTGACTTAAAAATGTTCATTCCTAACTTTTTGCAAATTTGTTGTTCTTGTAACAATTTTATTTTTAAAAAAAAATCATAGTCCTGTTCCGAACATAGAGTGGCTACTAAGAAATGGTTCTGTAGTAAAACCTAATTCAAAATTCCAAAGTGAAAAACATGGAAGACATCTCTTTATACGGAATGTAACATTTGATGATGATGGTGTCTATACATGTGTTGCCGGCAAAAGCAACTTGACCATGAATTCATATCTAAATGTTACAAGTAAGTAAATGGATTACACGTATTTGCAGTGAAAACAATTACAAACTTAAGCTTATTTTATGCCATTTATGACAACAACAACATATAATTTCGTCTTATTGATATTTTTAGCTCCGCCAATTTTTGTTGATGTTGGTAATCGTTTTATGATGAAGTTAATACAGCTTTCACACATGGAAGATACAGAAATTCGATGCAACGCAATTTCGGCGCCAAATGAATCTGAACCTGTCGTTATTCTATGGATGAGGAATGGAAGAAACATAAACAAAGGCAATTACAAAATACTAGTTTATGTTTATACTTATCATTGTTGTAAAAATATTTATTTTAATGTTTCAGGATTTTATATTTAACTTATCTGTATTGAAATTTAAATATACTACACAAAATATTGTAAGTCAGTTTGTTATAAAAACGTTAATATTTTTTTGTACATCTTATTAGTTTCAAAATATTGTCATTTTATAAAAAGTAATAATTTAAATACACCTTTACTAAAATCATAAATTTAAAATTTTAATTGACCTTTTATTTATAAGCTTTGAGAGATTTGTAATTAAATTGAAGCTTTTTTGTATTGATGTTGCAGATCCGTTATATAGGTTTTCAGAAGAAAAGAAGAATTTGCATGTTGGAGACAATGTTCCAATTTCAGAAAATGGAGACTGTTTCACATGTGTTATAGAAAACAGCGAAGGAATTGGAGTTGCAAATTTTATCTTAACTTCTAAAGACAGAGGTATTTTGGGTTTAAATTTATCGCTTACAATAATGTGAGTTTTTAGGAAAAGAAATATAAAATATTATGAATTAATTAATGAAGTGAAATGAGTCATTCATTATCTTGAAACTTTACTATTTAACGGTACAAGGAGTTTTAAGGACTTTTTGGTATAGATTTTACTAGTATATTCAAGAATATTTCTATCAATATAAAATAATGATAAAGAAGAAGGCACAGTTTCTATCAATATTTGCACTAAAATTTAAATTTTTTTAAATCTGATGAAAAAACACATATACCATCTTGAACATATTTGTATATAAGTACCAATTTATAACTTTTATCCTGTTTTCAATCAAAGAATAAAATGAAGAATAACATATTGTCATTCTTCTAAGATTTAGTCATTATGATGAAAAAAAAATATTTTCAGTTTTTTTAAAGAGGAAAATGTGTCCGCAGCTGTCTCCCACAACGAAATTAACATATTTTATGTGATATCACATAATAAAGTTATAACGTCAGTTTCATCGTCGGCGATAGCTGCAGGTCTGTAGCTCCCGCTCTGAAAAAAGTCGAATAGACGACCTGGGAGCTACAGTGCCTCCCATAGTAAAAAACTGCAATTTACGGCACGCAAAAAATTGAGCTAGTTTTCGACTGATTAACCTTATTTGCGAACTTATTCTGTGAAAACTATCATAACCATTACATTTTTCATCCAATTTACTGCTGATATCGGTACTTTACATGCCTCACTTTCTCTTAAACACGCTTACCGATCTCGGAAATTGAAGTATGTTAAATTCAAGTCGAGCTCAAGAGTCGCCATTTTGAAATGTAGACAAACTGCACCACATCACTTTACAGGGCTGATGATGAAGTTTAAAAGAATATCAGAGGCAAGAAAAGTAATGATGTCTGTAGAAAATGTCCTAGAAATTTTTTGGAATCAAATATTTGTGCAGAATATGTTCGGAAATTTAGGTTAATCAGTCCAAAACCAGCGCAATTTTCTGTGCGCCGTGAATTGCAGTTTTTTACTATGGGAGGCACTGTAGCTCCCAGGTCGTCCAACTGAGTTTTTTTCCGACCGGGAGCTACAGCCCTGCAGCTACGTCGGCGACGGCTGTGGACAAAGTTATGTATTAAAAAAACCCACTGAAGAATTGGTGTCTTCTGCTCATTTTTAAGAAAATGACGGAAAAATGCACTGTTTATGACTTCACAATTACACTTGTAAAAGTCTAATCTGGTAACTATTTATAGATGCTTGATTTATGGGTATTCTTGTGTAAATAAATTTTACATTTCAATTTTTTGTGATGTTTTCAATTACCTTTAAAACAGAGCAAAAACATGACTGAAACCATACCTAGTTCTTTGCAAACCAATAAAATGTTTTCAGTAAAATAAGAAATTTTTTTGCAATTTTGTAAATATTTCTTTTTATATTAAAGCTGAATAATCGTAATTACATACCGTTTGCCATATTTCTCTTTCTCCAGACCTCTCTGCAGACCTCATAACAGTTTAAATATTTCGCTGTAGAAAAATCTCACCTGTGTAGACTTATATCTTGTCTCAACTTGTTACTCTGGCGCGATGAAATTATTTAGTTTTAGGCAATATTTGCAAGCCAGGAGAATACTAACATTAAGTAAACTGGTCAAAATATAATTAACAAACACAATATGCACATAAAGTTAGAATAAGATCCCAAGACCACCTAAGGAATACTACACGTTGACCACAATATTCAGGTGTGCAATCAGGTGTAAGAAATTCGAAGGGTATAAATACCAGGTACCTGTCTGACGGTGCCTATTTATGAGCAATGAGCAGCTTGAAGTTTATAAAGGTACTTTTTATTATGATATAACCTTTCAGGTGAGAGCCAGAGAGTGAACTACGTAGTCATCACCGTTTGTTCTATAGCCATGGTCATTCTAGTCAATATAGGAATCATCATCGTGAAGAAAAAGTAAGGATCCGTATTAAATTACATAAAGTAAAATTCAACATAACCCGAGTAATTGTCTATCAGTTATAACCATTTAATCTATTCTATATTATTTTTAAATCTAAGAGGAGTTATGTGCAAAGCAAAGGTTAAAGATATCCCAGAGGAGGCTGCTGAGGCAGAAGAAGAACCTGTATATAGTGATCCTGTTATTGAGCTCTCAGAAAATCTGTACAATCCATACTGTGGTGAAGAGGTGTCTTATGATACTCCACAAATGTCAATTTATGATTATTCTGAAAATGATTACAACATTTTAAGAGAGTACAAGGTTGAACAAGCAGACAACAATTTTTACGACTGTACAGAAAACGTTTCTGGAACATATAACTTTAGTTTCCGGCGGAATCCTCAAACAATATTGGGATTATCTGATAATCTAGGAATCGAGGAAAAAAGTACAGATACCTGATTGTGCTTATTATGCATATTCACAAATTTTCTTTTACCTTGTTATGGGGTCTTAAAGCAAATGTTGTAAATAAAAAGTGAAGACAAATAACTTATAGTTATACGTAAAGCATCATTAATAATTTTCAATATCAATTCATTTATCAACTTGGTTTAGATGCCATGTGTTACTCAAATTTTAGCTATTTTTTTAAATAGTGATATGAGAGTCCTATTGGTTTATTTTCAGAAAGCGTAAATAACATTGTATCTATGAAACAAAGACAGAAATAGTGGGTATGTCATAAAAAGTACTTTCAAAAGAAGCATTTTATATAATTGATAGCATTGTAATCAATAATCTTGTGTCATTCTATAGACAAATGATGTGTGTCTAAATTTTTTGTATCAAATACAATAAGGAAAATATATTGTATTGATCAGCTGTGCACTTGAACGGTACTTGGCAATTAAAACTGTGTGAAATTTGCTGTATTTGATGTACATTATAAATAGAATATTGGATTATTTTGCGCTAGTATGCAACAGTCATACAGCAAATGTTTGGCGGTAAAAGACACGGATGTTATCTTGCTTAATCATGTTATCTTTATAAATATATTTTGTTTAATTTCTACAACTGATTATTGCCTTTTGCTCAAATGCCGGGGATAAAACTAACTAAAATATCCTCTCCGACAACACCAAATTAAACACAAATTATAGGGCTATGAAATAATATGTGTGATGCATGCATTTGCAAAATTCTAAAAGTATTTAAAGTTGTAAAAGTTTATTAAATTTTAAATGTAATATTTATAGTGTAACCATTTGATATATGTAACACATTGAGATTTCGTTCACATTATTTGTAAAATTGTTTGTTGGATACGGTTTATCTTTTTTTAAAAGATAGTCAAATAACAATTTACCTGTTTTTTTTATATTATAAGTTATTATAATGGCGAACTCAGATTTTTTTCAAATAGTTGTTATTTATGCACTTGCACAAGGTATGTTATAAATATTATTTTACAAGGTATGTTACTATAATGTTAGAAATATCTTTTCATATACCACCTTGTATAAATCTTGTATAAATATCAGCCTCCGGCAGATGCTATTAAAATTACTGCTCGTACATTTACATTGGAAGGTGTTTGGTTTTTGATAAATTTATTACGTATATGGTTGACAGGATGCACACGGGGAAGTGGACTTACATAGGCACTACATGATGTCCAATCCCGCACAATATAATATTGGTTAAAGTGAAATATACTACAAATATTTACATCCCCTCTGACATATAACCTTCATATTCGTCTCATTTTGTAAAGTCTTCCTTGACTTCTATATCAAACCTAAAATGTTTTTATAACACATCCATTTCAGTTGACTGTGTTGTGTTAAAAAAAGAATATCTATTTCATCCTATGATTTATCAGGTTTATGCTTCCATAAAAATGTAGAAATATGATTGCTTATATCTTTTGAACAAGAAACAAGGATTGACATCATATTACTTTAAAATAAAATTTCAATTTTGCTTTACATTTAGCTCGAATGCTAGATCCTCTAAAGCGTATCGATGAACTGTTTAACAAGACACAGTCTTATTTTAATTGGATTGACGTTAAGATTTATTATTAAACAAGACATTATGTTATGAATGTCTACTCACGTAGTGTATGCATATTTGAAAGCGCATTCATATCATATGGTTTTGAGGTAGTTTTATATCCATTGCCCCCTTCCCAGACCTTCTGGTCTTCGGTGGGGGGGGGGGGGGTATTGAATTTTTCTTCTCCTGATTTATAAGGTGTTATCGACATCAAGTCCAGTTCTTTTTCATCAGAGGGGATACTGTACTAAATAAAAAGTCTAAAAGGTAATTTTACTTGAATTCATTTAAGTTGATTAACGTAATTTAACATTCCATATGTTGAATAACATAGTGATAACAGGTGTTGGACCTTCTTACACAATGAGAAATATAATTTTATTTATGTTAACCTTGATAAGTAATAAAATAATTCGAAAAGCTTTAAATATAAAAAAAGAGAATAATTAGAACAAATGTAGAATCAGAATGAAAAATTAAAAATAAACCAAATTATTAGATTTTTTCTTCTTAGTATTGTATCTTCCTATTCATAGGTTTATGTAGCTGGTCGTTAAATGCGTATCACTAGGTAGTCTGAATTACTTAGATCGACTATTAGCGCGAAAACAATACCAATATGCGGCATTTTACAGTTAACAAACAGTACTTGAAAAAATATATCTTTAAGATGAAATGTGATTGATGCATATATTAATACACCAGAACTATCACTAAGCCTCAAAGTACAATGTCATTTTTTTCATCATAAAAATGTTATTTAACCTACAAACTTTATAAATAAAATAAAATGAAAAGAAATTTGTTGATTGTATTCATGCATTTTACTAGTTAATACAAGTTTACTAGCATGTTATAGCAATTTTGGCCACGATGGATAAATTGAATGAATAACGTATACTTGAAAGCAGAGGTAAATAAGAAGAAAAGGTTACAGCGTAACATCGGTGATAAGAACCTCTTCACCTCTAGGTACAATGTAGTAGGCATCCGTGGAGCCTCAAACAGGTCGTTGAAAGGCCTACAGTACCGATCAGACCCAATCTAACACCAGAGTAAAGCCCAACTAAACCCCAAGTTTACTTTCTGGGTTTACTTTGAGTTTACTTTTTGAAAATTTGGGTCCACTCGGGGTTTACTTTGGGTTTACTCGGGGTTTACTTTGGGTTTACTCGAGAATTGCTTTTGGAGTCTAGTATACGCACTGAAGTGTGAAGCAGACCTGTATTTTATCTTATCATCCTACTGCCTGTGATTCCTGCCCCTTGTATATTCCGAATGCACATGTAGCGTCTGCTTTCAGGTTATACTTCTGATCGGAGTTTACTCTGTGTGTCCACTCTGGGTTTACTTGGGGTTTACTCTGGGTTTACTCTGGGTCCACTCTAGTAAACCCAGAGTAAACCCAGAAAGTTAACCCAGGGTTTAGTTGGGGTTTACTTTCTGTAAGATTGGGTCTGATTGGTACTGTAGTAATATATTAACTCTTCAAGACTAAATAAATTTTCTTATAAAACAGGCAGATTTATAGTACGAATAAAAAATGCCGGGTATTTTAGAGCTATCGGACATCACTGAAGATCGGGTATCGTTAAAAATTCGGTGTTTATTGAATAACGTTAACACATCCAGACAATTTGACAAAAAAACTTAAAAAAATTAAACGTGTTAAGTTTGAGTTCTATTGTTAGCTGAATCGTACAATTTTTACCTACTTGATTACAGTACCGATCAGACCCAACCTAACACCAGACCACACCCCGACTAAACTTACTTTTTGTGTTTACTTTGCCTTTACTCTAGGTTTGCTTTTTGAAAATTTGGGTCCACTCGGGGTTTACTTTGGGTTTTCTCGGGATTCACTTTGGGGTTGCTTTCGAGGTCAACTGTACACACTGAAGTGTGAAGCAGGCCCGTCTTTTATCTTACCATCCATTCCGAATACACAGTTAGCGTCTGCTTTCAAGGGTATACTTCTGACCGGGTTTACTCGCTGTGTCCACTCTGGATTTACTTTATGTTTACTCTAGGTCAACTCTAGTAGACCCAGAAAGTAAAACCAAGGTTTAGTTGGGATTTACTTTCTGTTAGGTTGGGTCTGATCGGTATGTTATGTTTGATATTTCCAGACTTTTTAATGTTTGACGATTCTAAAAGTCTAAACTTTTCATCCAACCTTGTCAACAAGGTGTTGCACACCAATACACCAATACACCCACACAGTAATCTGCAATCCCATTCATAAATACACATTAAGTAATGTTTCAATTCCTCTAGAAACAGGTTGCGCTAAAGTTTATTTACACAAAAGTTAACAAATACTCGCCACGATAACAAAAGTTTTTATTGAAAATTATTAGTTGATCTTGTCATTGGTACAGGGCAGATGGCAATACAATGTTTACTTCCTAAGATATTTAAAAATGCTATTTCTATAATATATAAAGAAGGCTCATTGAAACGACTTAGATGTCATTTCATAAAAGGCAAAATAATAATTTTTTTAAAAACTCGTAAACGACCTAGAAAATTATGGATATTTAGAGATGCATCGTCGCATTATCTCTTATATAAACAATTTTATGTTCTTCCCAAATTCACTTCTCGACACTATTTAAAAAACGGTGTTGATTCTAACCTAGCTATGACCAAAAAGGAGTTCTAAAATGCAGCTAAATATCTGATGAAAACTCTTAGGACAATTAAGCACAATTTGCTGTCATCAGAACACCAGATGGGTTGAGATGCACGCATTATTTATTGGAACGCTTGTGAAAGAGGTTATTTTTGCCAGGCTTACAAAAACACAGGTATTTATTTGATACTTAGTCTCTAGACTCTCTGTAGAATCTCTTTATAACTGGACCCTTCTCTGTCAAAACAGACGGGCATTGAAAAAATAAGAGTGCATTTATTTTAAGAAATTGGTAAAAAACCATCGGAAGTTAAGGTAAAATCAAAACTGTCAGACACGTATTAGAAAGTTTTATTGTCGGGGGTAGGCTTACTTAAAATCTTGCAAGTTAAAAAAATTGAGATAAGATAGTACCTAAATTTTTAGAATAATGTTATGGTAGTGTGATAGCGCGACAATGCAATGAGAGTGGTGCGATGGTACGATGAAGTGATAGTGCGAAGACTCAATGGTAAGAAAGCGATAACACGATGTTGCGATAGCAATATTGCAATAGCAACGACGCGATGCTCTATGGTGTCATTGTTAGTTTTATATCGCGCTATCGTTATCGTGTGATCGCGCCATCGCTTTATCGACTTCATTCAAAAAAGGATTTCATTCCCAGCAGTCATTGCACATTTTCGTGTTCGATGACGATAAAATAATGGAGAATTTCTGGGATGGGTACAAATATGACTTAATGTTTAAGAGTAAGATAATTTAACTTAAAAAAAACTCAACATATCTAAGTAACAGGAACGTAGTAATTGGAGGGGAGGTTGAGAAAGACTTTGTTTTTGGTATTACAAATAACGTCCATTGAGGGTTTGTACAGCGTGTTTATAGGTGCTGTACATGATTTTAGTATACATGCATATAATCCATGCAAATATATCACAAGATAACAAATGTCATGTTATAATATTGTGCGTGATTTCCATCTACTTTTAAATTAAAGTATGATATTAATATTTTAGCAATATAATTATTTTTGTTTTTCCTCGGACTGAAACGTCACACTTTTATTGGTTTAAACATGTCACGTAAATGCTGGATATATCTCTATTTCTTCTGGTGAGAATCAACACTCGGCAATATGGCCGATGAATCGCCTACTTATCCCGGCATTTCATAATATTTAATACAGAAACGGCGTTCCATAAGTATTAAAAATATTTGGAGAAGATGCCCTTTGGTATAATGTTTAAATCAGAGTTGTTTCCTGTTGAACTGAGGTCACATTGTGATGTCTGGAGCAGAATAAAATTGCAGCGTCGAGATTTCCTCAAATCACTGTAGAGGAAATGGGGAAAACGTTTAAAATTAAATATCAACAAAACATTGTAAGTAAACAATGGTGCAGCAAATATTTTCAAAGAGTATTTAAAAGGTGAGAAGTCAATGATAATTTTAGGGGTTTGATTGTGTAAAATTGGACGAGATGTAAATGGATTTGTGTAGAACATCACTCTTTTGTGAAAAACTTTCTCACTTGATTGTAGTCCAGAAAACAAAACGCTTATTAGGTTTGTTAATGACTGACTACAAAAAAATATATACATGATTGGTCAATCAAATAGACGTCGAGACGAAAAGGAAAAATATTATGTACAGTATAGTTAACCTGTGCATGCACAGGTTGATCGAGTTAGATGGACGAGGAATGGGGAATTTTAAAAAGGAGATAGTTAGAATTTTGCCATAACCATTCCCTTTTTACATGTACCACCTTTTCACTCCAGAAGATTTACTTTCCATTAGACTTTATCGGTAAAGATGATGGAACACTTGGAGCACCCATCCCCTGGGTCGGATAGTTTTACATCCGGTCTGGTTCTTTTTTTTTTAAATGGTTTAAAATAGTAAGTAATGTTTAAAATAGAAAGTTTTGTACCTATGTGGAATATATTGTATTATTGCTTTCGTTTGCGTTTCATCACAATTCAAGATACAACTAAAATATAATCAAACCACTGATGGCAATAGTATAGTTTATAAGAAAAAGTATGTCATGGGCATAGGTGAACTTTATGTTCTGAATTTTTCTTTGAATATTTGTATCAAATTATTTTTTGTTAAATAGCGTGACTAGTAAACCCATCCCCAACAACACCCGCGAATCCAAAGTTTATGCGTGGATGCAATTTAATAAATTTGTTATTGCGCTGCCCAAGATTTAGGAGGGTGTCTTGTACGTAATGTGTCTTGTACGATATCTTGAATAGTATAACCCATCAAAGTATTATTCTCTGGGATATGAAAAATAAAATTTTTGTATCCGTTTCTGAAACGCGTTACGGTACGCTGATTTTCTGAAGAAAATTACTAGCTAAAACCTGTAAAATTCTCTACATACTGGTTTTTATGAGATTTTGACCCTTTCATATTTTGCTAATTTTTCATGATTTTTCAGCCTTTTAGACCTCCCCATCTAATTCCCTGTAGAGGGTTGACCTTCCGTACCGCGTTCATGTTGCACTATAACATGTCAGAAACTTACCAGTGTATAGTTTACAATGTCCCATCCACCTACTTTTTGTGATATCTTGCCTCCCGTCTGTAACTTGCAATTTCACTGTGTATAGTCAACACAACAGTCATAGCCGCAGGTTTCGCATTTTAATTCTGATTCTCATGTACCTAGCATATGGGGCCTACATATTGCATATCAATTTCAACAAGAGACACCCCTCTAACTAATGATAATCATTAAAAATCATTTCATGAGTTTTAGCAACACTCATAAGCCTTCAAGTACAGCAACTCTCAATTTTACAAAAATATTGACGGGTACTTTATCCGAAACTGTCCCTTTGTATAACATTTCGGTAATACTGATCTGGTCAACGGAATTTGCACGGCACTACCATCATATGAGCAGAATATGCACTAAAGAACTTTCTTTGTGCTAGTGGTTTTTTTGGCACCCACAGGTCTTTTACCGTGTTTAGTTAGTCATAGTTTGATTCAAATTTTCTTACTTGTTCAAAATTGTGAAGCCATGTTTTTTCACCAGTTACAATATTTGCAAAGTGTCAAATAAGATTTGGGAAATTCGCAACCACCTTTTTTATTGGGGGGGGGGGGGTCATGTCATCTATAAGTGGTTTTGCATCAATTTGTTCATTTAAAGGGAGACAAATTTGCAAACATAGATAATGTGAAAAAAGTATGAAAATATGAAAATTTGAATAAAACCTTTCAATATAATATAATTCCATTATATAATTAGTTGATGAGAACAAAGTAGTAGTACTCGACTTAACATTTCGTTACACACACTGGTTCAAGATAAAATATGTATACTCTCAGGGAGTACAAACCGTTTTTTTAAATTTATCTATTTATTTAGGGTCTTCCGTTTCCGACGGAAGACCCTCTTGTTATTCTATTGTTTTTTTTCCTTATTAGGGTCTTCCGTTTTCAACGGAAGACCCACTTGTTATTCTTGGGTTTCTTTTTAGGGCTTTTCGACTTTCGGTCGAAAAGACCTATTGTTTTCGTTCTGTTTTATTATTATTATTCTTCTCGACAAAGTTTCGTCATGGATTTTTTGAAAACGGAACAGAAAAATAAAAATTTAATGATAGATTCTTTTAGCAATTGTTTAGTTCTCCCGTATTTTCCCTTTTGGACTTCCGGTCTATATACTTCCGGTTTACACATGCAAAAAACAAAATATTAAAAGGACCTTTGTATCTATTTTATTTTTTGATTATAAACAAAGAAATTTTGGATTTAGATACTTCATAGTATGATTTACAAAATCGTGAGCGACAACTTCTTTGTATCTCTTGCCGTTTTTGAGATATTAGACTTCAAACTATGAAAAAAGGGGGGATGAAAAAAATAAAAATTGAAATAACCACCAAATTTTTTAAATGAGGAATGGAAAATGTTAAAACTGTCATAATTATCATATATGTAAAGTTTTGTTTGAAACAATTGAGAACTTCCGGTTTTATAAGTTGATAAAAAATCGTCTATGGGTGTTTTAATGTTAAACTGAATTCGTGCGTGCCACTTTTTCTCAAACAGTTTTCAAGTAAATGTTTGCATATTTAATATTTATATTGAGGGACCTAATTTGCAGACCGGAAAATGTTTTGAGATAAAAATTTTGAAAGATAAGGGATCCAAAGGGGTCAAAGCTAAAAACAACCCATTAGCTGTATCTTTTTTATTTTTCATCCGATTTTTAAAATCTTTTCGGTTTTAAGTTTTGAGTAAAGAGTACAATTTAAAAATTATGATCCGTAGGGCCATTTTTTGACTTCTTATAGGAGTATTAAGGGTGTGAATATTGCAACTTTTTAAAAGTAGAAAAAGTGATTTAGAAAGAGTTATCTCGCTTTGCTCAATGAACGTAAAACATTAATTAATACTCTAGGCATACCACGTTTTATATTTGAATAAGGAATACTTACTTTTTAAGATTTTTTGGAAATATTCTTTTAGAAATTAAAAGTATATTTACTTTTAAAGTACTGCAGTTATCTTTTTTTTTGACATTGCATTATTTATAAGGTTATATTTCTAATAGGCAACTGATTATACCAAGGCGGTGAAGAATTTTAAAATAAAATAAGATACGATTTTACCTGACATTTACAATCAAAAAAGGGAAAGGGGATGTCGAAAAGCCCTTACTTTTTGTTGAAGACAAAAAAAGTTCTAGTTATTATTATTTTTTTCTTTTTCTTTTTTTTCTGACTCCTTTTCGGCTTCATAACTCCAAAAGTTTTCAACTAATTTAATGGAAACTTGCAGGGATTATGTGCAATTATAATACCTCAAAGATGTTAAAGTTTCCTTAACAACGTCACTTCCGTTTTGACGTTACGTCATTTTTAAACTTGAAAAAAGTCATTTTGTCCGCGACATTTCTCAAAAACGCTTGAAGATAGAGTCTTGAAATTTTCCGTGGTTATGAATTTGGCAATTTACATGTGCAATAAGGCTGGAAATAAAAATCGGTCACTTTCGGTCGAAACCGGAAGTGATTCAAATTTTTCGAAAAAATAAATTTTTTGATCAAATAAAAAACGTATATTGATTTTTCGGGAAATTTAGATTCCGCGTCGTTGGTTTGAAAAATAGCGTAATGTTCAAAGTCAAATTAACTCGTACAAAAAATAATTGCTAAGTCGTACTTGAACACATCCGGATTTTTTTTGGTTAAGTCGTTCTTGAAATCAAAAAGGTTTTTGTTAATTCGTACGTAAAATCATTCGATTTTTGTTAAGTCGTACCAGGAATAATTCGATTTTTTTCATCTTTTTATTTTAGTTACTCTTGATATTGGTTTAAGAGCTCTGCCTCTTACAGGAACTTCCAGCTTTACTTCCGACATTTACGGAAGACCCACTCTTTGCTTTGCAACGAGCTTTGCTCTAGTTATTATTATTTTTTTTCCTGACTTTTTTCGAACGCTATTTCTCGTGAACTACATGACCGATTTGCATGAAATTTACAGGACACATTGAGCAACAAATATACTTGATATTATAAAATTTCTGGCTGATGACGTCACTTCCGGTTCGAGATTTTGAGGATTTAGTGAATTTTTAAGGACCATTTTGTCCACGTAACTTCTCAAAAACTTATTGCGATAGAAACGTGAAACTTTCAGGGATAGTAGATGAATGTCTGTAGATGATCCTATTTATCTGATATTTTGAAAAATGCGCAATGCGGCGAAGCTCGTCCGAGCTCAAAAATAGGCACCAATTTTTTTCACGAAATTTTCGCACATTTTCGGCCCTAGCTTTTAATGTGTAAATATTTTGTTAAGACATGTAATGCAAAAGTTGTTCAGATGAACTAGGACTTGCGTTTGATTTCAAGAAAAAGGGGCTGGCCCCTCAAATAAGGGGCAAAAATGGCTCTTAAGTCTTTTTGCAATAACTCTTTACTGAACAATAATTTGTTATCAATTATAGAACCAAAAATGTTCATTGTATATCTGTTTATTTATACAGTACCATGCCTAAGTCATATGTTACGTAATTAGGGGTTTCAAGGGGCCAGAGGTCCAAAACTTTGATCTTTAGTATCTAGAAAAGGAGAATTATTTTGATAAGCATTATAGAACAAAAAATGCTTATAATAATGTTCTTAACAATATGCTACCTAAATAATTTTTGTTGGTGGCCCCAGTAAGGATTTTAAGGGTCGGCCCCTAAAACACAATTGTTCAGATATCTTTAGAACGGTCAACAATTTCTGAACACTTGTTGAGCAAAATATGTTTATATTTACAAGACCTTTTATTTGATATCAAGGAATAAGGGCTGGCCCCTCAAATAAGGGGCCAAGAGGGCTCTAAAGTCTTTAATAATAACTCTTTACTGAAAAATAATTTGTTATCAATTATAGAACCAAAAATGTTCATTGTACATCTGTTTCTCTATACGGTACCATACTTAAGACATGTGATACGTAATTAGGGGTTTCAAGGGGCCAGATGTCTTAAAATTTGGTCATTAATATCTAGAAAAGGAGAAATATTTTGAAAAGCCTTGTAGAAGAAAAGTTGCTCAAAATAATGTTCTTAACGATATGGGATCTAAAAATATTTTTTGGTGGCACTGGTAAGGAGTTTAAAACGCAGTTGTTCGAATATCTCTAGAACAGTTAACAATTCGTGAATACTTGTGTAACAAAATATGGATATATTTACAAGACCTTTCATTTGATATCAAGAAAAAGGGGCCAGTCCCTCAAATAAGGGGCCAAAAGGGCTACAAAGTCTTTTCATAATAACTTATTTTTAAGCGATAATTAGTTATTAATCATAAAGCAAAAAATAAGAGCTTATTATTCATAATTCAAAACTGAAATCCGTTCTAAAATCGGCCGATGCAATACAGAGATAAAGGGGTTTAAAATTTGATTTTTCCGGTAATTTTGATTCCACATTCTTGGTTAAGAAAATAGTTTTATGTTCAGAGTTAAATTAACTCGTACCTAAAATTATTCGATAATTGTTAAATCGTACTTTAACAGATTCGGATTTGTATTTGCTAAGTCGTTCTTGAAATCGATAAGGTTTGTTAATTCGTACTTGGCATCATTCGGATTTTGTTAACTCGTACCAAGAATAATTCGATTTTTTGTGTTTTAGTTTCTTACGTTTGTTTGTTTAAGAACCCTGCTTCTTACAGAAACTTCTAGCTTTACTTTCGACATTACCGGAAGACCCACTCGTTGCTTTGCAACGAGATTTGCTCTAGTTATTTATTTATTTTTCCATTTATATATTTTTGGTTTAATTTAGTTTTTGATCAATGTTAATAAATAGAACAGATGATTCTGCCTTGTGCATTATTGCGATCTAAAGCAAAAAATTATGATGTATTTATTCTGTTTCAAATAGACCATCCAACCATAAGTTATAAACCTGCTAAGGGAAACTGTCGCTTACTTTTATAGCTAAATCACAAACATTTGCCTTCTTGAACATAGTAATCGTGAAACGACAATTTGTTTTGTAAGCAGTTTAAATTTATATCAGTACACTAAGTTCTTCTTATTTGGAAAAACTTTTCGTGTGCAAAATTAAGACATTTAAGTCTTAATTGTTGTTAAGTATGTAATAAATCCAGAGGTGCTCGAAGGAAATTCACGAGATTCGCCGAGATTTGTTGAATTCCTGTGAAATTTCGAGCTGAGGTGTAAGTGTTTGGATGACATTCTCAAAATACGCAATTACTGGTCGTTTTTCATATCCTACTTTGATTAGCCTAAAACATGAAAGTCTATTATGATGTATATCTTATTTCATCATCTAGCGGTTATCTAAACTAAACAATGATATTCAGAACAGAGTTATTGTTCGTGTTCAGCCACTGTACACGTGATTGAAAATATAAACATCGGGTTGCTTGATAAAATTATAATATGTTTGAGATGTTTTTGGAGTGCAATACCATGGTTTGTTTTTGTTTTAAAATGGGTGTCTGTTTTGTATTTTAAAAAAGCTTAAGTTTTCATTTTCAAGAAACATTCTGCATTAAATTTGATATAGTCTGTTTAACTATGGATTAATACTAAGTCAGGCGCGGATCGAAAATTAATCCTTAGGGGGAGATCGCTACTAAGCATGTGTATTGTTGCAACAATAGGAAAACCCTATATTTTCCATTGTCACTTTTCTTTGAAGAACTATTTACAATCACTAATTAATGAAGATACAGTTTAAAATCAATAAACGTCTAGATTTTATTATAGACTACAAGTACCTTCATTCTCTGTAATAGACAATAAACACGAGGCGCCATTTTCTTGATATGTTAAGGATTGATTAAACTCTTTTCTCAATATGTAAGGTTTATTTGTGATCCAAATGTCAGTATATTAGAACTGCATGTGCCCTAATTTTAAACCATTATATGCCCTCTTAAGATTTGCCCTTTAGTTTAAATATAATAAAAACTCATATTTTAAAGTAAATATGTAAGAAATATTTCAGAGAAATTTCTTTGAGGTTTTCTTAGATATCTTTCAATTATTTTAAAGTCCCTAGTTTTCAAACTCCACTTGCGGACGTCAGAATGGCTAACAAAAATTCTAATGTCAATTTTTGTTGCGGAACATGTAGAAAATTAAATGATTTATTGTTATTTATAAAATAAGGCAATGATAAATCATAAAAGACGTAATATTCTCTCATAGCTTTCGATAATCTTTGCATCTGCGAAATACCACAAATATCCAATTCATCAATTTTTTACATTGATTTATGCTAAGTGCACTTTGGTGTATAAAGGTTCATATCATTTCTCTTTGTGTATTGTGTTGCTTTTGTTTGGTTGGTAAGGTGCTTCTTTTTAATTTCCTTCCTTCTTGTATCAAATTTAAATTTTTGAGCTGGGTTAGCATTCTTATCAAATGATTTCCTAAAACATATAGATTTAATTCTTTTGTTTTAAAAAGGTGGTTTAAATAATCTGCATTTTGTTAATACATTCTCTCATTTGTTTAAAAAATACCCTTAAATATTTCGTTCTACAGATACAACATAAAGGTGAATATATTTCAAAGTTTAAAAACAAAACAAGGCAGAGATTTCGTTCAGTGGTGGCACAATGATGATGGTGTCCGAGAAATTACTCTGTTTGGTGTGGCTTGTTTTTCGGAAAATGTAAAGGTAAGATCGTTTTTGCTTTTTATTTTTGGGAAAAAAAATTCAAAATTCTTAACGTAGAAGGTAAATTTTTTACACAACACTATACACAGTACTGACTGTTTCCAAAAAATGATTTTTTGATTAAAAAAATTAAATTAAACACTATATAACAAAGAAGAAAGGGAAGTAAGGGCCAATTTTGGTCTCATCTCAAAAAATGATAAAATTTTACAAAGGTATCTACAGTAGGCACAAACGTGAAGTTATCTTAATTGGTCGAAGGGGTTTAAGAAAGCGGAGTATGAGAAGTAAGGGAGGAATCGTGCACCAACTTTGTAAAGTAAAACATTGACGTTGAAGAAAAATAAGACGGCATTATAACATCCAGACATGTCTTAAACTTATTAGAACCCGACACTCTTAACAAAGCATTATTTTGATTAATTGCTAATATGTCATAAATAATAAATGGTATTTCGGCGATATTAAGAGCACGTCATTTAAAATTTTTAATAAGGCTCGCCTCGTCCGGAGTTTACTTTATACATAAATGAATTAATCAATGTGAACTTCATTTGATTTTAATTTGGAGTTAAGGATAAGATTTTGTATGTCACCATAGGAGGTGTTGTAAATAATTTTTTGCGTCATTCGTCATCTTGTATGTTGTCCCATTATTTCATGTGTCGTTTCCTTGGCCTTTTTATACATGGGTTAGATTTGGTCTTCAAAACATTAGGTACAGTCTTTTAATTGTTGTTTTTTTCATTTGTTGTTCATTTGCTTTTTTGGGGTTGGGGATTGGATTTTTCTTTTTAGAAGATCCATTCTTTTTGCAGAAAGAGTTACTTGCATAAAAGGTTCAATTTCTAATTGCTTGTAATACAGCTTAATCACTAGTATTTTGCAGATGTCTGGTACATTCTCCTTTGATTAGGCCTTTTAATTTTTTTTTATCTCTATATGTTATGGTATTTTGATTGTGCAATATGTAAGATTTGCCCACATTTGCTATTTGCTTACATCTAAGAATAGCCGGAATATCAGTCAAACATAGCTCGAGGTTACTTTTTGACGGGCCCATATTGGCCATCGTAGAATTTCATTGACTTGTGCTAAAAAGAAATTTTGCTGAATCACTTATTACATCTTTACTATAAGATTAGATAAGATACTCTTTATTTCCTCCACATTATTGATGAGTATTATGATATTTTACATTAAAATAAATAACAAAAAACCAATTACAAAATGGTCCCACAATAAAAAAAACGAATTTCGTTACACAAATCATAATTTTTTTCCACTTTTCAAAAGTAATTTGGGCAAAACTGGCATTTGCATTGCATCCTAATCGAGCCAAATATTGTATTTGGGTATCTTGCAAATCAAAAGAAACATATTCAAGTACATCAAAATATCTAATAAATCCTCCAAAGGCTTGTCTTTCTCATTCATTGATCATGAACAACTGAGCATAATGTTAAAGCACTGATGAAATGTCGGTATTTAGAAATATTCATTGTAAATTAAATTCAATTCATATATGGGAAATAGTTTAAGAAAACCCTGGCCTGAGAAAATATTTTAATCGTCTTTTTGCATTATTGTCTATGAAAATGGTTTTTAAATTGTGTACTCACTGTAAAAGAATGGAATCGTTTTATTGCATTATTGTCTATGAAAATGGTTTTAAAAAATTGTTTTCCATTCTTTTACAGTGAGTACACAACTTTAAAACCATTTTCTTAACAATTTCCCATATATGAATTGAATTTAATTTACAATGAATATTTCTAAATACTGACATTTCATCAGTGCTTTACAACAATTGTTTCCATTTTGCTCCCTCTTTAATAAAATCATTCTTGACTACTTGTTTTGAAAATAAAGCTTTGTTGTACATTTAAGCACGATCTGTATATTATCAAAACCGATTTGGTTTGACTTTTCCGATAGCGTCGCCATCAGTTTTGACAGCTACGTCAAACATAAACAATACACGCCGCCGGTGTTAAAACTGTCTGATTGGTCAACTCGTTTTCTTAGGCGGAGTTGCTTTTAAATGCTTAGTAAACGTAATGCCAGAGCACGATATCTCGCAAACACACTTTAATAATTCGGGAGTTAAAGAAACGAGGAAATACCGTATGATACACATGAATTAGTCAAATGTATTGTAAGCTGCATTATGTGCATTCGGAAGAGGTTCTCATGATGAAGTACAAAAGTCGCAAATGCAATAATATTCGTATTTTTTTTTATTAACCCTCGTAGTGTATTATAGCTTATCAAATTGACGCGTTTTGTTTGTTTGTTTTTTTTTTTTGGGGGGGGTGTCGTTTTTTAACTATTTATTTCCATGTAGTCATGAGGCAACTCTAAAGTTTATAAAAAAAAAATGTTAAAAAGTAGGTACTTGTATTGTGTATCTCTTGCGGGGGGGGGGGGGGGGTATACATGCAATACTGCTATTTTTCCTCCCAAGGTACCCACTTTTTAACGAAGCTTCTTCTTTTCTACAGCACGGATTATTTTTTTTTTACATTTGAAAAAGAGAGATTAAAAGACAAAAGCAAGACCGTATTGGTTTTTATTTAATTAATAGTTGATATACTCCGTATTTTTGAAAAACGACAAAGTGTCAGCTGATGTTATCTCCTTAAAGGCCTCGTAAACTGCAACTTTTAGGTCAGCATGCAAAAGTGTGATGTATTTATCCCCTTTCAAAATGTTCTTTATTTTACGAAACACTGCTTCGACGGGATTGAGATCAGGAGAATATGTTGGTAGAAAGAAATATTCGACACCCACTGTTGGCAAAAAGTTGCGAAGCTCCCTTTCTGCTCTGTTATGGTGAATTGCTGCGTTGTCAGATATCAAGACATCCCCTGGGTGGAAAACAGGTTCACCCTCGTCTGTAAAGCTTTGTGTGGCTTCTGCAATGAACTGAACATATTCAGTGCCATTTGAAGGTCCATCAAATATCTTTACGTATTTAACCCCACTCATTCTAACTATTGCGTTTACAGTGACATTCGCATGAGGATTGTATCGAGTTATTTCTATACATGGAAGGCCCTTAACTGAATGACCGTAATTATTTTGTCCATCTGCAAGTTTAATTCCCATTTCATCCATAAATTTTAAAGTGAATGGATCTTTCTGATTGATATGATTGATATAATGCTGCGTATAATTCATATTCTGTGGGGTGAATCGGATTTTATTTATTTTTGATATTCGTTTATATGTCATGTTCAAGTCCTCTTTCAGTGTTCTAGAAATGGTACTTAACCCCAAGGTTTCTATTGAATTTGAATTCTTCAACAGTTCGTCTCTAACAGTTGTCAAGGGCATTGATGGTCTACATGCTTCAAAAAAACGGACGTACTCTACATCTTCTTCCAACAATTTCTTTATTCTTCCTCGATTAGTTTGAACAGGTACTTTTACGCACCCTTCATTACAATACTGAGTCCAAAATTTAGTAATTGTGGCAGGACATACTTTTAACTTTTGAGATGCAGTTTTTCGCAAACCTGTGGGTAGAGAGTATTCTCCAAGCCGCGCCCCAGTGCTTTCCATATAGTCTATTATACTTCTCCGATAGTCAATTCCCGTTGGAATTCCCTTCTCATACGCCCTTCCTGCAATATTTCTTCTGTTGACTGATAGCATGCCTTAAAAATCAAATGTTATAAATAAATAGGAATATACAGTTGATGAAAGGGGAATTCGTAAGGAAATGTAATCGTCAACATCTGCATGTATACAAAACATGTAGTTGAATTATATCCATCAATAATGCCGTGCTTTAAAATACATAATGTTTTATACTCATATCAGTGTGGCACGTCCTCTCTCCGGCATTCCACCCACCCCCGTCCCCACGGGTCCCCCAAATCCCGTGTATGCAATTTTGCATATATAGTGAACATTCAGTAAATGCTTTGGTATTTCTACATTTTGTGTGTGAGTTTTTTAAAGTTCTTCTGAAAGGGTGTGTTATATGGAAATTGGGGTAAACATCCCTTTGAAAATTTCCAGATCCTCGTCTGCCAAATTGTTTTATATTTATATAAAACCGACAGAAAACATCTTTTCTCGGATGATGCTAAAAATATAAACAATTCATAATTTATATATATTTTTTTAAATAGGAACTGCTGAAATATACACAACTGTAGAGACTGTCCCCTCGCTTCAGTTTTTCTTTCAGCAGACGTTTTTTTTTATATTTAACCCCCCCCCCCCCTCCTTTCACTATCTTGGGAGCATGTAAAAATGTAAGTCAGTGAAATTGAAGTTATAGGTCTTGTTCAACCCCCTCCCCAGCGGATTAGGCTTTTTTTGGCTTGTCAAGAGTATTTAGATGAGTCTGCCCCCCCCCCCCCTCTTTTAAAAAACGATACTACGTGCCTGTAATATAGGATTTATCATTGCCATCGTGACATCATGTAATAAAAGGCTGTCAAGATGCATCCAAAAACCGCCTTTTTTTAATAATAATAAACTTAATGACAAGCAAAAAGATGCCGGGAATCTTACAGATGATCATGTGCCATGGGTTTAATTATCGTTGTTATCAAATATAAATATCTAAGGTGTGCTAATGAAAAATTTCTCACCTCTCCCTCTTTCTCTTGCAAGTTGCAATAAAGGTTAAAGGTCAACTTTTGTTTATGGAATTTCTACAACATAGCGGGAACTTTCTTGTAATTTGGTTGGTCAATCAGATTGCGCACAAGATTTTAGCAATCATTCGGCCACTATTTGTAAAAAATATGGCGCTCTCGAAAGCTGTGCCGAATGCAGGTGATGAGATCGATTTGAAGATTCATTATTTGTATTATAATGAAAATCGCGTCTCGCCCATTTCTATAGAATTTACTGAGCTGATGTCCCTTGGATACATCGGACTTGAAGCTGTCATACAGTCTCAGATTAAATACATCAGCCGGATGCCGACTCTGCGAATGTCATACAAGGACAAAGAAGGGGATTATGTCGACCTTTTTCAAGCCAATTTCTCGAAATTTCTCAGGACCGTTCGCACATCAAGTTCAGATGAAGTTCCCGTTGTTAATATAAAAGTATCCGAAGGAACTTCCCCGGGACATTTCCAGTCGTCTATTATTTGTATTCTGCGATCCGGAGAAACGCCAGCTCGCAAGGAGTTGGATTTTCAGTCGCAGACACCTACAGTTACTAATCCGGGAAGTTGTACATGTGGGGATGAAGTTCTCGATCTATTTACTTATCGATCACCAATCGAACAATCGATAAACGAGTTGCATGACGACATGAAAGAACTTCAGACAGAAGTTGAGAGTGCGAGGGAGTATGTGCTGAGCATGCAGGAAAAATATTGTAGGGCCCCCGCTCGAAATATTGGCAATGGAAAACAATGTGGAAATTGTCCCTTGCGTCTTGACCATACCGCGCGACAGTGCCATATTGAAAAATGCGTGACAAGCCAGCAGTGTGGGGATGTAAGTAAGCATCCGGAAAAGAAGTCTATCCTAGAAGGTGCGAATGATCATCTAAAACGACTAGAGAAAAGTTTGAGAGAGAAAACGTTGGATTTAGAGATGAAGCAGAAAGCAGTCGATTCGGTCAAAAATTCTTTTAGCCAGAAGATAAGAGGACATTTGATAAATAGTGATAAAGAAAAATATCTACTGAAGACATCGAATGGAAACTATGTACCAAGATCGGGCCTTGTTAACATCGACACGGCGAAAATTGAAAAATATTTTCAAGGCAAAGTTCCGGAAAATATCGAATTGGTTGCCAAAACTTTTCCAATGATCATACGAAATTTCGACAGCGGACGCCCATCGCTAGGTTAGGAAACCCTGCTCGGCCTATCTTGGAGGCAAATTCTGTTAGATTTCCAACAGCCGCACTAGGAAGGCCTCCAAGTCCCAGAGGATCATGCTTCTGGGGTGAGTAAATGCTTCAAAAATTTATATTTTAAACAAAGTAATTTAAGAAAACTTTCATTGTTTACAAGATGTGCCGTACGACAATTGCTGATAGAATTAGAAAGAAGTACTTTCATACGCTATCGTAAAATACCAAAATCTGACAATTCTTGGTCTCTTTTTTTTATTTCAGAAGAATCTGTACCGCCAAAGAAGAGGCGTTGACGTTTCATGTTTAAAACAGCGATGCACGATTAAATATACATTTACAGTTGCTGTGTTTTGTTTCTTTGCCTGGTAAATTTGCTCTTTCCGTGCATAATTAAGTATCCTCAAGCAGCCAATCAGCGGTAAGCTGAATCGACCAATAAGAAAGTTTGTGGTTAAGGGGCGGGTCTTGTTTATACTACATGTAGCTGTCAAAACTGATGGTGACGCTATCGGAGTCAAACCAAATCGGTTTTGATAGTATACATAAAGAGACAAATCATACTCAATTGCTGTCCTTTGAATAGTCTTAGAAACAATATATTTATCTGAAACATCCTTGGAAGAAAAAAACATAAAAACTTTATTATGAACAGCGGTTTTGTCCGCTCTGATTATTTAGTTTTAGTTTGGAATGGTCCTTTTTTGTAAGATCAGTCACAGAAATATGTGACTGTTTGTTGAAAACATTAGAAACACTTTTATTTGAATTGTAATGTAATCTCCATTTGTAAGCATATAATTCCACAATTATAATGATTCTTGAATAGATTGAGACGAGTTGCTCATTAGCGCAGTACCATCGGCAAGCAGAACCCCTAGAACTTGAGAATTGACTCCAGCAAAAGATACAAAACGTTTGCTATCATAGTACCAATTTTTAGAAAAAAATTCCATTAGTTATTGTCAATTTTAAGTTCATATAACTTATACAAGAGACCATTGTGCCATATTCTATCAAAAACCGTTTCTTTATCAAGAAATGTACAGAAAACTGGTGAACCTCTACTATTATAATAACCATTGATTTCTTTTATTTATTTATTTATTTATAACATAACAAGCAGGGACACCACCATGATCAGTTCTAAAACAAAATTCTAATGAGAAAAAGAAATACACGATTTCTGTATGTATGTCCAAAATTGAGGCCAATATTGGCATTTTCTGCCCTTTTTACTTTTGTTTATGACATGCACAAAAGAAATGATATCGAAAAACCTGTCATTCTTCTTAAAGTAATATGAGCTGCAATATATTTTGCTAGTCATTTAAAGAGACAATCAAAAATTATATCGAAAACTAACATTCCCTTTTTGAAATAAAGCTGTTGATTATGTACAGAAATCCAAAATACGAACTCAAATTGAATTTGTAAACAATCAGCCATGCAGTTTTTACCATTTGTTGTACTGTTTATATTTTGATTTTGTGTATCAGTTATTATATTTATATAAAAATTATCACCACATTTGTCAGGTCTAGGCAACCTCCGTTTTTGGAGGATAGCTCAATTTCAAGATGGCTGCTGATTTTTACCATATATGGAAAGTCACTTTGCATTGTGGGTGAAATTATCCTCCATTTTTGGAGGATAGTATGGGTATATTTCAAAGGCTTCGTGCATATCTTTAATGAGAAAATGCAAGCACCAGACCATATGGGAATTAAAGTTAAGGGAATAAACTAATGATTGTATGCGGCGATTTGAAATTCTATGTATAGTATTTTCACAATATGCTTTGAAAGTGTGTACTTCCTGTGTTCAGTTTTACAAATGACATAGACTATTTACATGTTTCATTTAATAAAAATCACAAAATAGTGATGTTTATTACTCATTAAAACATTAATGAGTTCATTCACGTTTAGAGACACACAATAGATATCTTGATCTGCTATATTTTACATGTACAAAGTAAATGTTTGCATATACCTTAGGAACTTTGTAGCTCTTATTCTAATTAATTCACAGGTTATTAAGTATCATTTAAATTTAATCCCTTAACACAAAAAGACATTGTTAAATTTTATTAATCAAAATGATACCATTTATAGATATCAATTATCCAGAATATTGAAAAAAAATGTGAGAGTCTTCACATAAGATATTTTTCTTTAAAATCAGCCCTGCAATTATTTAAACTTAAATATTTATTAAATATTATCAATAATTATAATTATTAATAGCCAAATAAGGTGATATTTTTATAGTATAATAATTATATTCTATTCATAGTTAACTCCCTTTGTAAAAACAGAGTTAATTGCCCTTCATCTGAAAAGATCCACCAGGGGGCGCATACGTCTATCCTCCAAAAACGGAGGATAAAATCTATCCTCCAAAAACGGAGGTTGCCTAGACCTGTTTGTGTCTATGCTAAGTAACGACTAGTATGCAATTTCAATGGCAACCATGATAAAAAACTTCAAGCATACATCATTTTTTTCACATTAATTTTTCACCGACTTTCGTCTTTATATAATATTGTCACTTTGTATCTCAACTCTAGACCAACTTTTTTAAAAATATTCATTAGTTGTTTATATTCATCTTTATACAATCTTACACATTTATTTAATCCGTGAAGAACTGTAGTCGTTGATAAAACCAAAGGTTACAAATAGGTTGAATGGGCCTGGTGTTTATTGTTGCTGTACAACTTATTATGGGGGTTTACGGCACAATTATACTAATATACTAGCTGATATATATGCCTCTTCTAAATGTACAATCTATTATAGCATTGAATCATGATGTTTTGAAGTATACAGTCTCATAACTGCAGCGCTTTGTGCATACAAATTGAGGAACCACGTAAGCGCGTTATGAAAATTTGTATGCACACACCGCTGCAGTTATGAGACTGTATACTTCTAAAAAATCTTGATTTAATGCTTATATTTACATTTTTTTTATAACTTCATGCCTTGTCTGTAAATGTGATTCATACCTTACAATTCCTATCTTATTATAAGGGTAAGTTCATATTAATGGAAGAGCTACAGTAACAACCGCAAGCGTGAACGTTGATTTTCGCTTGTGACTTTGCAGTAAACAACGTTCAACGTGACGTCATAATAAAACTCGTCATTTTAACCTTTGTATACCCTGTGTCCATTACAGTATAACTGCCGTAGCTTTCAACACACTTTACAAGCAAAAAATATGTGGAATGTAAATATAAATATCTAATTTATCATTGTAGTTTGCAGCCATATCTGACAAAAAGAATTTATTTACAATATAAGAGACTTATATGTAATTAAGATTAGCATCTCCTTGCCTCACCGTTGTAACTAGTAGATACAACAATATTCCATTAGAAAGACGTTTATATCCTTTATGTACTTCATAGATTGAAGATGAATGTCATTTCATATTGAAAAGTCCTTTTTATTGTAATGTAAGAGAAAAATTCCTAATGAAGTATATTTCTATATTAAACCCTCTGTCTTCTAACTAATTTAACTATTGTCAACACAAAATGTAAAAGAGCTGTGCAATTTAGGTAAATATATTGAGAATGCTATTGTTATTACAAAACACCATCTATAAACTTGCCTATTTTGCAAGTGTGCCGTCCATATGCAAACTAACACGTGTACATTAATTGTCATGTATATTTTTAAGTCTATGACCTGTACAGCTGTTGACCAATAAATAATATGAAGCACTGATTCTATTTGCAATTTATTATGCCCTAACTTACATGCCGTATTCAATTTGTTTGCACAACCAAGTGTTAATGACCGAGGATATCAAGAAATAAGTGTTTCAATGCTTAATTACAATGTAAAAGGAAATTAAAAAGAAAGAATAAAATATAATGACTAAAAAACATTTGATTAAAACTTTACAGAGAAGAGCAATTCTGATGAACTATTTATTTGAAATGCCTTTATCATATAAATTTTCCGCAATCAGGAAATTCTTAACAGCTCGTTAACCGAATGTATAGTCACCATTCAAAAAACATATGATGGGATGTCAGATACATTACTGAAAAAAGTGCTCTGCTCGAAACATTAAATGAGACTAACAATGAAAGCATTGCTAACAAGTTTTCAAATTTTGGTAAGGGCGTTTATTAAACACTGTAACTACTTACTTCACATTTTAAATGTGATAACGAGATTATATTATATGTATTTCAGAATGTAACAATAGATATGTATTTAAACTATAATTTTTTTTGTAATTAACGCGCTATTTTGAAATCCGGACGAATCTAAAAACTGTAAGCAGGATACACTTAGTATAAAAAGATGAAGTAGTTAAATGTTATTCCATGCATATATGTCACTTAAATCTATTAAGAAACATATTCAAAATTTTAGAAAAACTCAATAAACAAATACAAGTATATATTTTTGTATCACACCAGAAGCTAGATTCTTGTTTTACTCATGACAAACGTTTGCAAATACAAACAAATTAGTTTTATAAACAATTGTCTTACTATAATACTCTTATTATTAAGGGTATTAATCAATTAAGTTTTAGATGATATATTTTTTCAAATTTTCCGATTTTCATCAGGAAACTATATTGAAGACGTCACTATAATAGGAGTCAGTATAGGCGATTCATATAAAGGATGGAGACTCCGGGACAAGAGGTGGAAGATTGGGATCTACGAATACTCAGACCGAGTTGGAGGGAGGATGTTTTCAAAATACTTCCCTGATGCACCAGATATTCCAGTGGAGTTAGGAGCAATGAGACTAAGGCCTGAAGACCATGTTAGGATAATCAAGGCAGGACGGGAGCTCGGGCTTACCTTTGTTCCTTTTCCTGAAGGTGGTGGTAGAATTCCTGAGCGAACTATTTCATATATGCGTAATACACGTCTTCGAACATACGAGTTAGGAGGACCTCGCACTCCGTACAGACTAAGGCCAAAGGAGCTCATGGACCCTCGCGATTTGTCAAGGTTTGTCTGCTCAGAAGCATCATTCAAATGAATAGCACCGTTGTTTGTTAATTTTTAACCATATCAAATAATTTACTACTGTAGTAGACCTGAATTGTTTATATTAGCTTTGAAATTGTATTGATCTTTAATTCATTTTTTTTCAGATTACTTTCTGAAACGTACACTAACTATAACGGTACAAACCCAAGGACCGAACGTTTTACTGCTACCACTATAGATGGAGAGTTCCTGTATATCTTCAAAGGTTGTCTTTCTTTCTTTTTGTGTTTGGTTTCTAATGTTGTATGTTTGTTCAAAAAGTGTTACTGTTTGAATTCAATTTCATTGGTGTTGTTTTTATTAATTTGCGTCTTAGTATAACCCCCTTAGATTTGAATTTGTATTATTAGCGAACGATTTCTATCAGTAAAACAAATCTGAAGATGGATACAGCTAGTCTTAAAAATAAAAAAAATGTTCTTTCAAAGTAATCATTTTAAGACTTGCTTGTAAGTGGATATTTTTATTAGCTTTTATGCATTTCTATTGAAAAAGATTCATTTTTCTTTTAAAATTTTTAAACCTCATCAGCTATGTGTGGCAGTTCTAGGTTATTTTTTTCTTCTCGTCTTGGAACAATTTTTCTTTTTCGAAAAATGATTAAATTGATTCGAAAATGTTATTATTTACAAGTCTTCCCTTTGTACATTTAACTAAGTTAAAAATTGTGCTATTAATTTACATCTAAATTTTTTTTTCAATGGTGGTTTTGCAAAAGTAAGTGCTAATATTTCTCTTTGATTTTCAACAAAAGATTAAAATAACTTCAAATAGAGCTTATTAGTCGACTTGGTTTAATCCATTTTCTTCTAACTTTTTTTTGAAACTGGTGGTGGTGGTCGTAGTTATACATGTGTAAAGCGATTAAACCACATGCCCGTTTGCATCACAGAGTTTATTTACCAAAATTATATTGTATCCTTTCTTCGATAGCTATGAAGACGTCATACTGAAAACAGGAATCAGTGCAGAGGCTCAAAAATATATCAAAGACAGCAGTGCTTTTCACTTTGGCTTGGGTCTTGCACAGAGCAATGCACATTTTCTAAAAAATCGACAAGAATTTGCCGAAAACTCTAGACCTACAGACCTTCCTTCATATGTGACCGTTCAAACCGGGATGAATTCTTTCCCTGTAGAATTTATGAGGCAGTTTCTTACATCTAATTCAAAAAGGTAATTATTTAATCTGAGTGAATAGAATACGGTAACAAATGACTATGATTTTTATTTTGGTATTTTAAAAATGCTGTTCAAAACCAAATGAACTTCTTATCATTTGTTTTTCGTATCTCAGTCAACAATTTTTTTGGATTGCTTATGCTTTTCATTTAATTTCAGTCATGCTCTTAATTTGAATTGCCAGCTTATGAAAGTATTAAGAAAGAATAAAGGGATTTATCAACTGAACTTCAGAAAAACAGTTTCAATCAATGGAAAGATTATGCCTACTAAAAATTACTTTTTTGTTTATTCTCGAAATGTTATACTTGCAATACCAAAAGTTCCCATTCTAAATATACAGATGCCACAGTTTAGTAATCCTCTAATTTTGTCTGCATTGAATTCAGTGGTAGACGTCCCATTATCGAAGATTTTTCTGATTTACGACTACCCATAGTGGCTCGGAAGATCTCATAATATCACATATACCCAATCCGATATTCCTTACAGACAGTCATTAAACTAGGGTATTTCAGGGACAGGGAAGGCAGTTCTCCTCTTATCATACGCAGACACTAATGCTGTACCATTTTGGAGCCGACTTCGAAACATGGGAAAAATAATCAGTAAGAGATATGACGACACTAGAGTTGCAGATAAAGTTGTAAATCAGGCTCACTTACAGTTATCCAGAGTGTACAACATACATGTCAATAGTATTCCAAATCCAATTGATGGTATGATGTTTGCCTGGAACAAATATCTTTATAATGATGGATTGGTGGAGTGGAAACCTGGATCAAGGTGGTACGATGTCAAAAAATATCCTACTCGGCCGTTTTCTTGAGAAAATATTTACATAAATCATGGTTACTGGGGAGCTGATCTTAACGGATGGGGAGAGGGTTCCTTGGAGGCTGCAGATGACGTTCGTCTTATTTCAATGTACCATCCTATTTGAAAACTAAATAATGTGAATTTAATATAAACAGTTTAAAAATCTGGATAGTTAAGTTGATATAAACATGTATCTTTGATGTAATACTTTTTTATTAAAGAAGAGAGACATTATTGTAGGAAAAGAATTTATACATTTGGATTCGTGTGAAGAACCTGCTTGATTTATCTATTAAGGTCTTTCTGGTAAATTTACATCTTCAAAAATGACATATGATGACTACTGTGTGTCTTCTAAGGGATATCCAAGTTATTGAACATATGAACATAAGATGACCATTGTTCCCCTTAATGGCATCCAACTTACAGTGACCACTAGTCTCACTACAGTTGCTGACTTAAGTTAAATCTCGTTCTCCCTTTAGATAAGCAAACATGTTACATTGATTTAGATTATAAGGTGACCTCTGTTCTCCTTATGAATATTTCACTTAAGGTGACTCCTAGTCGCCTACAGTGGCTGATTTCTGGTCTACTTCCATCTTCAAAAATAACCTAAGATTACCCAATTGCCAAGATTACCTATTGATTAATGAAATTACATCTACAGTGGTTGAGGATATTAGGATACTTTTGGTCTCCTTATTGATATTCTACTTAAGTTGACACCTAGTCTCCGTTCAGTGGATGGAGTATGGTGAATTTCCATTTTCAAAATTGCATTAAGGTTATCTTTTCCTAAAAATGCCTTAACAAAAAGAGTGTTTAAACTTCTGCGATGATGAGTTGCTGAGAAAAATGCGACAGAATTTCTGTTACGGACGGACAGAAAGACAGACAGATATGCACACAAGTGAAATGGTCACCAGCGGTCAGTTGAGAATAGAAATTGCTGTGTGTTTTTTTTTTCAGATGAAAGTAAATTCGTGATTGGGAATGAGAAGAGAGTTTGGATTTTTAGGAGAAAAGACGAAGGACGGAGACCTCACCTCTTTGAGATGAATTCACAAAGGTTCGTGTTGCTCTGCTTTAAGTTTGTATATCGCTTTATGGATTTTGAGATGGTTGACAGTTTGTTATCGTCATTTTTTTTTTTTGAAACATTTTATTGAAACTCTTTTACAATTTTACATACATGGTACAAAAAAATTAATATATAGCGTATTATTATGCAAAAGAGTTATATTTGATAGAGAAAGTAAAAAGAGAGAGAGAAAAAAAAAGACAGACAGGCAATATCATCATGTACATCAAACATAAATCAGCTATTGTATATTTTACTTCTAGTACTAACTATAGTAGATTTTGGGTTTATAATTCAGAAGTTCTATGTAATAGCTAATATATATGCTACCTACAGCAAATCACAAATTGCTTTCTATTCTCTTTCATATTCTAAATATTTGCAGTTTTTTAATAACATAAATTTCTGAATAAGGAATCTGTCGGCAATTATGATACTTAAACCAAAAAAGTCAAGTTTTTGGATAGGTTTGAACTTACAAGAAAAAATGTATTGTTTTACAATAAGTATCAATAAGTTCTGAACTCTGTATAATTTATTATTGTTGTATTTACCAATCTTTATGCTTTTTTATCAAAAACAAAAGAGACATTATATTTTGTTAAGAACAGCTCTTCAATTTTATACCATATATCCTTAACTTTAGGGCATTCTGCAAATAAATGTTCTATTGTTTCAATGTTTAATTTACAAAAGCTACAGAGAGGAGAGTCCTTAAGCTTAATTTTATATAGATAATTATTCGTAGGAACAATTCTATGTAATATTTGAAATTGCATCCATTGGAGTTTAGATTCAAGAGTAGCTTTAAATGGAAGTTCAAAAATATTTCCCCAGTCAAATTCATTCATATCATATCCTTTCTCTCGCAAATTTATTACCGAGGTAACTTGCTTTTTCTTTTCTCTAGTAAGTAAATTGTACATATCTTTACATCCTTTTTTGCTTTTGTAAAACACTTTTAGGGGCATTGGTATATATGGCTGAATCTTTTGTTTTACTTGTGTCATATTAAATGTCCCTATATATTCAAAAATTGCGTTCCTCAGTCCTACATATTCTACATAATTTGTTTTTACCTTTGAGTTAATAATTGTTTCATAAGTTATGAAATTACCATTTAGATCAAAAAGGTCAATAATACAAATCATACCATCATTAAAATATTGTTTTAGAAATACAGATGCCTTGTTTATTTTAATTCTTGGATAATACCATATATGTTCAAATGGAATTAATTCTTATATAGTTATCTGGCAATCAGTTATTTTGGTCCAGCTCAGGAGAACTTCTTTCCAGAAACAATTATGTATTAATTTACATATTTTTAGAGTATATTCAGTACCTCTTGACCATAAGTTGCTAACACTAGTATTCATTTCAGCTTCTAAAATATGTACATGTATCCATTTTGGCGATGAATGAAGAAGTCTTCTTATCCAGGTTGATTTAAGTGCTAACATAAATTCCTTGTAATCGATCATCTTAAGCCCTCCCTGATTGTAGTCTTGAATGATTGTATTTTTCTTAATTTTGTGTATATCTGACCCCCAGAGATAATTAAATAAAGCTTTATCCAACTTTTGTATTAATTCATGGTCGGGTTTGGTAAGGTTAAAATCAAATGATTCATTTTGGGTACAATTAAAGTTTTTATAACAACTATTCTTCCAATTGGAGTTAATTTTTTTGATTTCCATTGTTTAATTGTTTGTTCGATTTCCAAAAATTTACTTTTATAATTAAGTTCTGGCATTTCCTGTAAGTTAACTAAAAATTTAATTCCTAGCAGATCAAAAGTTGTATTATTCCAGGTCAGTTTCCATCTAGAGTGATGAAAAACATCTTTTGAAAATTTTTTATTGCCTATCCAGACCATTTTTGTTTTCGTAAAGTTAATTCTTAGACCTGAAATACTCGCAAACATATCTAATTCTATAAGAATCCCATTTAAAGATTCTGGTGATCCATTTGTAACAAGAGATGTATCATATGCGTATTGAGAGATTTTATATTCTTCTCCAACTATTGTCATTCCTTTAATATCTTTGTTATTTCTTATAAAAATTCCTAATATTTCAGCACATAATAAAAATAAATAGGGTGAAATTGGGTCACCCTGCCTACAGCCTCTTTGGGGTTTAAAATATTTTGAAGAAAATCCATTTTGTAAGACACATGAATTTATATCATTATAAAATGTTTTAACCCAATCTTTGATAGGTTGACCAAATTTGAATATGTCAAGTGTCTGATAAATAAAATCCAAAAGCTTTTTCAAAATCTATCAACATTAGCAGACCAGGTATGGAATTTCGTTCTGTATAGTTCATAACATCATATATAATCCTAATGTTTTCACCTATAAATCTCCCTTTTATAAAACCTGTTTGATCTTTACTTATTAATTTGTCTAGAAATTTTTTAATGCGTTCTGCAATACAACCTGAAGCTATTTTATATATGACATTAAGAAGACTAATAGGGCGCCAGTTTTTCAAAAATTGTTTAGGTTTTCCGTATTATGGTATGCAGGTTATAATCGTTAATTTATTTGGTTCTGAAAATTGCATTAATTCTTTAGAATTATTGATTGCTCTTGCAATAAAAGAGCTTATACATGTATCTGTCCAGAAAAACTTGAAAAATTCACATGTAAATCCATCAGGACCAGGAGTTTTGTCATTTTTCATTTTTTTTTAAAAAACTAAGAATTTCAGACTTGGTTAATGGGCCTTCAATACTTTTAGACTCTGTATCGCTCAACTTTGGAAATTCAATTTTCTTTAATTTTGTAATAAAAACCTCTGACTCAATAATTTTCTTTTTTTTGTATAAGTTTTCTTAAAATAATTTTGTTTCATCTAAAATTTTAAACTGGTCAGATACAACTTGTCCATCATCCTTAACCACTTGAGATATTTGCTTGCTTATGTAATTTCTTGATTCTAGTGAAGTGAAATATTTAGAGGGTTTCTCTCCATCTTCCATCCATTTAATCTTTGCCCTAATACACTGACCCTGCATCTTTTTCTTTCTGATAGCTTCAAGCTCTGTTTGTTTATTTGTTAGCTCTTCTGTGGAATAATTTATTAAGTTTTGTTCTATATTTGTTATATCTTTTGCAAGAGCTGACTCTTTTCCTCTTATTTTCTGTTTTTTAAAGGTTGCATAAGAGATAGTTTTCCCTCTAATTTCTGTTAATAAAATATCCATAAAAGTTTGATCTTTGATGGTTAATTGTATTGTATCATTGTCTATATTTAATAAGTTATCTGCATTATAAACTGGACATGCATATTGTATTTTAACATCATTTATTGTTTTCTTAACTATATCAACATAATCTTTATCTGTTAATAGTGAGTTGTTGAGCTTCAAGAACCCTCTGCCTCTTTTTAAGTTATTTATTTTGCAGTAAAGGACTACTGGGGAATGGTCTGAGCGATAGCTATTTTCAAATTTTACACATGGGGTCATTGTTTGTAAAGATTCTGATATTAGAAAAAAATCTAGCCTTGCTTGTTTCATTGGATTTTTTCGTCTCCATGTATATCTTTTTAATTCTGCATTGTTGCTACGGTAGATATCCTTGAGATTGAAATTATCCATTAAATTTAAAACTTCTTGTCTAGAATTTGGATTATGTAAATGTAGGTAATTCATGGTATCTAGATTTTTGTTAAGTACTAAATTAAAGTCACCACCTAATACTAAATGTTGAGTAGAGTAAATATCTTCAATTTTATTTGAAAGCTCCTTATAAAATTCTGGAGAGTCCATATTGGAACCATATATATTCACTAGTATAAAGTTTAGGTTTTCATCTGTTACATCCAGAATAATATAGTTACCATTGTTATCATTAAACTGATTGTGAACTTCTATTTCACAATTATTGTTGAATAGAATGGCTACTCCTCTTGAATTTGATCTATAAGAGTTAAAATAAACTTTATAGCCCCATTGAGTCTGGATTAAGTTTTCGTTTGTATTTACAAAGTGTGTATCTTGTATAAAATATATATTATAATTTTTGGCCTTGAGATGGTTAAGAACATCTTTTCTTTTGTTTGTTTCTCCTAAACCTTGACAGTTTACAGTAAGAATCTTTAGTTGATTTTCTTTATCCATAATCAAAAAATAAGACTGAAAAATGGGTTAAACTGCCTCTGTCTGTGGGTGACTTAAAAAATCCAAGTAGTAGAAGAGCTGAGTGAGAGAAAAATAAACAAGAAAATATGCAATTGCAAATTGCAGTCATGTTGTGATCCAAAGACTATAATAAATAGAGTGGGTGGGTTCTTTTTTCCGCAAAAAAACCCTGATATTAGTTATGATAATCTACTGGAAAGGCAAAAAGCCCATTAATATCTCTTCTATTTAGTGCATATATAGTACAGGTGTAAGAAGAACTTGTTGCCAAGTCTTTATTCTAAGTATTATTTTTATCAATAGTTCAAATGAGCTGTCAAGATACATATACTGAGACTTTCCTTAACATGTGTTTATGTAAAGAACAAAATATTTCAGAAGAATATTTTAGATGATCAAAATTTTTTACTATGATTAAGACTTGTGCAAAAGTTTTCTTCGAGATGAATGTGGTGATAGGGGCTTGGGTATGCGATAGCATTGCATATTTACCCCCCCCCCCCCTCCATAAAAGGCGATCATCGGAAAACTGTAGTAATATAAACATAAAAAAATAATGAAAAGCACGCGCAAATAAGGGCCAATAAGGCGCTTAATTATAAACAAATTACATAAAAAGAGCGCTTACCACTAGACTAGGCACTTTGTCGTGAACCAAACATGTAAACCGGAAGTAGTATCTGCGAACTAATTTCAAAATCGGGTAGACAAGTGCAGAAAAAAATCCGGAAAAAGATAGCGCACTTTTTGTACAAAGTTGGTGATAAAAAGAAAGTATAAAGGGGGGTAAAACCCCAAAAACAAAAGACAAAATCAACAGAAAAAGGTCAATGTGCATCATTTTGATCAATAGTCCATAATGAATATTATATATTTAACCACATGGAACCATATTGATATTATGATAGTATATTGTAAAAGGTATGAGACATACGTTATAAATATTGAGTAGAAAAAGAACGACGTCTACAGATTGTATATAGTCATGTACGTAATGTTCCACAGAAGTGATTAAACATCGGTGTTGATAGAGTTTAATCTTTTAAAGATAAATTTTGTAATGCACTTGCGCCGGTGTCTTTGATATGAGTGAACCTTCTCGCGCCTATTTTGGATCCAAACCATCGCGACACCACGACTAAAGCATTTTGTGTCCCATTATCACACATGGTGCGTAGCAGTGCTCTTCCGGCCCCGTGTTCGCCGTCGTCGTCAGATCCTTCGTGTTGTATCCCATCTTTGCTTACAAAGCGATATGCAATCATGTTATGGCTAGCGCTGGATATAGTAGGGATTCGCATTATTTCTACGAGTGATTTTCTGACTTTCTTGAATGAGTCTACGGTCGTTGCGTGTGAGGCGAACCGGTTCCCATTGTCTTCCATGTGGTTACCTGCGCTGACGGAGAGCTTCATTGTGTCACCTGAGATGACCTTGTAGGTCGCGTACCCATTTTATCCCTGTAGACGTTACCGCTTTTGGTAAAAATGAGTTTGTCCCCCTTCAGCCGGGTTTCAATATTCTTATCGTCATATGATTTTTGCACTTCCAAAAGCTTTCTCCTATGCTCACGGAGTTCCTCTGGTTGATGACTCGAGATTCTGATAGGTGACCGTTTATCTTTTAACACCTTGATCCTGCTCATGATCAGGTCTTTGTCTTTCTTACTATTGAACTGTACACACACAGGCCTTGGGTGTTTTCTGTTTGAATAAATCCCTCCCATTCTGAATGCACTTGTGATCTGAAGTTTGGCAACAGTTTCGTTTTGGAGATCTAAATCATGAATAAACAAATTTCTAACAATTTTCGCTAGACCTATTTCGTCAGATTTTTCCGTGCATTTTTCATCTATACCATTGATAATGATATTGTTTTCTAATGAACGAGTCTTCAGATCTAGAATTTGTTTCTCTTGTGTTTTGATTTTGAACTCTAGTTTTGAGATGTAGTCTTTCAAACAACCTATTTCTCTAGTCATTTTGTCTTGGGAGTCTTTTAAATCAGTTATTGAATAGATAGTATCGTTTGCTTGCTCTTGGACCTGTTCTAGACGTTCTTGGACCCCGTGTTTCCCCCGTAGTTCTTTTGTTATTTTGTCCATATGCCGCCCTTGACTATCTAAACGAAACATGAAGCTCGCTAGGGTACTCTGAATACTTGAAATGCCCTGCATAATTTCTCGCAACTGGAAGCCTTCCACCCCGGAGTTTTTATTTATCTCATTATCTTGAGTGTCTTCCATTTCGTTCAGGGGTCTTTTTTGGGGTTTATATCAACCATTTGTTTACAAAAAGACAGTGTGTTTATCAGGGAGAATGTTAACAACAGTTGAGTATCGCTCACCTTCACCTAGTGTCCGGCCTTTGTTTCCAATATTTTTCGATTTCCAGAGCAAGTTGCACACCACAATTCACAGTTATTACTCCAATTTTGAGTATCGAATATTCACATATTAAATAAAAGTTTTCAACTGTCTCACAAACTTTTTACAAAAGGTTTTTTTTGGAAAAATTCATCCCACCGAAAAAAACTCCCCCCTTACATCTCGAGCATGCGCATATGATCTCGTCATTTTTCATTCACAGGTGAAGTTTGATATAGGGTGCATTTGTTGTTAAAGTGTGGGGACTATATAACATAAATGTAGCGAAATATCAATACATTTCATAGGAATACTTGTAGCCGTTAGACATTTCCCTAAAAATGAATATTTTTTTCAAAACGACAACACTCCATTTCATCAAGCCAGATCAACTCTTGAATACGTGGCAAGAAATTGTATTAACTATTCAAGCTGGCCTGTTCAGTCAAGGACTTAAATATGATTGAAAATGTGTAGTAGCTCGTAAAAAAGGAACATCATATCACGCACTTGCGCAATTAAATCAAAGAACAATTTTGTCGAGGAAATTCGATAAATTTAGACTCATATCTCGCATGCTAGCACTATAAGTTTGTATGGTTCTGCTTTCAATAGCATCTTAAGGGTGTTTCTACTAATGTGCGTTAGCTGTTAGTCTACTTATATACATAAACCGTATTGCTTTTTTAAACCTATCTTTTCAAAACAAATCTGACATAGAGAGATTATCTTCATAGTACGAGGCATTTCTTGACGTTTTTATATCTCAGTGTAATGTTCTTTTAGGATTTCGTGGTGGTGATATCGAAAACGACAAACAGTGAAATAAAACAAAATGAATTTATTTATCAAAATATTAAGATAAAAGAATTAAAAAGCACTAAAACAACAATAACCTATTCTTAAACCTATTACCATACTAACTACTACAACCACTACTTTAACACAAGACCACATCCCCATCAATATAACATTAAACTGACAAAATATATATATATATATATATATATATATATATATATATATATATATATATATATATATATATATATATATATATATATATATATATATATATATATATATATATTATATCGGAAGGTTGGGGAAAAACAAATACCTTAACAGATGTATAGTATTTCTGGCTACCAGACTACCAGACTAAGTTCTGGAATTCGATATAAAATTCAACAACGTTGCCGCACTCTGGAGAAGCAGCTATAAAATTTATTTTTCTGTTTTTAGTGTTTGCAATGCTTTAGAAAGGCTTTTGTAATGGTCAACCAAAATTTGAGTGTAAGTTGTAGTGATATAAACGAGATACATATCTTACAAATCTTTCTCATGTAAACAAAGCATTGTTTACGTTTTAAATGCAAAAGTTAAAATTTCAGTTTTACACCCAAACGTATTGTGAAAAACGCTAGGTATTATTAATTTATGCTTAAATTGAATTGGAGAAGAAAGAAATCAGCTTGAAAAAAAGTTTACAGATATTGAACCAATGTAAACAAAAAACAGGGCACGAGCTTTGTTTACATGACAAAGAATTGTAAGCCATGTATCTTCCTTATATAAATCTACGACTGACTCTTTAATTTTATTTGATCATTAGAAATGCATTCCTAATGCATTGTACATCTTGATAATTAAAACAGAAAAAAAGAATTGACCAAAATCGTTACCATGCCTCTATAACAATAAGTGTTTTAGCTTTGGTCCTAGTTTTTATGGTTAATGTCAATTCTTTCTAATGATGATTGACACTTGCTTTTAAAACAGCACAAATTTTCTTTTCTGACAACGTTAAGCATTGCAATATTAAATGGCACAATAAATTCATTTTCACAATCAAAGGGAACTATTTTGATTTTACACTACTTTGTTACTTGTTACCCTCCCTTTTCCAAAAAGCAGTTAGAGCGATATACCTAAAAACCTGTCGTCACTATGTTAATGAAGAGGTTTTTCTGGAGCCAGTAGAGTCCAAAGAGTATTTCAATGGAATTTAAATGAAACAAAACTTAAAACGCAAATTATGTGTTACAAAACATGTGACTATGATTTTGAAATATGGTTGTGTATCTTAACACTTCTGAAAATGTTGGCACTGATCCGGGAAGTATTTTGAAAAATGTGAAGTTATTAGTTACAGTGTTTAATAAACATCCTTACCAAAATTTGAAAACTTGAAGTCTCATTTAATGTTTAGAACAAAGCACTTTTATCAGGAAATATATCTGACATCCCATCATTAGTTTTTTAATGGTGATTAAAAATTTGGTTAACGAGCTGTCAAGAATTTCCTGATTGCGGAAAAACTAGATGATAGATGACGCTTATGGTAAAGTGTGAAAAGTTAAAAATACATTTATGCATTTCAAATAAGTAACGAATCAGAATTGTTCTTCTCTGTAAAATTTTAATCTAATATATTTCAAATCAATCGTTATATTTTATCCATTAATTTTAGTTTAATGAATTGCATTTAGGATCACTGATTCTTATCATTGTATAATTTATTGGTTAACAGCTGTACAGCTCAAAGACACATACATGACAATTAATATACAATTAATATACAAATATTGAAATACATATGGATGGGACACTAGAAAAGAAGGGAAGTTTATACATGAAGTTTTCTGATAACAAAAGTATTCTAAATATTTTTATCTAAATTGCAAAGATCTTTTACATTTTGTGTTGACAATAATTAAATTAATTTGAAGACAGAGGGTTTAATAAAGTAATATACTTCATAATGAAATTTTCTCTTAAATTACAATAAAAAGGACTTTTCAATATGAAATGATATTCATCTATCTTTGAAGTACACGAAGGATATAAATGTATTTCTAATAGTGTTGTATCTACTAGTTACAACAGTAAGGCAAGGATATGATAATCTTAATTACATATAAGTTTCTTATATTATAAAGGAATTCTTTTTGTCAGATATAACAGCAAACTACAATGATAAATTAGATATGTGTTGAAAGCTACACTGTAAAGCACACAGGGTACTTAAAGGTTAAAATGTCGAGTTTTATTATGACGTCACAAACGTTGAACGCTGTTAACTGCAACGTCACAAGCGAAAATCAAGGTTCACGCTTGCGGCTGTTACTGTGGCTCTTCCAATAATATGAACTTACCCTTAGGATAAGATAGGAATTTTAAGGTATAAATCACATTTGCAAACAAGGCATGAATTAAGTAAATGTAAATAGAAGCATTAAATCATGATTTATTAAAGTTTACAGTCTTATTACTGCAGCGATGTGTGCATACAAATTGAGTAACGCGCGTGAAACCGCTGCAGTTATGATACTGTATACTTATAAAATCATGATTCAATGCTATGATAGATCGTACAATTTGAAGAGGCATATATAGCAGCTAGTATATTAGTACAATTGCGCCATAACCCCCCCCCCCTAAAAAGTTGTACAGCAACAATAAGCACCTGGACCATTAAATCTATTTGTAACCTTTGGTTTTATACACGATTACAGTTCTTCGCGGATTAAACAAATGTGTAAGATTGTATAAAGATGAATTTAAACAACTAATTAATATTTAAAAAATATTGGTCTAAAGTTAAGATACATTGTTAAAATATTCTATAAAAATGAAAGTCAGTGAAAAATTAATGTAAAAAAAGATGTATGATTGAAGTTTTTTTTGCATGGTTGCAAATGAAATTGCATACTTGTCATTACTTAGCACAGACACAAATGTGATGATAATTTTTATAAAAGATATAATAACCGATACATAAAAACAAAATATAAACAGCACAGCAAATGGTAAAAACTGCATGGCTAATTGTTTACAAATTCAATCTAAGTTCGTATTTTTGATTTGTACATAATCAACCGCTTTATTTCAAAAAGGGATTATAATTTTCAATATAACTTTTTAAATGACTAACCAAATAAATAGCAGCCCATTTTACTAAGAGGAATACAGGTTTTCCGTTAAATTTCTTTTTTCTGCATAAAAAAGCGTTAAAAGAATTAAAGAAAGACCCCCCCCCCAAAAAAAAAACCCACCAAAAAAAACCTCCCAAACAAACAGATGCTAAAGAAGAAAAACAATTAAAAGACTTTACCAAATGTTTTGCTGACCACTTTAACCTATGCATAAAAGGGTTAAGGAAACGACATATAAAATACTGGGATAACATACAAGATGACCGAGTACGCAAAAAAATATTTACAACACCTCCTATGGTGACATAAAGAAAAAACGAAAAGTTTTGAATTTGATCAATGAATCAAAATAAGAAATTTTCAAAGTTATGTGGCTGTTTCAGATCTCATTTCTCACAATGCAACAGCGAAAAATGAAACATGTATTTTAAGAAATAAAATTATGCACAATTCAATGTGGCAATTGGCTGGTATCGTTTTGGATACCAGTTCTGAGGTGGAATTACAGCAATCAATGCGTGTATTATAAATGCATATCGAAGTATGATGGTATCATATCATTTTTATTTATCAATACAATGCAAAATATTTTTGTATTTTGCTATAACATTATGAACGTCAATATTTGAATTTTATATATAATGGACTTCAGATATCTGAAAGCCAGATATCCCGACGCTATAGTTTAATGACGATTTTTTTAAATTTGGGAAAACATTTTTATGCATTATTTTGTTTGGTCTCATTTATACAGAATACTATACGGTCTGTTTTTACCACAAAACTGCTTCAACCGGAAGATAAAAATAAGTGATACCCCTCTGAGCACAATTGGAAAATGCCTGTCAATAGAGTTAACATCTTTATCACGTGCAGGACCCTTATGCGTATCTTAAATAAACCGTCTTACTTCCCAAATCATTTTCAAATTACAGACAGTTTTGACCAGAAAGGATAAGTCACCCTTCACCTCACGAACTTGGTTTTCTTTACATGTGCACCTGTCAAAATCCATAACATTTTACAACATCCCTTTATTTTAAAAGAATAATCAGCTAAATGAATCTAAGAAAACTGAAATATTGTTTATATAACTTCGTGGTTTTTCAAATATATTTTTCTTAATTCAAAACAAATTTTTAAAATAAATCATCAATTATGGTGAAAATTGACGTGTCTAGAAATAGTTTTAAAAATACATATCCTAAAACCACTTATACCACTTAGACACAAAAAATTTTGCCTCATTCGTTTATAGCAAAAATCCGATTAATATTTCCTGACAAAAAACGCATAAAGCGTTGTTCCTTTCATACCAAAAAAAACTGAAGGTGAATTTCAACGATCCACTCTTATTTGTTGCGTATAAGTATGACATGAAAAGAAAACAGTATTGTCACTCATTATAGAAAAATATATTATCTATTTATGACGACAATACATACATGTCAAATATCAGTACGCTACACTCATCAGGTCGTTTGGACTTGAGAGCACAAGCGTCCGGATGACAGAGATTCCACTGTAATTGATGTTGATTTCTTTTGTTCACAAAAGTATAACCACTTTGTATCAGACATATTTTGTTCCAAGTCGATTGCATTCCGTGATACTAAACAATTAAAACTTAATTGTTTTGTGATAATGGACTTTGTAAACCAATTGACAAGATGCCAGTTCTCTTTATGTTGAATCATTTTGATCCTGAACAAATTTAATTTAGCAGGCCTTTTTTTAAGATAAAGAATAATAAACAATACAGCCTTAATTATGGTTTCTGTTAATGATTCAACTTATTTTTTATAACTTTGATATTTGCAGGACTTTCAAAGACAATATCGTGGTAAATCCCTTCTTAGAACAGCGATTTTTAAAAAAAAAGAAAGTAGTAAAACTATTCGATATCTTTTAATCTATGTGCCACATCTAAAAAGGTTCCTACCACGCCAATGGCTACCTTCCTTACTGAACACGTAATGGAGAAAAAATTAATCAACTTAAGATATAATCTTTTTGAATTTGTTGTTAATCAGTTTGTTTGCAAATAGGAAGGTATATTGAAATAGGACAACACGTCATCTGCAGCCTCCAAGGAACTCTCTCCCCACCCGTTATGTTCAGCACCCCAGTAACCATGATTTATGTATATATTTTCTTGTGAAAAGGGTCGAGTGAGATATCTCTTGATATCGTACCACCTTGATCCAGGATTCCAATCCACCCATCCGCCATTATAAGGATATTTGTTCCAGATAAACATCATCCCATCGATTGGATCTGGAATACTATTAACATTTATTGTACACTCTGGATAACTGTAAGTGAGCCTGTTTTACTACTTCGTCTGTGACTCTTATTTCATTACATTTCTTACTGATTCTTTTTCCCATGTTTTGAAGTCGGCTCCAAAATGGTACAGCATTAGTGTCTGCATATGATATGAGAAGAACTGCCTTCCCAGTCCGTGATATACCCCAGTTATATGACTGTCTGTACGGAAGATCGAATTAGGTATAGGTGAAATTATGTGATCCTCCTAGCCATCATGGATAGTTGTAAATCAGGAATATCTTTGAGGATTGCACGTCTACCACTGAATTCAGTGCAGACAGGAATCGAGGATTACTAAACTGTGGCATCTGTATTTTTAGGATAGAAACTTTTGGTATTGCAAGTATAATATTTCGAGAATAAACAAAAAAGTAATGTTTAGTAGACATAATATTGCCATTGATGGAAACAGTTTTTCTGAACTTCAATTGATATATCCCTTTCTTCTTTCTTAATTAATTTCTCACAAGCTAGCTATTCAGATGAATGGCTTGGCTGAAATTAAATGCAAAGCATAAGAAATCGAAGAAAATTTGTTCACTGAGATGCAACAAAATGTTTTTAAGATAAGCCCTTTTGGTTTTCAATAATAGTACAAAAAATTCATGATAGGAGTCGGAGTCAAAATTGCTGCGATATTCTATTAAGTCAGAGAAAAAAATTACCACTTTGGATTAAATACAAGAAACGTCCTCATGAATTCTATAGGGAAGGAATTCATCCCCGTCGGAACTGTCAAATACGAAGGAAGGTCTGAAGGTCTAGTGTTTTCCTCCGCAAATCCTTGTTGAGTTTTTGAAAAACGTGAATTGCTCCGTGCAAGACCCAAGCCAAAGTGAAAAGCACTGCTGTCTCTGATATATTTTCGAGCTTCCAAACTGATACTTGTTTTCTGTATAACGTCTTCATAGCTGTTGATGAAAAATACAATATATTGTTTGGTAAAAAAAACCCTGTGATAAATGGACGAAAAGTAACTGTCTGTTGTTTGGATTTTTTTTCAGCACAAAACTGGATTATAAGACGTGCTAACATTATTCATTAACTTTGTTGTTAATGCCAATTGGCACGCGGTTTAATTCAAATCATTATTACATTCACTGAATTTTTAAATAAAGTAATTTTTGAAAAGAAAAAAATAATTGTTCATAACGAGGAGACGAAGTGGGTTAACAAACAACACTAATGTTAAGTTTATCCAACCAAATAAACTGGTACTGCTACACACAGCTGATGAGGTTGGAAGAAAAAAAATCAATTTAACAGAATTAAATCTCTTTTAAAAGGAAATATTCATACATATAAGCTAATGAAAAAATTCAACTTTATAGCAATTCATAAATAATTACTTCAAGAGAACGTTTTCCTATTGTAAGACTATTTGTAACCTGGTGTAGATTATTTTACTTTTATTTTTAAGACACTGATCTTCACAAATGCATTTATAACCATTTGCCAGCCATTTATACAAAAACAAATATTTAAGGGAAGATTATATCAAAGTATAAACATTTACAAACAATACCGATACATTTGTCTAATAGAAAGAAAGACAACCTCTGAAGATATACAGGAACTCCATCGATAGTATAGTGGAAGGGTTAAAATGTTCGGCCCTTGGCTTCGTACAATTATAGTTAGTGTAAGTTTCAGAAAGTAATCTGAAAAAAAAATGAATAAAAAACTATACGGTTTTAATGTTTGAATAAACAATTCACCTCAATAAGTGTAATGAATCATTTGATTATATGAAATAATTTGATAAACAACCATGTTACTAATTTAAATGATGATTATGTGTAGAAACCTTGACAAATCTCGAGGGCCCATGAGCTCCTCTGGTCTTAGTCTGTACGGAGTTCGTGGTCCTCCTAACTCAAATGTTCGAAGACGGGTATTACGCAGGTATAGAAGCGTTCGCTCAGGAATTCTACCTCCACCTTCAGGAAAAGGAACAAAGGTTAGCCCAAGCTCCCGTCCTGCTTTGATCATCCTAACATGGTCTTCGGGTCTTAGTGTCATTACTCCTAACTCCACTGGAATATCCGGTGCATCAGGGAAGTATTTTGAAAACATTCTCCCTCCAACTCGGTCTGAGTATTCGTAGATCCCAATCTTCCACCCCTTGTCCCGGAGTCTCCATCCTGTGTATGAACCGCCTATACCGGCTCCTATTGTAGTGACGTATTCAATGTGATATCCTTACAAAATCGGTAAATTAAAAAAAATCTAAAACCTCCAAAAAATTTTATTTTATTGATTTTCTTCGCAATTAGAGTGTAATTGGAAGAAAATTGACAAAACATTTAATTAAAAATATAAAAATTAAGGAATAATATCAAATGAAAAAACAATTTCGAGAAATGTTTGTTTTGATAATATTCTTTATATGAAAAAATCCATTATTGTAACGTGTATAAGAAAATGTACCAAATGCCTTATATCTTTTAGTGATAAATATATAATGTTAAACTCCATAACATTGAAAAACAAACACAATTTGTCATTATTTGTGATTGAACACACTTTTTTAAATGTTTACAAATCTCACTATGATGTGTTACAAAGGTTATTGGATAGTAATTGTGGGACTGTTGTACATGTATTCAACATTAAATATTTGGTTTATTCAAAATAAGTTTTTATAAAACAAATATCATTTCAACGGTCCTTCACCCTAGGAAAAGTTATGCATTCAAGCTCGTTGTATGGGGATCAAAATTTTACCGCTATTCGTGAAAATAAAAGTCCCTGCGATATTCGAACTCAGGACCTGCGATAAGATAGGTCGAAGCTATACACCCATTGCGCCACAGGAATAGACCCCATATTTTGGAGACTTTAATTGTTTCACAATGCGCTAAAATCGCCATGTTGTGACGTACCGACATAAAAAAGAAGTCACGGGGTGTCATTAAAGCTGTGTATCTCATTCAATACATATTTTGAACCTTATCAAGAATAGCTGCATTTGAAAGTATTGTTTGAGAGGCATTTAAAGCTTGGGAAACCTTTTTTTAAATCATAAGTTAACTTGGTTGATCAGAACTTCATGCTTGTATTTTTACGAAGTAAACATTTTTGAGTTATTGAGTAATAGATGTATTTCGTTTTTATAAAATGAGGAAATCAGACATATCATATTGAGCGGTTAATAATATGTTTTAAATTTTTACCAGGTGAAAGTGTTTAAGTTTAGTTTTTGGCTGGAATGAATTGCTGAAAATATAGTCAATGTGTTTAAGTTCGACATTTAAATTATGGTTATATATATCGGCATTATATTTTTATAAAGTCATTTTAATGTTTATATGGTTTGGTATTTATGATTACGCCATTTGTTTATATGATAAAAAATGATATATTCACATATCCTGGTTGTTTAAATTTCACATGCAAAAATGTGCTGCGAAATGCAAGAATTTCATTTTTCTAATTTGTAAAATATATTGTTTTTATATCATAAAGATGTTGCGTGCTGGCTAGCAGTAGCTTACGTTTGTCGCGAATGAAACATAAACCCAGCTACTGATGTGTTAAAATACGAATACATGGTCATGACTAAGTTCTCAAATTTGAATACATTTTTTTCAAAGTTTCTGGTGAAATGTGTTGTGTATAGTTCAATGTTAAAATTGATGACAAGTATTCTTTGTACAAACAAACTATTTTTCAGTTCAATATAAATAGCTTTGGTTAAAGTTACGTATTTCATTCCGGTAAAGTAATCCCTTCCCTTCGACCTTACTGATCAGTACGGTCATACATTTGACAACCAACTTGCATCCTTTATTATTAGTGCCCCAATCCATTATATGAGTCTTTTTATACCATTAACTGTTTTTTTGTCAGAACAAAATCGTATTTTTGAATTATAAATAGGATGTTATTCTAAAGATAATTCCATTCTTATAAGTATGTCACGCCATTATGGTATTTAAAGTAATTTACATTTTCTTCCAAGATTTGAAATAATAGTTTTATATTTTCCATTTTTGTAAATTGATTTCTATATTTGTTGTAGTGTTTACCAAACACGACGGCAACGTTTATCACACAATAAGAATAAAAACAGTATTAGTTTTGCAGTTCGTGGTTACCTATCTGCCTGCACGAGACAGAATGATATATAAGCTTGGCGTAACAATTAACCACATCTACCTTTACATACAAAGTGCAAATCAGTATGTTCAGCAGGATTTCAAGACAGTGCGTAAATTACATAAACAAATAAAGATTGTATACATATGATGAAAATTAGCTGTCAAATTTTAACGATTTCCGACAAAAGTTAAAAACGTCCCTTCAAAAATCTAAAAACTTATTAGCATTACTTTAATTTATTGTCTCATTTGAATAGAGCACATTGTATTTGGGGAAATATGACATTCCATCACGAGCTTTTGAGTGGTAAATGAAAATTTGATTAACTTTGCGTCAAGGGTTTCCTAACTGATAAAAATACCAGGATAACGATTAAACATGAACAGTTGATGAATCAATTTATGCATTTCAAATAAAAAATAATTCATTTTTTTTTTTTTACTAAAACATTCAATAAATGTATTTTAAATAATTATATTGTATCATTTCTGTTTAGTTTTTTTTAACATTGTGTTCAAGCATTAAACGGTTGGCCATATAACACTTACTTGTGCAGACACATTAAATACGGCGCGTTTCTGCTGTTATATAAATTTTGTTTACAATCAATGCGTCAAACTTGTACAATTAATCCGTACATAACTCCAAAAACCATACAGTTGTACAGCAACAATAAGCATCATGAAAATTTTCTTCGATATGACCTAAGTGGGTTTCTAAGATATAACTTAAGAAAAAAGTTAGAAACATCCTATGATCAGCTAAGGACACATCTTAAGATGTAGCTCGACGGTAACTTAGGAACATTCTAAGTTAGGATATTATTAATGTACCTACTAAAATCATTCATAATGTCATATTAATTTATATGGATAGAATTTCAGAAACTTTCACAAGGATAAATTATTAAACATTTTGACAGGGAAAATAAAACACGACTTGTAATCTATGTCGAAAATATGATAATACAGTTTATTAACATTACGAATTTTCTTACGATTATTTTTCAGAATGGGGTGATTAAAAAATCAGAATGGTAATACATAACAACAAACAGATGTAGATTTATCTTAAGCCAAGGACATTTGAATAATTTTTGGCCTCTGATAAACACAATAAATGTAACTTATGCAGTTCAGTTACATGTATTAAAGATAAGTGAATACATTTCGTCCTTAGCCAAACAGAGACGAGGTAGTATTTGTAAGGAAAATAAATTCAAAAAAAAATCGATTTATCATTTATTATATTATTTAGGCATGCACGTAGCAATAGAGAAGGTAGAAATTTCGGGGTCCCTCTCCAGATATGATCAAATAAACGTACAAGACATTGAAGTTGACCATGTTGGTATTGTAATAGAATAAATGAATACCCCCACCCCCTCCGCCGGATTATGAAATTTTTTGATTGATGTACATGTATAAAAGGAAAAATTCACCGGAAAAATTAATCAATGCGCGTAACAATAAAATAAACAAATAAGCGAAAATATAATTTATCAAAATCATACTAATTTGCCAAAGATTAACATCTTAAATTTGGGACAACCCTCTCACCAACCTATCGATCGATCAAATTCAAAATATTTTTTGACGTCCCTGTGTTCATACAATATATGACATTTTTGCTGCCAGAATTGAAGCTTAAGTCTTGAAATTCTGTAAATTATCAACAAGTTTATTTTAAGGAAGGGATACTTGTTTCCGGTATAACTTTTGATCGTCCCTTTTAATGACTGACAGAATATATTACAGCTCATTGCTTTATAAAGGAAGACTGGTTTTTCAATATTACCCGTTTTTCTGTCTTACGAAAATTTAATTTGTGGTGCAATCAACGTTTGTTAATTTAGAAAGTCGTTTTATGGAACCAGTCAAGTCGGTGTATAGTGTTGTGTAACAAACTTTACTTTCGACTTTCAGTATGTTGTATTATTATTTTTTTTTCCAAAATAACGATCTTAACTTCGCTTTTTCCAAAAACAAGCCATGCCAAACAGAATAATTTTGTTATTAAGACAATCATCACTGTACCACCACTAACTCAAATCTCTTCCTTCTTTTGTTTTCAAACTTAGAAATGGGTTAGCATTAATGTTGGTTTCGGAGGAAAAATATTTTTAGGGTATTCAAGATATTTTTGAAATAAATAAAAACATGTATTTTGAAAATGCAGAGTGTTTTAAGTGTCACTGAGACACTGCAAATGGATTAAAAAAAAAATTCAGTGTTTTAGAAATGCATTACAGTTGTAGTCAAACCACACATTTTTGAATTCTATCCAAATCATACATTTTTAAATTTAATACACGAAGGAAAAAATAATAATCGACATTTACCTTCCAAAAAAACCCACAATACACAAAGAGAAAAATATGACCATTTATATACAACAGTGCACGCTAGCATAAAAACTTCCATGCATGCTTACCTAAACACTATCAGGAGGAATAAATTAAGAACAAAAGGTTAATGAATTTCATGATTGATGTTATTTAGAGGAACAAAATTGTATCCAAAAATAATGTCACTCAATATATAGCGTGTTTCGGGCAGAATAATATATTTTAACTTTGGGTAATTTATACTCCATTTTAAACCATAAGATTTTCTTTGCATACTTGAACTGATATGAGTTTTTCTAAGAAAAGGTTTTACATATGTGAAATCGCCGCGAAATAAATCATTTTATTAGGAAGAAATTCTTCACACTGATAAATACCACAAATTAAAAGCACTAAGGACTTTCATAAGAATATAGTAAATGACAGGAGAGAGAGAGAGAGAGAGAGAGAGAGAGAGAGAGAGAGAGAGAGAATCGAAATGAATATTGAAAGTAAAAGATAAACTCTCAAAAGGCTTGACAAGGTTTAAAATTTGGGCACATAGAGTTCTTATATACTGACATTTGCAAATGAAATGTAAAGCTGAGCATATTGAGAAAAGAAAATACATATAAACCATAACATATTGAGAAAGTGAGAAAACATGTCTGTTATGCATTCAAGTTCACCAAATCTAGGATCATTATTGACATTATACTTTTTAATAAACAACTATAGAGATAAAATATCACAAGGATGAGTGAGACAAATGTCAGAATGTTTGATTAGCTTGATGACTTTCAAAGGTGATAATGTTTTTTTCTCATCGGAAATAAGGAAAAATACAAATAAATTTCTAAATGGAAATTTAATACTACATTCATCATAACAAGAGGTAGTTTCGATCAGGTTAAGACACAGTTTTAGACACACGAAATGCCAAGGAGAATCGATATCAGGAAATAACAACCTTTCTTAATTGGTTTATTTGAATACATGTACAGATATAAGTTTAAAGTATAACTATAGGAAATTGTCGTTTTACAATTGTTAGGTTCAAACAACCAAACGTATGAAACTTAATTATGAAAATCAGCGACTACATGTATTTCCTTTAGCAGGTTTATGACTTATGACCGGATGGTCCTTATAAAATATATATATGTTCTTCACAGTAGGTCTGATCACATAAAGATTTTGTTTTTAATAACAATACTGTCCATGACAATTTGGCTTTGTAGAGAATCAAATGTACTATTTATTCACATAAACTAAAAACTAAAGAAGCAGCTTTTGAGAGTACATATAAAACATCTTGAATCAGTGTGTGTAACAAAACACAAAGTAATATATTATTTTGTTTTTATCAAGTGCAAAACCATCTCACGACAATACATCATATTGATAGATCATGTTTGAATTTTATCATCTCAAACTTTTTCCAAGAATTTAAGTATATACGTTTTTCCCTTACCTTAAAATGATTGCAAAAAATTTGATGCAAGGCCACCTTAAATGCGTAATTAACCGCCTAAAGCATATAAAATGGGTTTTAACACAAGACACTGTTGGATTAAAATCTAGTACATTTTAGCATAGATAATTAATTTTAGATAAAAAAAAATTACAAAACACATTCATTTGTATCAAAAAATCACAGATCATATGTGGTTCTCTTTATCCAACAAAACATATATCTACTTGGGTGGATTTTGTTTTTATGTGTTTTGTTTTTGTAATGTACCAGTTTTTGGGGGGTTTTTTGAGGGGGGGGGGGTTAATAGTGTTAAATCATAAAAATTCATGGTGGCTTAGGTTTCATTATATTCATGGATAGCCTTTTCCACGAATTTTAGTCATCGACAAAATTTTTGAGATAAGTATCTTTCTTACCGAAACTGAAAAACGACGATCGAAGAAATGACATCCCCAACAAAACCCCCAAAAATCACAAAAATTGTCTGCATCTGTGATGAATTCAAAAGATACTCCGGTGATATTTACTCTGTGAATATAAAAAAAATTTCCTAAGGGATTTAGAGACTGTGTAACAAATATATACCTGTGTTTTTGCAAAATCCACAAGCATTTAAGTAACATATGCTTGCATCTAAATTCAGCTGGTGTTCTGATGTTTGATAGCAACGTGTATTTTAAGTTATAACTGTTTTCATCAGATATTCAGCGGAATTTATTAACACCTTTTTGTCCTAGCTAAGTCTGATTCAAAAACGTTTTTTTGTCGGGCTCTATTGGAAAGCAAATTGTCAATGGTACAGTAACTATAAGTAGCACTTCAAAAGTCAACTAAAAAGCAGTCAGCGTCATCGAAAAAGCTTCTGCTTTACCAAATGGTAACATGAAGAATCATGTTTTGTCAAATGCATTGGGTGTTTTTGGTTTAATGAGGTGTGTTTGTTGTTGCTGTTATTTTGTTATTAAAGATAAATAAGTTTTAAAAACAAAACTATGCATTCTGGACACATATACAATGCGCTTGAATTTCCATGAACTACTTTATAAACCATTGGTATTCGGCAAATCGCCAGTCTTTATTTCTCAATATACATAATGAAGGATCAAAAGAGCTTGGCTTTCAGTTTTTTAATACTTTAATTTTAAATAGTGTCGAATAATGAATTTGGCAGGAACTTTAAGAAAAAAAGTTAATGAAAGAATATTATTACAATTCATCTTTAAAGTCCTTAATTTTCTAGATCTATTACAGATGTTTAAAAATCGTTTGGCCATAAAATGGAATGACGTATAAATTGTTTCACTCATATAATGAGCCTCCTTCATATCTAATAGAAATCAATATCATTTTCATATATGAAAGGAAGTAAACATTACATTGATTACTTGCCATTTGACCTACACCAATTCCAGAGTCAATAGAATTTAGAGTTAAGTTAAAGTTTATTGTCAAATTATCTTGATCAATTAATTGTCTTGATGTGTTGATGTTTTTGAAGGAAACACCGAACTGAGCAGCAGACCTGTAAAATATGTATGTATTCCATCAAATGACGAGATAACTTTGTATTACTTCGTAATGCACAAATTTTAACCTCTAAGGATAGGAAGCTGCGTTTGGTTATAGTTCTGTTGTATTAATATAGGCATCAATCAATCACTGTTTGTTGATCGGTATTTTTCAGGCTTATAGTTCATTCGAGGGCTTAGACGACCTAAATGCATTCATTGAACGACTAGCTACATAAACCAATGAATGGGAAAATACAATACAAAATGCCCCAATAACAAAGTTTTATCCACGATCAAGTATATTCTGAAGTCTTTGTTTATATAATAAATACAGGGAGGCAAATTTGAGAAATGACGCTCAAAATAATTGCACATCATGTGCACATGCACATATAACAGAAACCACAATATTCTATCTAGCGACCTCTTATATCGATGGAAGAAAAATTGTTTCCACATAAAATAAACCGGGTTCCGTAGATATTTACTCATTAGATATCCTTCTGCTATCAGAATAAAACTCTATTATTTAGATTTAGTATGTACAATTCTATGTTAATATATAATTAATCAAGATAGTAAAAAGTGCAAAAAAGTTAACTCAAAAAAGAATTTCATGATTTTGTTCCGTTTTAAATTCTCAAAAACTCTCTGTACATTTGCTTTTATTATTCTTTGACAGCTAAAGTATCTCGATTTATCTCATTTTTTATCAAGAGCGCTGGATGGTCCTGGTCAATTTTAGACTATATTGTTGGTTTAAAAACAAGAGGAGCTCTGTATAAACATATAGTGAAAGGTTCAGATTTTAAAGCTCAAATAAATGAAATAATTTTTTGTTAAATAAAAGTTTATAGCTGAAAAATTATTTATAATAAAATAAGGTAGATCTAATGGCTAATTTGCTAGCCACCAAGCTTCCCTTTGGTAAATAAAAATTAACACCGCATACATTTTAATTGCGTAATTAACTAAATACACCAATACCTGTTATTTCTATGGTATTTAAAGTATAGATTGTAAGGTGCTAAAATGAACTTAAAAATTTCAAGGAAGAATGACCTTAAAGACTTTTGATTTATTTTCATGTATCTATCCTCTCATGAAAAAGAACAGGACTTGATGTCAATACACCTTATTAATCATGTGAAAATAAAATGTTATACAATGAGAAGGTCTGAAAAAAGGGCAATAGATATTCAAACTTCTTTTAAACCATATGATATGAATGCGCTTAAAAACTTTTTGTACACAATTAATGTCGTGTTTGATCATTAAGCTTAACGTCAATGCAATTAAAACTAAACAACATTGAGATGGTGACCATCTCAAAGGGCCCCGCTTAAATAATGGACATTAGGATGAAAAGCATTTCAGATAGTTTTTCTTTGACCTTGACCTATAACTATAACTAAGGCATTTTTTTTTTCAACCAGAGCAAAAATAAGCAAATGGGAAAAAATCTTCGGTCTTAAACTGATTTCAAAAAGACCAACTATGACCTTAACTTTGTTCAAATTATGAAGTCACTGCGTAACTTGAAACCAAAAGCTCTGTTAATGTGAAGTAAGAGCCGAATGGGGCTAAGTAGAGAGTATACATATGCTCTGAAAAAAAGAATTTTGTTTGATCCAATACGACCTTGACGCTTGACCTACAAACATCATTCAAGATCACTCATACATGTTATCTCTACCAATTTACGCGGAAGTCTGACGCATTTTAGCTTTGTCTCTTGTCTACCGCTTTTATTTTTAAAAAAAAACAACCGATTTTCTTCAAAATATATTCCTTGTCTTGATAGATAGTCATTTTTGAAGCCATAGTGTTTTAAAAATCTAGGCTGGTTTGAAATTTGCGTATGCCTTTGAATCTGGGGGACACAAACACTTTTCTAAGTCGGGTCAATGACAAGTTTTCAAGCATGTGTTTTACATTGAACGATGAGAGAAGCCACTTCCCGTGATTACATAAGTTACAAGACATGTCAATATTATCATTGCAAAGGAAAAAGAAACTTTACAATTCCACACGTGGCTTTAATGATGACTGAATAAAACTTTCAACTTGGCCATAACAGTTGACTTGACTTGCAGTTAATTGCAATGCTGCATGATTTGTGCTAAGCATGTAAACATCGTTTTGATATTGAAAAAGAATATACGATTCCCACTAGTTCTCACTGGATCATCATTACCCACCCTTTCATTGTAGGCACTCTTTACGTGAAGTATCAGCCAGATTGGACTAATAGGAGAAAAGATATCCTCCGGACAAGGATTTTTCATATATTCTGCTATGACCTTCCCAATTTTACCTTGAAACTTGGTTCAAAAAGTTCAAGGTCACTGCACACCCTTTACACAGAGACACTCTGTGGTGAAGTATGAGTCATACTGGGCCAAAAGGAGAGAACATACGCTCCGGACAAGAGATCTCGGATGGACAGAGGGAAGTAAGGACAGATGGAAGGAAGGAAGGACGGACAGACTGATCACTATAGGGCGCCCGCGGAGCTGGGCCTTATTTATACTTTTGTAGTATACAAGTAGTACAGAGTAGTACACGGCCAACCATACATTATGATATATTTATCAAGGCACAATGCCTTCACTGAAGTATATGCCTAAAACGTTAAAGCGCGAGCATAAGTCTTACGGGCTTACGGGCCACAGAAAATATCAATTAATATACAAATGTTAAACTATATATAGACGGGATACTTTGAAAAAAAAAATGCAAGTTTATACATGAAGTTTTCTGATAACAAAAGTATTATAAATATATTTACTTACATTGCACAAATCTTTTACATTTTCCGTTGATAATAGTTAAATTAATTTGAAGACAGAGGGTTTAATATAGTAATATAATTCATCAGGAAATTTTATCTTAAATTAAAATAATAATCAGAGGTTTTTTTTTTTACACAAAACAGACACCCATTCTTCTAAAATGGTATTGCACACCAAAAGCATCAAACATGTCATAATCTTATCAAGCAACCCGGTGTTTATATTTTCAATCACGAGTAGTGTGGCTGAACACGAACAATAACTCTGTTCTGAATATCATCGTTTAGTTTAAATAACCGCTAGATGATGAAATAAGACATACATCATAATATATTTTCATGTTTTAGGATAAATCAAAGTAGGATATGAGAAACGACCAGTCATCCGAACCCTACACCTAAGCTCAAAATTTCACAAGAACTGATCAAATCTGGGAATCTCGTAAATGTCCTTCAAGCGAATCTGGATTTATTACATACTTAACAACGATGAAGAAAACATTCCGCACACATTCGCAGGGGTGTTATTGTTTTACATAAAACAAATACATATCTATTATATGAAATGTTTTAATTTTGCACACGAAGAGTATCTCCAAATAAGATGAGCTTAGTGTACTGATATAAATTTAAACTGCTAACAAAACAAATTGTCGTTACACAGTTACTAGGTCCAAGAGGCAAATATTTGTGAATTAGTTATAAAAGTAAGCGACAGTTTCCCTTCGCAGGTTTTTAACTTATAGTTTGATGGTCTATTTGAAACAAACTAAATACATAATAATTTTTTTGCTTTGAATTGCAATAATACACAATGCAGAAGCATTTTGTTTTATTTATTAACAAAGATCAAAAACTAAATTAAACCGAAAATATATAAATGAAAAAAAATATATAAAAAAATAAATTTAAAAAAATGGTTTGTATTCCCTGAGAGTATACATATTTCATCTTGAACCATTGTGTGTAACGAAATGCTAAGTCGAGTACTACTATTTTGTTCTCATCAGGTGCGTGGATAACTATTTATAAATAGGCAATATAATATATTGAAAGGTTATGTTCAAATTTTCATATTCTCATACTTTTTGCACATTATCTATTTATGCAATGTGTCTCCCTTTAAATGAGCAAATTGATGCAAAGCCACTCTAGGTGCCTTATAGATGATATGATGCCCCCCCCCCCCCCCAAATAAAAAAGCTGGTTGTAGATTTCCCAAATTTAATCCGACAATTTGCAGATATTGTTACTGGTGACAAAACATGGGTTCACAATTTCGAACCAGTAAGAAAATTTGAATCAAGGTATGGCTACCTAAACACGGTAAAAGACCCGTGTGTCATTTTTAAAAAAAAGAATTAATTTGAAACAAATATTCAAAGAAAAATTCAGAACATAAAGTTTATCTATACCCATGGCATTCTTTTTCTTATATACTATACTATTGCCATCAGTGTTTGGATTATATTTAGTTGTGTCTTGAATTGTGATGAAACGAAATCGAAAGCGATAATACAGTTTCTTCCACATACATACAGAACTTTCTATTTACTATTTTAAACAATATTAAAAAAAAGAATATCAGACCGGGCGTAAAAACCATCCAACCCAAGGGAGGCGTGCTCTCAGTGTTCCATCATCTTTGCCTATAAAGTCTAATGGGGAAAAATCTTCTGGAGTGAAAAGGTGGTACATGTAGAAAGGGCATGTTTATGGCAAAATTTTAATTATCTCCTTTTTAAAATTTCCCATTCCTTGTCCATCTAACTCGATCAACCTGTGCATGCACAGGTTAACTATACTGTACATAATATCATTACTTTTCGCCTCGCCGTTTATTCCATTGATCAATCCTATATATGTATTTCTGTAGTCAGTCAGTATCAAACCTAATAAGCGTTTTGTTTTCTGGACTACAATCAAGTGAGAAAGTTATTCACATAATGCGATGGTCTACCCAAATCCATGTAAGAGCAGCCTTACATCTCGTCCATTTTTACACAGTCAAAGTCCTTAAAATTATCATTGATTATCACCTTTTAAATACTCTTTGAAAATATTTGCTGCACCATTCTTTAATTACAATGTTTTATTGATATTCAATTTTAGGGGGGATGTCTACACCAAATAAGTGTAGGAGATTTTTGTTGCATGCATTTGTTACTAATAATAGGCAAAGTATTCAACAATAATAGTTTGTTTAAAAATGAAAAACAAAATAATCATGAATGAAGTTTTTGTATGATTTTTATTGGAATCCACATAAATATGAAACTAAAATATTTAAAAATTCTTTTAAGGCAAACTGCTAGATGTTTCCCACAAAAATCTGAAAATAGAAACAATATTCGTTGGTTAATGAGATGAAAAAAAGAAATTGAATGAAATTGAAAAATTAAAAGGAATACTGAATTATTTCAAAAATCTTGGTTGAAAGATCCTGTTTAAGAGTTGTCTTTCTTGATTTAACTTGGTCTCAAATATCTTGGGAGCAATTTTATAAGTTAAAAAAAAATCACGAAGAAAAATTTTATAAAAAGGTAAAGGTATATGCTAAAATGTATGAATAAGGTTAGTAGTGCTTATGATAATGTTTGAATCTGAAAAATTATTTTTTTGATGAATGCGTTATATTTATATTTAACTCTTTAAAACAAATTGTTAGTAGTTATATTGCCTTTTACTTTTTTATATACAATACAAATTATAAACAACCATACATAAGATGTCCATAGTGATACACATGTGTGTGTGGTAATTAAAAACACGCTCTTTTTCAAGATTCTGTCGTTCCCTCATTTGGCTTGCAAATCCAGCTTCCACTGCTATTGCTAGCCTACCTAGCTATATCTATTTAAATTAAAATACATTAGTTAAGTTTCAAACTTTCAATGCAAGTCTTATACTGCAAATGTTTTAAATTTGGGAAGTTGGAATCAATTAATACAAGAGATGGTACTACGGAACTTTAGTTTTATATTGATCATACATATAGGGTTCAAGTGAAAATTATCTGCTCACCTTTATCGATAATCCGTCACATATTTATGACCGTCTGTTGCAGATGACATGACAAATATGTATTGCCATTAGCAGGGAAACAGTATATTATTTCGATTTCACGTTTTCTCTACATATAAGCTGATAATCAATGTTAGTTGAAAGCTTTAATCACGAAGGCAATTGACATATTTTCTAAGCGTTTTGGTGATTTCATTCTAATCTCATCTCCCTCGTTAGAAGAGTACAATTGAACGGTGTACATGTATAGCTATTTTGTACCACGACATAATGCTATCAATCCGGAAGAAAATGGCATTTCAAACGTATGTCAGACATATTGTGACAATGTAGCCTTCCACCTTAAACGTTTTCCCCCTTTAATTCCTCTACGGATGTTTGAGCAAATCTCGACGCTGCAATTTTATTCTGCTCCAGACATCACAATGTGACCTCAATTCAAAGGGTAACAACTCTGATTTAAACATTATACCAAAGGGCATTTACACCAAATATTTCAAATACTAATGGAACGCCGTTTCGGTATTAAATATTATGAAATGCAGGGAGGAGTGAGCTAATCATCGGCCATATTACCGAGTATTAATTATCACCAGAAGAAAAATAGATATATCCAGCATTTACGTGACATGTTTAAACCAATAAAAGTGTAACATTTCAGTCCGAGGGACAACAAAAATAATTACATTGCTAAAATATTAATATCATACTTTAATTTTAATGTAGATGGAAATCACTTACAATATTATTGCATGAATTTTGTTTTCTTGTGATATATTTGCATGGATTATATGCAAGTATACTAAAAACATGTACAGCACCTATGAATACGCTGTACAAACCCTCAATGGACGTTTTTCGTTCCTGTTACTTAGATCGGATTATTAAAAAAAAGTGAAATTATCTAATTCTATAAAATTTAGTACCCATAACAGAAATTCTCCATTATCTTCTCGTCATCGAACGCGAAGATGTGCAATGACTGCTGGTAATTAAATCCTTTTTGAATGAAGTCAATAAAGCGATGGCGCGATCACACGATGACGATAGTACGCTATAAAACTAACAATGACACGATAAAGCATCGCGTCGTTGCTATAGCAACATTGCTATCGCAACATCGTGTTATCGCTTTCTTACCATTGAGTCATCGCACAAACACTTCATCGTACCATTGCACCACTCTCATCGCATTGTCGCGCTATCATACTACCATAACATTATACTAAAAATTTAGGTACTATCTTCTCTCAATTTTTTTACTTGCAAGATTTTGATTAAGCCTACCCCTGACAATAAAACTTTCTAATACGGGTCTAACAGTTTTGATTTTACCTTAACTTCCAATGGTTTCTGACCAATTTCTTAAAACAAATGCGTTCTTTTTTTTTCAATGTACGTTTGTTTTGACAGATAAGGATCCAGTTAAAAAGAGATTCTACAGAAATTCTAGAGACAAAGTATCAAATAAATACCTGTGCTTTTGTAAGCCTGGCACAAATAACCTCTTTTACAAGCGTTCAAATAAATAATGCGTGAATCTAAATCCATCTGGTGTCCTTATGTTTGACAGCAACATGTGCTTAATTGTCCTAAGAGTTTTCATCAGATATTTAGCTGTATTTTAGAACTCCTTTTTGGTCATAGCTAGGTCAGAATCAACACCGTTTTTTAAATAGTGTCGGGAAGTGAATTTGGGAGGAGCATAAAAAAGTTAATATTAAAGATAATGTGACAATGCATTTCTAAAATCCATAATTTTCTAGGTCGTTAACAAGTTTTTTTTAAATTTTTTATTTTACCTTTTATGGAATCACATCTAAGTCGTTTCAATTGTCCTTCTTCATATAGTATAGAAATCAATATCATTTTATATATAATAGGAGATAAACATTGTATTGCTACTTGCCATCTGCCCTGAACCAATGACAAGATCAATTGATAGTTTTCAATAAAAACTTTTGTTATCGTTGCGAGTATTTTTTAACTTTCGTGTAAATAAACTTTAGCGCAACATGTTTCTAGAGGAATTGAAACATTACTTATTGTGTATATGAGAATGGGTTTGCAGATTATTGTGTGGGTGTATTGGTGTATTGGTGTGCAACACCTTGTCGACAAGGTTGGAAGATAAGTGTAGACTTAGAATCGTCGAACATTTAATACTAAATAAAAAGAGTAGTAAGCAAATGGTATACCCCAACCCTCTTCCTTGCGATTCAAATTGGTGAAAAAAGTCTGGAGATATCAAACATACAGTACCAATCAGACCCAACCTAACAGAAAGTAAACCCAAACTAAACCCATGTTTTACTCTCTGGGTTTACTAGAGTGAACCTAGAGTAAACTCGAAGTAAATTCAGAGTGGACACAGAGAGTAAACCCGGTCAGAAGTATACCCTTGAAATCAGACGCTAACTATGTATTCGGAATGGATGGTAAGATAAAAGACGGGTCTGCTTCACACTTCCTTTAGTACAGTTGACCTCGAAAGCATCCCTAAAGTAAATCCCGAGTAAACCCAAAGTAGACCCCGAGTGGACCCAAATTTTCAAAAAATAAACCCAGAGTAAAGCCAAAGTAAACACCAAAAGAAAACTCGGAGTTTAGTTGGATGTGCTCTGGTGTTGAGTTGGGTCTGATTGGTACCTTAATCAGTAGGTACATGTACAAATTGTACGATTCAGCTAACAATAGAAATCAAACTTAACACGTTTAATTTTTTAAGTTTTTTTTGTCAAATTGTCTGGATGTGTTGACGTTATTCAATAAACACCGAGTTTTTAACGATCCCCGATCTTCAGTGATGTTCGATAGCTCTAAAAATACCCGGCATTTTTTATTTGTACCATAAATCTGTCTTTTTATATAAGAACATTTATTTAGTGTTGAAGAGTTAATATGTTACAAAGCCTTTCAACGACCTGGTTAGGAAAATAAAACCATGTGAAAAAAAATTCAATAACCCCCCCCCCCCAGAAGACCAGAAGGTCTGGCAAGGGGGCAATGGATATTGAATCTACCTTTAAACCATATGATATGAATGCGCTTTCAAATATGCATGCACTATGTCAGTAGACATTCATAACATAATGCCTTGTTTAATAATTAAGCTTAACATCAACCCAATTAATATTAGACTGTGTCTTGTTAAATTACTCATCGATACGCTTTAGAAGATAAAACAACATTCCAGCTAAATGTAAAAAAAAATTGAAATTTTATTTTGGAGTAATATGATGTCAATCCTTGATTCTTGTTTTTTGATAGGTTCAAAAGATATAAGCAATTATATTTCTACATTCTTATGGGAGCATAAGATCTTCAAACCTGATAAATCATAGGATGAAATAGATATTCTTTTTTTAACACAGCGCAGTCAACTGAAGTGGACGTGTTATAAAAGACATTATTGGTTTGATATAGAAGTCAAGGAAGACATTACAAAACGAGACTGATATGAAAGTTATTTGGCAGAGGGAATGTACATTTTTGTAGTATATTTCACTTTAACCAATATAATATTGTGCGGGATTGGACATCCTGTAGTGCCTATGTAAGTCCTCTTCCCCGTGTGCATCCTGTCAGACATATACGTAATACATGTATATTTATCAAAAACCAAACACCTTCCAATGTCAATGTACGAGCAGTAATTTTAATAGCATCTGCCCGAGGCTGATATTCATACAAGATTTATACAAGGTAACATATAAAAAGATATTTCTAACATTATAGTAACATACCTTGTGAAAAAATATTTCTAACATTATAGTAACATACCTTGTTAAAATATATTTGGAACATAACTTGTGAAAGTACATAAATAACAACTATTTGGGAAAAAAATTCGCCATTATAATAACATGATCAAAAAAACAGGTAACTTGTAATTTGACTATCTTTAAAAAGATAAACCGTATCCAACAAACAAACTATTTCAAAGATAATGTGAACGAAAACTCAATTTGTTACATATATCAAATGGTTACACTTTCAATATTACATTTAAACTTTAATAAACTTTTAAAATTTTAACTACCTATAGAATTTTGCAAATACATGCATCACACATATTATTTCATAGCCCTATATTTTGTGTGTAATTTGGTGTTGTCGGAGAGGACATTTTAGTTAAGTTTTATCCCCGGCATTGGAACAAGAGGCAATAATCAGTTGTAGAAATTAAACAAAATATTTTTATAAAGATAATATGATTAAGCAAGATAACATCTGTGTCTTTTACCGTCAAACGTTTGCTGTATGACTGTTGCATACTAGCGCAAAATAATCCAATATTCTATTCATAATGTACATCAAATACAGCAAATTTCACAGTTTTAATTGCAAAGTACTCTTTAAGTGCACAGCTGATCACTACATAATATTTTCCGTATTGTATTTGATAAAAAAAAAAATTTAGACACACATCATTTGTCTAAAGAATGACACAGAATTATTGATTAAAATGTTATCATTTATATAAAATGCTTCTATTTAAAGTAGCTTTTATGACATACCCACTATTTCTGTCTTTGTTTTATAGATACAATGTTATTTACGCTTTCTGAAAATAAACCAATAGGACTCTCATATCACTTTTTTAAAAAATAGCTAAAATTTGCGTAACATATGGCATCTAAACCAAGTTAATAAATGAATTGATATTGAAAATTAATGATGCTTTTCGTATAACTATAAGTTATTTGTCTTCACTTTTTATTTACAACATTTGCTTTAAGACCCCATATCAAGGTTAATGAAAATGAGTGAATAGTCATTACTATAAGCACAATCAGGTATCTGTACTACTTTCCTCCGATCCTAGATTATCATATAATCCCAATATTGTTTGAAGAGGAAACTTAAGTTATATGTTCCAGAAACATTTTCCGTACAGTCGTAAAAATTGTTGTCTGCTTGTTCAACCTTGTACTCTCTTAAAACGTTGTAATCATTTTCAGGATAATCATGAATTGACATTTGTGGAGTATCATAAGACACCTCTTCACCACAGTATGAATTGTACAGATTTTCTGAGAGCTCAATATTAGGATCACTTTAAACAGGTTCTTCTTCTGCCTCAGCAGCCTCCTCTGGGATATCTTTAACCTTTGCTTTGCACATAACTCTTCTTAGATTTAAAAATAATATAGAATAGATCAAATGGTTATAACTGATAGACAATTACTCGGGTTATGTTGAATTTTACTTTATGTAATTCAATACGGATCCTTACTTTTTCTTCACGATAATGACTCCTATGTTGACTAGAATGACAATGGCTATAGAACAAACGGTGATGACTACGTAGTTCACTCTCTGTCTCTGACCTGCAAAGTTATAACATCATAATAACAAGTACCTCTATTAACTTAAAGCTAAACATTGCTCATAAATAGGCAATGTCAGACAGGTACCTGGTATATACTGTGGAATCATTAGATTCCGTGGTGGCTCAATTTTCGTGGAATTCGTGGGTACCTTTCATCAAGGAATTAACATCATCCACGAATTATATATTAGGTTTATAAAGTCATATTTCGTTTTGTTGGTATTAGAAAATACACAAAAATACGTCCCCACGAACCTATAAAACTTCAGCAATCGACGAAAATTGGCCCCCATCAAATTTAATAATTCCACAGTATACCCATTGATTTTCTTACACCCGATTGCACACCTGAAACTTGTGGCCAACTTGTAGTATTCCTTAGGTGGTCTTGGGATCTTATGCAATTAATGTTAGTATTCTCATGGCTTGAAAAAAATGCCTAAAACTAAATAATTTCATCGCGCCAGAGTAACAAGGTGAGACAAGATATACGTCTACACAGGTGAAATTTTTCTACAGCTAAATACTTTAAACTGTCAAGAGGTCTGCAGAAAGGTCTGCAGAAAGAGAAATATGGCAAACGGTACGTAATTACGATATATTCAGCTTTAATCTAAAAAGAAATATTCACAAAATTGCAATATTTTTGCTTATTTTACTGAAAACATATTGGTTTGCAAAGAACTAGGTACGGTACAGTCATGTTTTTGCTCTGTTTTAAAGTCTTTTTTAAAACATCACAAAAAATTAGAATGTAAAATCTATTTACACAAGAATACCCATAAATCAAGAATAAATAGTTACCCGATTAGACTTTCACAAGTGAAATTGTGGCGTCATAAACAGTGCATTTTCCCGTAATTTTCTTAAAACTGAGCAGAAGACACCAATTCTTCATTGGGTTTTTTAATACATAACTTTGTCCACAGCCGTCGCCGACGACGAAACTGACGTTATAACTTTATTATGTGATTTCACATAAAATATATTAATTTCGTTGTGGGAGACAACTGCGGACACATTTTACTCTTAAAGAAAAAACAAAAAACAAAGAATATTTTTTTTTCATCATAATGACTAAATCTTAGAAGAATGACAATACATGTATGTTATTCTTCATTTTATTCCTTGATTGAAAACAGGATAAAAGTGTATAAATTGGTACCTACAAATGTATATACAAATTTGTTTAAGATGGTATATGTGATATTTAAACAACTTTTGAATTTTAGGGCAAATATTGATAGAAACTGTACCTTCTTCTTTATCATTATTTTATATTGATAGAAATATTCTTGAATATACTAGTACAATTTATACCAAAAAGTCCTTAAAACTCCCTGTACCATTTTATAAGTAAAGTTTCAAGATAATGAATGACTCATTTCTCTTCATCAATTAATTCATTATATTTTATATTTCTTTTCCTAAAAAACTCATATTATTGTAAATGGTAAATTTAAACCCGAAATACCTCTGTCTTTAGAAGTTAAGATAAAATTTGCAACTCCAATTCCTTCGCTGTTTTCTATAACACATGTGAAACAGTCTCCATTCTCTGAAATTGGAACATTGGTTCCAATATGTAAATTTTTCTTTTCTTCTGAAAACCTATATAACGGATCTGCAAGTTCAATACAAAAGCTTCCACTTAATTTCAAATCCCTCAAAGTTTACAAATAAAAGGTCAATAAAAATTTTAAATTTATGATTTAAGGAGGCCGACTTTAGTTTGCATTGCGCATGTTTTTGCGCATTCTAATATAATACAGTTGATTTATACTTCTTATGAATTTTTTTCGATATCATTTATAAAATCGAACACAAAAAACAAAATACAGATAAAAATATTTAGATTTTTAAAGGAAATTCTTATTTTTAACACGATTTTTTACGTTGTGCGGTAGGGGAGCATTGCCATTGCGCTTTTATGACGTTATGATAAAATGAAGCTTTGTAGGAGTACGTTATAAGAAATAACATAAAAGAAAAAGTAAAAATTGTACGCTGTTGAAATTTTATATACAGAATGATGCTATCCTCGAGGATATTTTCCTTATTTTTGGAATGAATCCATTATACCAATCATCATTCGTGATGATCCAAATATATAGCAAAATTTGCCGCATTTTAATATTTTGAGATGGCCCCCACTAAAACCAGACGGTAGAATTTTGTGTTTTTTACATATAAGGTAGGACATAATATTACTAATCATATATAACAATTTGAGAAAAAAAGCTATTGTAGTATTTTTTAAAACTGCTTTGATGTGCGGAAAATGACAGTTTCCTATATATTCCTATAGTAAATGTACCTCTAATTTGAGATGGTCCCTAAAAAGAACCAGACGGTCGATTTCTATGAACCTTCGCAAATAAACTAGAGTTGGTTTAAATTACATATGGTTAAAAAATAAAGAGTTATGCTATTGTAGTTTTTCCGCAAAAAAACCCAAATCGGCCTCCTTAAGTAAAGGTATATTTAAATAATTTAATTTGTTTAGTTACTTTTTATAAAATGACAATATTTTGAAACCAATAGGATGCAGAAAAAAATATTAACTTTTTTATAACAAACTGACTTACAATTATTTTGTCTAGTATATTCAAATATCAATTCAGATAAGTTAAATATGAAATCCTGAAACATTATAATAAATTTCTTTACAACAATAATAAGTAAAAACATAAACTAGTATTTTGTGATTGCCTTTGTTTATGTTTCTTCCATTCCTCATCCATAGAATGACGACAGGTTCAGATTCATTTGGCGCCGAAATTGCATTGCATTGAATTTCTGTATCTTCCATGTGTGAAAGCTGTATTAACTTCATCATAAAACGATTACCAACATCAACAAAAATTGGCGGAGCTAAAAATATCAGTAAGACGAAATTATATGTTTTTGTAGCAGGGACTCCCCAATGGCCCCCTATAAAGTTATTAAACGTAAAAATAGAACTGGGTCAGATTTTTTTGTGTTGAAACGTGGTAATGGCATAAAATAAGCCTAGGTTTGTAATTGTTTTCACTGCGAATACGTGTAATTTATTTACTTACTTGTAACATTTAGATATGAAATCATGGTCAAGTTGCTTTTGTTGGCAACACATGTATAGACACCATCATCATCAAATGTTACATTCCGTATAAAGAGATGTCTTCCGTTTTTTTCACTTTTGAATTTTGAATTAGGTTTAACAACAGATCCATTTCTTAGTAGGCAGTCTATGTTCGGAACAGGACTATGATTTTTTTAAGAAATAAAATGTCACAAAAACAACAAATTTGCAAAAAGTTTAGAATGAACAATTTTAAGTAAAAAGTTGGTAAATGTGATCGTAATGCTTGTCATTTCATTAAAAATGAGCACTTCTCACCTTCCAGAAAAAGTGCATTGCAACGTTGCGTTCTCTCCAATTCTAGCCTTAGGATTGTTATTCCAAATAGCCTTGGAAGTTACTGTATCATTATTGTCTACAAAAAGGGAAAACAAAAGTAAAATGCCTTTTTGAGACTAAGAAGTATTTGTATACAAGCATGCTTACTAAAATTGATGAAGTGGAGATCACGATGGCTCTTTATTACATTATATCAAGTTGCTTTTATTTACCTAGTTAATTTGACATTACCCACATGATGTTACCAAAAACTTCTTCATATAATTCTATAAGTTTATCTCCCGGTTAATAAAAAAAAGTATGTAGCCCTGCTAATGAACGGAAAAGATTCACAATTTTAATAATAATATTATTATATAGCATACCAAAATACAATAGGGGATAAATGTATTTAACTTAATAATCTAGTATACTTAATTAGAGATACAACAAGGGCCCTGCAAAGCGAAGCATCTCCTCGCGAAATGAATATATTGTGCGGAAAATGGATTATTTAGGAATAAACATGTAATTGAAGAGACCAAATTTTTAACTTGTTAAATACCACTATGAATTACAATATTTCGTTTATTCCTTTTTCCATGTGGTGTACAATGAGGTGTATCCTTGGGGTGAGCGCATTTCCGTGCTTGTACAATTCCTCCCATCACTAGCGAAAACTTACTTAACAGAAAAATATTAAATGTCTGAGTTCAACAGATACTCTAAGTCGTGTTAAAATTTCAGGATATCTAAACATGTAGCAATCGAAATGGTTTTCATTTCGCGCTGCACGAAATGTTGCAATGATTTTTGTGGAAGCATTGAAACATTTTTGAAATGATGATAGTATGGTTTAACTTCTCAGATGAAATAATCACGAACGTGGTGAAATTAAAACCATCGTGATTAATTGCCAATCTACAGTAATTCTATGATGTAAAATGATCTGTATAAGACAATCACACTTTAGCTGAAGATGTTGTTTCATTTATATTTGAGGGCATTATTAATCGTTAATATTTTTAATTTCACAGTTTTTAAACCATTATTTGTCGACAATGGTCCTATTTAGTATATCTTATATCGTTTGAATAAGTTCAAGCTCACATATCTATTTCAGTAAAACTTATATAGTTACCATCTATTTTAACTGTATATGGTGTACCCTTCACAAATCTCATTAAGATTGCATTCCATACGCCACAGCTTAAATTATGGCTTTCGTAGGATCTGTTAATGCTCAGAAAATGTAGATCACCTACAATGTTAAAACGCTTTAAAAGGAGTTGCTAAAAATGTACATACTTAATACTTTATTAATAGAAGAACCCAGCACAAGTTTGAAAGTTTAAAAGAAACAAGAAATATCAATTGGATATGCAAAAATACAAATAGAAAATACACAATAACAAACATTTTTTTAAAAATTGTATCGACAAAATAAAAAAAAAGGAAATTTTATTCTTACCCTTACTATCAATTGTTACGTTTTCATTTGTTTTAACGGTATTTCCTATTCCTTCTCCACTTTTCCATTCAAATGTACATTCATTGATTGGTTGACAACTCGGCTGGTTGGAACAAGGAATCTTGCAGTGATGGAGTATCTTACATGTAATATTTCCATGTGTGTTTCCACTAAACCCATGAAGGACTTTAAAGATAATTTGATATATTTCGTAAACAAAACACACGAAGCATTTATTGACATGAGGCTAAAACATATTTGTTGCTTTGCAAAGAGCTGTATATTATTTCAAAATAGGTTTTTACCTGCCTCAAGAATTTTAACGAACGAGGATACAGAAGAACCATGCTTATTTTCGGCTACACAATAATATACTCCAAAATCTTCATTTGTTAGGTTATGAAAGGTAATATCCCCACTTTGCTCACTGACAACCACTCGATGATTTGTTTGAAGTTTCACGTTGTTCTTAAACCACTGGTAGCTGTAAAGTGTATAATCATACCAAATAACAAATAATATAAAAAAGTTTGTTTAAATAATCCCAGAATCTAAAACTATAGTAATATTATGTCTGAACAGAGAAACACGTTCCTCACCTTATAATCCCATTCTTTGCCTTGCACTGAAGAACAAAAGTGGTTGGATGTTTTGCTGGAACGTAATACTCAGGCTCAAACACTGATGTTATCCATGGAGGTAGATTGGCTGATTGTGATCCTTTAAAACCACAAAATGAGAATCGCTATGAAGCAACGGATCATGATACAGCACCGCTCAACAATAAAAGATAAAATATTTCAACTGAAAAATCGCTAGTAATTTATCCAATAGTAGTTCACATTGTCAACCATTAATGCGTTACTGCTGTGTTTTTGATCCTACAAGTTACCCTTACAAATAAAGACAATCAATTCTGCAAAAAACACAACATGCAAATTTGCCTCGTATTTAGACATGTTTTTGGGCGAGAATCTTAAATTCTGTTCACTATTCACTTAAATGTCAAATGAAAACTTTTTTGTGCGCGTTTTGCGTAATAAAAACAGGAAATATTCTCATGAAAACCGGACATGAATAATTCGGATAAATGAAAACAAGCGTATCCCCTTTTAACTAGGAATTCATTTAAAGGATAGCACTCTCTGGAACCTTTTATTACAAACACTTTCGATAGTTTTTCATCCTGTAGTCTGAAATAAAGAGATTTCATGGAAGTAAATTTTATATATATTAATAATAATGATTTAAAATGAGGGAGAAAACCAATGTTAACTTTTTTTTAATGAATTTATTAAACACAATACATTTGGATGCGAGATATTACCTCCGCAGAGGCTCTCTAGATATACATCACCTGGGGTGCCAGGGGCCCCCATGATCAGTAATGCTATTCAGCGGTATAAATGAATCATACATCTATATATAACATACAAAATATCTGTTTTCTTCATTATTTATAATTGTATTTTTTTAAAGCGTAAATAGACGTAGATATGAAATAACACAATGTAATATAAGTAATATTAAAGTAAAATAAGAGTACTATTCGGGGAGGTATCATTCAGTCAATTGATAAAATATTCGTATCAATATTGTATATATATTTGTAGAGCATTTATATATATTGTACAAGGTATTTGTTTTCTTCAATGTTTATAATTGTATTTTTAAAGCGTAATTAGACGTAAATATGAAATAACACATTTTAATACAAGTAATAGTAAAGTAAAATAAGAGTACTATTTGGGGAGGTATCATTCAGTCAATTGATATAATATTCGTATCAATATTGTACATATATTTGTGGAACATACCTGTTCAATAAAATATTTTTAGCAATAAATATACAATCGGTACATAAAGCAAATATGCGGCAGGACTAACAACAACATCACAGTCCAAAATTGCCTACCGCATATATGTGAAGAGGGGCAGGTCTCCCTCTTGTACATTACAATAATACATTAATAAAGTTTATAATAATTCCTTTTTCATATACTATTTGATAATTTTTCAAGAATGCTAAAGTTTAAATTTACACATTTCGATTTTTTTACAGTAAGATACAATTGCATTAGCGCATTTTTTAAAAAAACAGCGCATATCTTCAGATGACACATGTTCGTTTAAGATTCTACGTTTCATTTTATATTTGTAAATTTTGCATGCAATGAATGACAAAGTGTTGTCTAAGATAAGAGTATAATTGTTGCTAGTGAAAATAAAGCCAATAACAATCAATTTCCATGTAACATCAATATTTAGTATCAGAGAAATTTTCCGCCAAAGTGGCATTATCAAGTCGAGAGGACACCATAAAAGTAATCCACATCCGTCACGAGTGCCTGATCATTGAAGAACATGTGTTGAGCTTACCAGCGGATATTTCAGCTTACCAGCAGTGTTCACCTGGAATTTCTACCTTATTTATGGATGTGTTTTAAGTCTTAATGAGTATGGCTAAATTTATCAGGGTGAATATCTGCGCTTGACATAGTTACAAACATTGTGGCCATTATCGCTAGTACCGCTAGAACCCCTATGTGTTAGTTATTTCCTTCATATTTTATTGAAATTGATCTACAGTTTAGATTATATTTTTTGTGTGTTCACCAAAAATTAAGCCCCAAAACACAATAAAGCTACATGTATTGTAATTAATCATCATCCAAAGAATTTATTTCTTAAGTTTTTTAAACCTGTAGGGACCTTTCATTTAATAGTTTTTGACCTTAAATGTAAAAATAATAGGTCGTTTTAAAAAGAATAGGTAAGGAATTATAATAAGACAATTAAACTGAAATCAGTAAAACAGTTCTTCGGATTTGGTGGGCTGATTTGAGGCCGAAAAATAAAACATTATTATCCAAGGAATATGTAAATGTTTTACAAAAAAGATACATACTCATAACACGTTTCTCAAAATGAGTACATCAGAGTTTTGGGAGTTAATTTTAATCAACTCTCCTATGCACTTATTCTGGAAAACCGGAACTGAAACAATGTTTGTACCTAAGCACAAATCGTCATCGCTGAGAAGACTTATAGTTCTTGAAAATAATCGATAAATTCGATATAATGAATGCTGAAGCACTTATTTTTAAGGTAACGTATTTCTAAATACCTTGAAAAAATCTCTCAACTACAAACTTCAAACAATGCAAATCTGCGGCACAATCTGCAATGACCCTCGCCAATCAAAATCAACAATACTCGCAGAAAGCCAATATTAAATTTCTAAATTGGGCCGAGGAGAAAAACGAAAACCTCAGGAGAAAATTGTGTACAATCCTCAAGGAGGCAGTGAAGATGGACCTTGACCCCTCGGATGTTCCTGCGATTCATCGGATTCCTGGGGGAGATGGGAGAGGACCACGCCCTGTGATCGCCAAATTCCGTAACACGGAGGTCAAGATCGTGGTCATCAAAAATCGATCGAATGACAAACTCAGAAAATGTTTTACCATGCATGACCACCTATCATATTTCAACGCAAAACTTTTGCGCAATCTTAATGGTGACCCTCGAATCCAGTCTGCCTGGTACTACAACGGCAAAATTTTTGCGCTGGACAAACAAGGACGCCGCCACAGATTCGATATTCTGGACAATGTTTCTGAAAAACTAAAAGAGTGCTAGTACACTTTTTTGATAGACAGCGGAGTGGAACCCTGGATGCATCGGGATCGCTATCTCAATTTCGGAACTGTTTACTTTCTGTTTATGCATGTGTGTATCTGTGAGTGTGCGTGTTTCTCCCTTTATAAGTGTTCTGAATGAACTGGTAGGATGCTTCGTTTCTTGTGTGTGTGTAATATTTTTGGGTATGGTTGGATCAGAAAATTTGGTAATGGTAATTGGTTATTTGCTTCTCGCATGTGTTATTTTTGAATACTTCTTTGTTCTTGCATGTGTTGCTTTTGTTATTTTCTATTTAATACGTCAAAATGATGTCGTCTGACAAGATTTTAATAGCTACGGTGAACATGAACTGTCAGGGGCTCGCCACACCATCAAAACGTTAAGACGTTCTTAACTACTATTAACAAAAACATTATTCTATCATTTGCCTACAAGATACTCATTTTATTTCTGAACATGAACAGTTTATAGAAACACAGTGGGGATATAAATGATTGTGTGTTTAATTCATATTCATCTAACTCAAGAGGGGTCTGTATACTTTTCAACAACAACTTCGAGTTTAAAATTCATAGAGTGAAAGACGACTGTGAAGGTAATTTGTTGGCTTTGGACATGACAATTGAGGACCACAGGTTTACCCTCATTAATATATACGGTCCTAATATTGACAACCCTGAGTTTTATGAAAATGTAAGAAGTATCTCCCTTGAATTTGATAATGAATATATTATTTTATGTGGGGACTTTAATTTTACATTGAACCCCATGCAGGATACTTATAACTACTGTAGTGTTAACAATTCAAAGGCTCGAAGTAAAGTACTGGAAATAATGGGGGACTTATGCCTCATAGATTACTACAGAGTCCTAAATCCTGAAAAAAAGTTTATACATGGCGGAAAAAAATCCTCTAAAACAAGGTCGCCTTGATTATTTTCTCATTTCTGACAGCTTAACAAATCTTATTGAAAACTGCACTATCAAACCTGGATAGAGGTCTGATCATTCTATTGTTTTGCTCGAGCTTTAATTTAATCCCTTCTTGAGAGGGCGTGGTCTTTGGAAATTTAATAATTATTTACTTACAGATAAAGACTACGTTCAAAAGGAAAAAAATGTAATAAAATATGTTAGTAATCAATATTTAGAGAATGCAGAGAGTAAATATTTCCAATGTAAAAATGACATTGATGAAAGTTTATTTCTTGAGGTATTACTGATGGAAATACGAGGAAATACTATCTCATATTCTTCATATCAAAAAAGAAAAAGACCAAAAAGAAAAAAACACTATTGAAAAATTGAGGATTTAGAATCAGATGCTTTAATTGATTTTAATAAATTAGATGAAAAAAAGGAACTCGAGAGTATTAAAAAAGAAAAGTTACTAGGCCACATGATAAGGTCCCGAGCTCGCTGGATAGAGAAGGGTGAAAAACCATCAAAATATTTTTGTAATTTAGAATCTAGGAATTATTTAAATAAAACAATAAAAAAATTGAATTAGAGGGTACTGGCACTATATATGAACAAACAGAAATTTTAGATAAAGTTAAGACATATTATGAAACTCTGTATAAAAGTGCAGATTCAAGTTTAGTTAATATAAATTTAGAAGAAATGTTCTTGAATTCTAATAATCCTATAATAGATACAACAAGTTGCTGTCCTTTAAAAAAGGACCGCAATACGTGGACCATTTGCATGTGTTTCCAACGAAAACGTGAAAGCCTTAAGATTATCACAGATTCCATCACAGGATGAATGACCATCTTTAAGTCCTCCTTAAAGATAGCTTAAAGGTGTTTAAAGGTAGCTTAAAGACGATCTTTAAGCCACCTTTAAGCTACCTTTAAGCTATAAGTATTGCTTAAAGGTGGCTTAAAGAAAGCGTAAAGATGGCTTAAAGGCAGCTTAAAGACTATCTTTAAGCCACCTTTAAGCCACCTTTAAGGACAACTTATAGGTCCTTAATGTCCAAACTTCTTTAAGCCACATTTAAGCCACCTTTAAGCTACCTTTAAGCCACCTTTAAGCCATTAAAAAAATTTAATTCAATATTGTGCTTAATTTCCAACAAAATGTATTAACTTTATGAAAGAAAAGGTATTAAAACGGTTTTTGTTCTAGAAAGAAAAATGAAAAAAAAACAACAAAAAAAAAAAAACGGCCACGGCGAGAATTGAACCCGGGACCCTTAGTTTACTAGCGTTACCACGGCAACTTACATATATATGAGCGTTTTTATATCCTATATATCAGTGGATATTGAATCACTGTATTGAATGTGTTTACTTGAAAAGATTTTGACAAACCATTCAGTTTGTAACAATCAATTATATCTTATTTATAAATTACATGCATGCATGTATTTAGAATGAAATACGGAACTTGGTCTTCAGTGAACAAAAATATATTATACTTAAATGGAAACCGTTAGGTTCACAATAGTAGGCTTTCTTAGTTAATAAATTTAAACCGAGTAGATATATGTTCATCTAATTTATAGCTATAAAAATGTAAGAAAGAAAATGAAATCATTTCTTTTATTAAATGCATTGATACTATTAGGGTATTTGTTCAATTTCCCGCAATTTCCCGGTTTTCATGATCGCGGCGCCGTTCCAATATGTTTAAATATTTACATGTAATTGTATGTACATGTACATGATTTTTAAACTATCAATTCTATAACAAACAAAATTACCAATTACCGGTGACGTATTTACTGCATGTGGCAATTGCAAATGACTTGTACATACAATTGTATGATGTGCCAGGCCGGGTATATTTGACATATTTACCCTTATACATATATTTAAATAATCAACCCCTATTTATGATCACCGGTACATTAATTAATTAGCCTCAAGGTTTTACTCTTACATACATGTATCGTTAATTTGTAGACGTAACATCTTTGAAACCCAGAGCTAGGAAATAATACTTTGAAAATGAATTACAAATGTAAATTAACTTTTATTCACTAGACTTATCGTATACTCGTACATACTAAGATTCAACGCCTTTAGAAACCCTGACGTGCACCTTGGCACACGTCACACCTGTTGTGTATATCTTGTATATTCTGTGTTAGTTCCAGGGTTTGTCTTAAGTTGGACAAACAATAGACTTTAATTAGATATACACAAACATGCACCTGGGCACACGTCACAACTGCTGTGTATATCTTGTATATTCTGTGTTAGTTCCAGAGGTTTTCTTAAGTTGGACAAACAATAGACTCTAATTAGATATACACAAACGAACAAAACTATGTCTAGACAAACAAAGCAGTAATGTCCTGCCCGATATAACAAAGGCAGTTGAGAGTCTTTTCATCTTTAACATGTATCTAGCAGATCTAGAGTTAGAAATAATGAAAATTGAAAAAAAAATACAAACCTTAAACCGATTAACAAATTAAATCATGCATTTTTGGTTCATTATCTTTATTTTATTTAATAACCGGATGAACTGAGAGAGAGAGAGAGAGAGAGAGAGAGAGAGAGAGAGAGAGATTTTTCACCGATTAATTTATAATAGGAAACAAACATACTTTAATTAGTTTTATGCACATATTAAGATACAGAGACTGCGCTCATACCTACAATAATTTTGAAACCCCCAAAAAATTATAAAGAATTTTATAACGGCAATCTGTGTCCATCAGAGCGGTGCTGATGATAGCGATCTGTGTTTAATGGAGCGACGATTAAAACCGCCTGGAACACCCCCCCCCCTTCCTTGGAAATTATATTATCACTCGGATGACCCCCTCCCATCTCTATAAAAGAGCTTTTGCATTTAATATATGTTTTTATTGTTCAGCTTGATCAATATTGACTTAAAGGCCACTTAAAGACAGTGTAAAGGCAGTGTAAAGAGAGCGTAAATGCCACTTAAAGATGCTTAAAGGTGGCTTAAAGGTGGCTTAAAGGTAGCTTAAAGAAGTTTGGACATTAAGGACCTATAAGCACTTGCTTAAAGGTGACTTAAAGGCGGCTTAAAGGTTGTATAGCCTTTAAGCTCCTTTAAGTCACCTTTAAGCCACCTTTAAGGACTTGCTTAAAGATGGTTTTTCGCCCTGTGCATCGACTCTTGCCCCCTGCTTTTAACCACTAAATTTGTACGTTGTAGTTGTATTACGTATATATATATATATATATATATATATATATATATATATATATATATATATATATATATATATATATATATATATATATATATATATATATATATGGTTGACTTTTAATCTCAGAATTTAAAGGGTTCATACTTCTAAAATAATTATGATCTATATTAAAAGAGATTGCATGTATAGTATCAGGCATTCGGCGAGTTCTAATATATACGCACACATTACGCTTCGCACTACTCTGTGACATGTAACTACGTTATGCAGTGACAGCTATACTATAAATGTGTAAATCAATTTCATATTTTGATGCATCTTTCTTGAAATTTAAACTTTTATACAGTGACATAATCATTCAATCATCTATTATATACAGTCACATAATTATTCAATCATTTAAATGCTTAAATAATTTTAATCGGGAAGTACTCTAGCCTCGCCTTCTATAAAAGTAAGTCTACATGTGTATTCGGAAAACAACAAAACATTATAAATTATGCTAATTGATGCATGCTGTGGTTTCGGCATAACATTACCTTATTTCATAATACTGACAGTTTATCACATGCCGATCATTTCTTTAAAAGGAATACTTTGTTTCTGTAATGTTTACCGACAACTTTACAATTACAGCGCCTTTGAACTTATATGTGCATATGGCATGGAATCCCGATCCCGATTCAGATAAACCTGTGCTTGCCTGGTTCCCTGAGCTACCCATTACGCACAGGAACCAGGCTAGCTCATGCGCAGGCTGAATTTTCCCCATAGCATCCGGTTTAACCTCGCTTATATATTTTCTGCGTGGACCTCAGGGTCCACGCAATTACGTCCAAAGGTCTGGAGAAAGACATTGAGGAAGGAGAAGTTCTTAACGTATTAAAGCACATGAAGAATAATAAGTCCCCTGGTAGTGATGGGTATACTGCAGAATTTTTTAAATTTTTTTGGAGTGATATTAGAATTTATGTTGTTAAAGCTATTAACTGTATTTTTCTTAAAAAAAGAGCTTCATATCTCTCAAAGACTTGGAATAATTTCATGTTTGCCAAAAGGGGACAAACCAAGACAGTTTCGAAAGAACTGGCGACCAATAACCCTTTTAAATGTTCTCTACAATATCATATCTGGTTGCCTAAGTTTTAGAATCAAACAAGTTTTGACATTATTATTTCAAATACACAATCTGGTTTCATAAAAGGTAGATACATAGGGGAGAATACTCGCTTTGTTTATGATCTGATGTCGTACACAGAGATACAGGGCTATTGGATCTCATTGATTTCGAAAAAGCCTTTGACTCTATGTCATGGTCGTTTATTTATAAAGTTTTAAATTATTTTGGGTTTGGAGAATATATTATCCAGTAGATAAAATTTTTAAACACAAATTTCCGTGCCTGCATTTTACAAAGTGGTTTTTATCAGAACAATTTGACATACAAAGGGGTTGTAGACAAGGAGATCCTGTTGCTCCATATTTATTCATTATATGTGCAGAAATCCTTTCAAATTCTTATAAAGCAGAACAATGATATTAAGGGCATTTTTGTTCATAATAAAGAACATAAAATATCACAGTTTGCAGACGACACTTTGTTAGCCCTTGATGGTTCACCAAAATCCTTGTTCGAAGCTTTAGAAACTATAGATTTTTACTCCAGCTTTTCAGGACTTAAAATTAATACATCTAAGACAAAAATTGTGTGCATTGGTTCAAAAACATTTTCCGATCAAGTGTTTCATCATACCAGATGGAAATTAGACTGGGGATCTACATCTTTTAATGTATTAAGTTTCCAATTTTCCGTTGAACTTTCTGAAATTGTTGATATTAATTTTGGTATTCAGATTCCAAAAATCATTGCACTTATGGAACAATGGAAATCTTACTCCAATTGGTCGTGTCACTGTCATTAAGAGTTTGTTAACTCCAAAACTAAATCATTCATTTATATCGCTTCCTACTCCCAAAAAGGAGCTTGTATCATTTATATGCAAAGCTATTTCTGAGTTTCTATGGAAATCCAAAACGGACAAAGTTAAAAGGTCTCTTATAACACAAGACTACTTGTCAGGTGGTATGAAAATGGTAGATGTTAGAAGTTTTATTACATCACTTAAATGTACATGGATTAAAAGGTTAACTTGTTCACATAAACCATGGGTGGATATTTTCTATGCTCTCAATGGAGATGACATTTTACAGAAATTGTATGATTTTGGAGATAGTTTTGTGTTTGATTGTTTGTTAAAAGAAAATAACGCCTTTTGGAAAGATATTTTGATTGCTTGGTCATGTTATATGAAATCTTTTACTTACTCTCCGCATTTTAAAAACAAATTTCATTATATTCCAGTGTGGTATAACTCTAATATAAAAGTGAACAACAAACCAGTTTTTTTAAATCCTGGTATGAAAAGGGAATAAAGGTTGTGCAAGATTTTTTTGATGATGATTGTAATCTTTTAGACTTTGGAGTTCTTAAAAACACATACAATTTATCTGACAGTTGTGTGATGCAATACAATAGCATTGTTGCAGCTATTTCAAAATATTTGAAATCATTGTTAATAGATAGGTCTTCTTTCAAAAGACTTCCTAATCAATATGTACCTTTATTTTTTGAACCTCTCATATCTTCTGAAAAATGTTCAAAAATCTTTTATAATTTTTTGAATAAAAATGAGGCTATTCCAACCTCAATCAGCAAGTGGGAGGCAGAGCTTATGCCTTATGGAGTAGACACAATATCAGTGCAAGATGTTTTTAAAATTTGTTATAAAACCTCTAGTGATTCTTTTGCCCAGTGGTTACAATTTCGAATCTTGCATAGAATTGTTCCTGCTGGAAAATACCTTAAGAAAATTAACATTAAAACTTCTGATTGTTGTGGTTTTTGTATGGAAAATGTTGAAACAATAATACATGTTTTCATTGCTTGTGATAAAGTACAAACACTCTGGAGTGATTTAAGTCTTCATATATACAGAAAGACCTCTGAAAGAGTTGGTTTTAATGTTTCGAATGTTATACTTGGTGAGCTACCATTGTCAAACAATAATAGGGTTATAAACTTCATAATTCTATATGTAAAAAAAATATATTTTTATATCCTTAATGCAAAATAAAATGCCAAATTTTCTTGGATTACTCAGTCATTTAAGAATAAAATATCATGTAGAAAAATATGCTGGTATCCAAAATCAAAAGCTGCGCAATTTTGAAAAATTGTGGCTTACATGGAAAAACATTTTAGATTAGTTTATGATATTATGATTATTACTATTCGTATTATTATTTGTTATTTATTTATTTTTTATTTTTTTTATTTTTTGGGGTTTTTTTTTTTGGAAGCAAAGTAACCATTTACCACTAATATTGAAAAATGTATGTAAATATACTTGTGTGTGAGTGAGTATGCATGTGTATAAAATTTATAAAAACTGAATTTATTAAATGTCAACATTAGTATTAGTATGTATGGAACAAAAACAATAAATTATAAAAAAAAAATACCTTGAAAAAGTCAGATTTTAAATAGTACGAACAATTTAGATATTGTTTTTTGCAGTCGTGTGTATTCCTACGCCAGAGTTCAATATAGTCTCGTTCAACCATCGGCTGTCTCCGTACAATTCGACGAGTAGAGAGTCATTCTATATTTAGAGGTCGCGTCATCAAGCTCGTGACATATGCATGGTGATCACATTTGCAGAATGTCTCTTGTTTGTCGGATATTAACAGAGACAGCCGAGCATCTGGTTGAATAGAGTTCATTATTGCTTGGATCCATACAGTTTTTGGAATACTTGGATTACTGATACATAGTTTGATGGAATCATTTTTCTCGTCAAATATTACACAACATGATTCATGCGGGGCTCTCTCGAAATTCTTGTCGGAAAAGTCCAATAAAAACATGCATAATTCAAGTACAGATTTTAAACTACTTGCCAAGCAAAATAATATATATTTCATTTTAAAATAAATATTAATCGATAAAATCAAATCCCTTCAGTACTTCAGTACTTTGATTTTTTGTTACAATTTATTCTTTTCATTTTTTGTGAAAGGTGCATTTACTTTTACAATCGTCAAGAAAATCCAAAAATACGTAATTTGACTTACAAAATAGAAAATTAACACCCGTTAAATAAATGCATATTCCTCTATCACAGAGATATAACAGTGTCAGGAAATGTCTCGGACTACGAGGATAATTTTTTAAGCCAGGGTTCATTTTAAAAATAGGTTAAAAATAAAAATGCAGTAAATGTATATGAGTAAATGTGAAGCTTACGGACTTAAATAGAAACATAAGTATTTTTAATAGTCAGATGAATTTTTTAAAGTACAAATTAAAATAATAATAATAATAAATTAAAAGATTGTAACGCATTCTTTTCAATTTTTGTGAAAGGTACATGTACTTTTGCAATCGTTAAGAAAATCCAGAAATATGTAATCTGGCACACAAAATACAAAATCAACATGCGTTAAACAAATGTCGCTAAGATTACAAAAATGTCCAGAAATGACTCGGACTACAAAGATAAAATTCTTTACGTCGGGATTCTTTTCAAAGATAAGTTAACGTGAAGCTGACAGACTTAAATAGAAACTTAACTTTATATACAAATCAGAAGACTTTTTTCAATGAAAATTAAAAAAAAAACAATGCAATAAAAGATACACCTGATAAAATGAATACATATATAATATTAAATTAAAAGGCCTTTTGAACCAATTAATTAAATATGATGGTTATACAGTGCTGCTATCCTGAAAGTTGGCAAGGATAGGATAGGATAGGATGCAGGATGCACGATACATGATAGAAATATTAATTAAAGTTAAGTTCTATCCTATCCTATCATATCCTATCCTGTATCCTGTAGCCAATCAGATTCGAGTATAAATTTCAGAGTTATTTTTGAGAAACGAAAATTGGCGTAATGTTCAATGTATTTTCAATGTCAATTTAATACGTTTTACAAGTTAAACCATTTAAGAATTATCATTATATCAAGAACGCGGTGCATCACATTGATGCGCGCTAAGGTGGCAGGGGATAGTATTTTTGGTAGAGGAAATGTGAGGCAGATAGTGCTCATATATGTGATTTAATTTTTCAGTGAATTTTTAAATTTGCTAAAATTGGTTTGCATGCAGGGGACACATGGTCCCGACTCTCGAGAATTTTTAAATATTTCAGAATAAAACAAGTACAACTTACATATAGCACTATATAGAATAGTCAGGGATGGTCTCAAAGTTTTCTGAAAAATTGCCCTTTTTTCACATTTTCACGGGTCCAGCACCACGCTCCAGTCCCGAGCAACTGCCATAAACTACCATAGGAATTGTAGCTTAATGTACACCCAAGCAAATAATCACCAACTGATTGGGGGTCAATCACCTTCTTTTCGAGTGACATTTCGTGTTCTGATCCCACCCTACTTTTCAAGCACAAAACCGAATGTGAAAATTTTGGCCACAGTTTCGCATTTTCATTCCATATCTGATGAAAAGTGCTACCAGTATTAAAGTGTCATATATCAACGAAATTGACATGAGCTCCTCTATCCACAAAATGAATGCAATAAATATTCTAGCAATTTATACCCCTCAAATAACCAGCCAAACCCCAGGCTTTCCCTTTAATTCAAAATTTTAACCGGGTCTTTCCTTCGAAACTAACCCCTGCCACCTAAAAAGTCGGCGCTACATCTTTGTCAATTCGTATGCAAGTACTGAGTTACTGCGAGAATTCGATGCAACATTTGACAACATCAGAAATAGATTTCTGTATTTACTTCATTTTAAGTCTGCAAAGTTTATTAATAAAAAGCGACCAGTTCGGCATTTTTAAAGATACACATGTATACAAGAAACAGACATTGCTTCACGTTTCACATAATTTCTTCGATGCCAAATAACAGGAACGCATATTTCTGTCCGATATTAACCTGAACATATCGAATTAATAAATGTAAGCTAGCTATAAATGCTTAAGAATTTATACTTTAAAAAGAATTCTAGACGTTTCGTGACCAAGACGGTTCGTGACCCGGATGTTCCGAGACCTGATAAGATATTTCGTGACCAAAATGTTTCGTGACTAACATGTTTCGAGACCTAGAATAAGATGTTTCGGGGCTTGAGAAAATTTAAAGATTTAACGTTAAGTATGTTATACAGTAAAGTAATTATTTTTTGCGTAATTAATAATGTAAGACAGTTAATCAATTCTTAATAAATCAGAGGAAATGCGGATTGATCGTACGTGATATCGTGAGTAAAGTAAAACTTTTTCATGGATGATAGAAAGTAAGTTTAATTCGTCATTTTTATATGATGTTAAATTATTTGATTAATAAATATAAATAAACTGTAGCAATGTAGTTATAACATAATATGAAATTAGTTCTATGTCTATGATAATATGGTATTCCGGTGTCTTTTTATTAACGTTATATAATGGATACCGTTGTACCTAATGTGTATAATTCTAACATTTCAAGACTTGTACCCTTATTATATTTATTAGGGAGTTGTCTTCATTGTCATTGTTAATCATATAAACCCATGTATAAGGCTTGGTGGACATATTATGCATTTAGGATCATATCATATATATAATTAGTATCTTGTTGCTTGGATGTCTTTTTTTGACAATAATTTATATATTTTTTCTTCTCATCGAAGTCAATATAGTACAATATACTAAAAAAAACCACTGTGACAGGCATCCTACCTTCTTTATCATTGACTTGGCCATTATTTAACATTATGAAGGAAACAAATTCAATGATAAGTTGTACTCATTTAATATTTAATAAAGCTATTACAGGCATAGAAACAGTAAGACATGACATTATTTAGAGGTAAATCTGTTAAAAAACAATACTAGTACTGCATCTACAAACAGCTATAAGCACTACATATCAAAACATATTGCATCATCAAAATCAGCATTACACATCAAAACATTATGTACATCAAAATCAATCACATGCGCATGAACAAATACACAAAGAGAATCATTTTTAGTAAAGAAACATATATTGGAATTTAACAGTAACATAACAAGCACTAAAAAGTTATGTACAACAGCATTGCACATCACTACTGCATAACCACATTAACAGCTACGGTACTTCCATTTACGCTGGAACTGGTCCATACAGGGATGCACAAAAACGCAGGAGTTGTGTAGTCGAGACTCCTCCATTGTTGTACTCCTCCCACTTCTGGAAAAAGTCTTCCATTCAGTTCACGAGACTTCTTTCGGTGCAGACGTTCCATCTTTCCCTTCGAGAGCAGCCTTGCCTGCAGGGGAATGTTCTCCGCTTACTTGTACAGCTCTGTCAGAAGAAGATAGAACGGCATAGGCCATTGCTGGTTCACATGTCGGTTGAAGCGGTTGTGCCAGCCTTCAAGGTCATTATTAGTCCTCACAGAAAGCATGAATACACTTCAGTTCTTCACAGGAAATACAGGATTGGTTATCCACTGTCTCCAGATGTAATCCATGAATGTGATCAGCAAGTTGGACCTTGCCCTCTGCTCCAAGTGTTGGAACACTGGCACAATGTGTTCAGGCGGAAGAAAGGGTAGTGCCATCACCTGCCTCAGGAAGGAGAATATGTCCCCTGTCTCATTTTAAGCTCTCTGAAAAAAAATGAAAAACAGTATTACTTTCCAGTGATCATAAAAATAACATTATACATACATTATGTTCAATTTGTTATCATTATTACCAATTTGTTATCAAGCTAATAGAATTTTTATTCCAATGGAAAATCCAAATTGGCAATCTATTCTACAATCATCCCCAAAAGCTCTAAATTGTAGAATTTATAAGGAAGAGTTAAAATTAAAATCTCTGTGTACCATTGTGCAATGGTGTTGAGATTGAAATAAATGAATGATTATTTTATAACCCCACTTCTTGACTTTGTATTTTGGAGAGGGTTTATATAGGCTTTGCCTGTTGCCTAATCCATTTGATTACTCAATAAAATATGTTTAAATTAAATATCAAAACTGGAAGGTACAATAATACACACAGAACCCAAAGGAACTTCTATTCATGTAAAAATTATGTTGAAGATGAATTCCATTTTATTTTAGTGTGCCCAGTATATATTGAATACTGGATGGATAAGAAAGTTATCCAAATAATTTAAAAACTTAGAGACAAAGCCAAAGTTTTTTGGTTTTGTTAAGTCCACGGGTTGCATTTAACAATGATGACAGATGTGTGGCTCCTCCTGCGCTCGCCCCAACGGTCACACCATAAAACATATTAGAAAAAGAAATAAATGTATAATGTACAAATGATACTTTTGGAGAAACATTTGAGAATATTATATTAACCTCTGTTAATGAACAAATCTGCATCAATATAAATAATAAAATTATAATCATTAATCAACAAACCGGTCATAGTAGATCTTCTCTTGACTGTGTACCCAGTAGAAATGGTAGGTGGTAGCGCGTGTGTGTTGACAGGGGGGGGGGGGGTCTCTTCATTAGTCTCCTCATAATTAACACCTGGGCACACCTATACTGGCTAGGTAACAAGGTGTGATTCGATTGTTTTTATAACAATTATCGGTAGCCCACCCTCCTTAGATGTTTCTAATTAATGTAAAAAATTACGGTTGTGATGAAAGGCCACCGGTTTAATAAAGAATTTCTATTGAATTGATTAAGTCCCTAAGTATCTTTATCGAGTCCCTAAACGTCGTAATGTAAGTCACGAAAGGTCCAGGACCCGAAAGGTCTGGGTCACGAAACGTCTTGTGAACCAAGAAACGAAAGGCCCGGGTCACGAAAAGTCTTGCATCCTTTACATATATCGCCGAACAAATCGCTCGAATAATGATAATTACGGTCAGTTATATGTGATAAGAAAATAATTTGATAAAAAAAAATATGTGACTAAACATTTCCTCAATAAGTGCATCGAAGTTATTTATTAGTTTTTTATGCATAAATATAATAAAATCAAAAATCGAATCACTTACCTGTTTGTTTGCGTTATTGTGTCCATCCCGCGTACGATTTAATTTTACCGTAGCACAGGTAAGTAAGTTATCTCACTCGAAGAATATTCGGTTTTAAGATTTAATTATTCATTTTGAGTACTACATTAATTGATAAAATCATTTAATTCTTAAATTTCGTTGCATTCCTATATTTTGAATGTATAGGATAGGATAGGATAGGATAGAGCTTATTTGCAGGATAGGATGCAGGATACAGGATATAGGATAGGATCGGATAGTTTTGTCATCTTTCACGATAGCAGCACTGTAGATGAGGCATTGAAATAGGGCCTCAATATAATCTTGATCAGTTTGTTGTATTTTGAAGAAAGCAATCACATAGTGATGTTGAATTTAAGTTTTTTATGCGATGTTGAATTTGAGTTTTTAGTTCGGATAATTAGATTATAAAATTTTAATTGCTTGATGCTATTCAGTTGAAAAAAAACCCCAAAAATTATACTTTTCAAATCAGAATAAATCATCCTTGATTATTTGGTGTTTTTTTTAAATCCATATTATCAGGATGTTTCATGTGACAAAAACAAAACTGCCAAATTTTATTCAGGGATCATGTTATTTTTTCTAAACAATCAATAATCTAATAGGTTTTAACGAGAAAAGCATATTACCCATAAAGAAGGCCTTTTATCCCTAAATTATTTAATGTAGATTCCTTATTTTATGCGAGTACTTAATTCTGCCATTCAGCCATATTACATTAAATCGCGAAAACATAAAATCGCGAATGTCGAATTTTATCATGGTTTCATATAGTTTACATCAGTCCAAAAAATAAAAGCCAGACTTTGGAATTTGCTAGATGTGCTTCTCGCGATTTTACATGGATATTAATTCCTCGCGTTTGGTTAGGAATACAGTAGCATTCTGACGTTTGGTTTTTTTGTTTACGCTTTTTAAAGCGGTGTACTTGATTTGGTGATATAATATCACTTAGAAATTGTTACAGTTATGATATGAAGCTGATATTTGTTTCAAATAAGAACTCCCCAAATTTCCTTTCCAATTGTTTTGAATTTGATCAACCAATGAACCAACAGAAGAAACTTTCAAAGTAATGTAGCTGTTTCAGATCTCATTTCTCACAATGCAACATCTGTATATGTTACATGTATTTTAAGCTAATGCTTGTTATGTCCACTTAATGCTATGCTAACTACTTTTGGTATAAATTACATATTAAGAATGCATTTATTGTTCAAGTAGCAGCACCCATGATTGTCTATGCGCGTTAGGTACAATGTGGCATTTGGCTGGTATTGTTTTGGAAACCAGTTCTGAAGCGGAATTACAGCAATCGATGCGTGTATTATAAATACATATAGAAGTATGTTGGTATTATATTATTTTTATTAACCAATACACTGCAAAATGTTTTTGTATTTTGCTAATATAAACCGTCTTACTTCCCAAATCATTTTCAAATTACAGACAGTTTTAACCAGATAGGATAAGTCACGCTTCACTTCACGAACTTGGTTTTCTTTACATGTTCACCTGTCAAAAGCCATAACATTTTACAACATCCCTTTATTTGAAAGGAATAACTAGCTTAATGAATCAAAGAAAACTGAAATTTTGTTTATATAACTTCGCGGGTTTTTAAATAGTTTTTTTTAAAATTTAAAACAAATTATTTTATGAAGACCTTAATAGATTAAGTTAAAACCGAACTTTTAGAAGAATAAAAAAATAAAATAAAAATAAATCAGCAATTATTGTGATAATTGACGTGTCTAGAAATAGGTTTAAAAATACATATCCTTAAATCACTCATACCACTTGGACACAAAAAATTTAGCTTTATTCGTTTAGAGCCATAATCCGATTAATATTTCCTGACAAAAAAAAACAATATAAAGCGTTGTTCCTTTTACACCAAAAAAAATTGAAGGTGAATTTTGACGTGCCATTCTTATTTGTTGCCTTTAAGTATGAGAGGCAAAGAAAACAGTATTGACACTCATTATAGATAAATATATTATCGATTTATGACGACAATACACACATGTCATTTATCATTCATCTGCACTCATCAGGCCGTATGAACTTGAGAACAAAAGCTTCCAGATGACTGAGACTCCACTGTACTTGATGTTGAATTTTATTTTGGTTCACAAATGTATTACCACTTTGTATCAGACATATTTTTGTTCCAAGTCGATAGCATCCCGCAATACTTAACAATTGAAACTCAATTGTTTTGTGATAATGGACTTTGTAAACCAATTGACAAATAAGGCGCCAAAGTTCTCTTTATATTGAATTATTTTAATCCTCAACAAACGTTAATTTAGCAAGTGTTTTTAAGATAAAGAATAATAAAGACACAGCCTTAATTATGGTTTCTGTTAATGATTTAAATTCATGAAAACTTCAAGACTTTTTTTTTAACTTTAAATTTGCAAGAATTTCAAAGACAATATCGGTGTAAATCCTTTCTTAGAATAGCGATTTTTTTAAAATAGTGGTAAGTCTATTCGATATCTTATAATCTATGTGCCACATCTAAAAAGGTTGCTTCCACACCAATGGCTACCTTCTTTACTGAACACGTAATGAAGAAAAATTAATCAACTTAAGATATAATCGTTTTGAATTTGTTGTTAATCAGTTTGTTTGCAAATAGGTAATGCAGAAAATATTATTTAACTTAAGATATTAACTTTTTGAACTTGTTGTTAATTAGTTTTTAAATAGGATGGTACATCAAAATAAGACAAAACGTCATCTGCAGCCTCCAAAGAACCCTCTCCCAATCCGTTATGTTCAGCACCCCAGTAACCATGATTTATGTATATATTTTCTTGTGGAAAAGGTCGAGTGAGATATCTCTTGATATCGTACCACCTTGATCCAGGTTTCCACTCCACCCATCCACCATTATAAGGATATTTGTTCCAGATAATCATCATCCCATCGATGGGATCTGGAATACTATTTACATGTATGTTGTACACTCTGGATAACTGTAAGTGAGCCTGTTTTACAACTTCGTCCGTGACTCTTGTCTCGTCACATTTCTTACTGATTAATTTTCCAATGTTCTGTAGTCGGCTCCAAAATGGTACAGCATTAGTTTCTGCATATGAAATAAGAAGAACTGCCTTCCCAGTCCGTGAAATACCCCAATTATATGACTGTCTGTACGGAAGATCGGATTGGGTATAGGTGAAATTATGTGATCCTCCTAGCCACCATGGATAGTTGTAAATCAGGAAAATCTTTGAGGATTGCACGTCTACCACTGAATTCAGTGTAGACAAGAATTGAGGATTACTAAACTGTGGCATCTGTATTTTTAGGACAGGAACTTTTGGTATTGCAAGTATAACATTTCGAGAATAAACAAAAAAGTAATGTTTAGTAGGCATAATATTGCCTTTGATGGAAACAGTTTTTCTGAACTTCAATTGATATATCCCTTTCTTTTTTCTTAATACTTTCACAAGCTGGCTATTCAGATGGAGGGCATGGCTGGAATGAAATACAAAGCATAAAAACTCGAAGAAAAATTGGTCACTGAGATGTTTTTAGATGATAAGCCTTAAGCTTTTTGGTTTTCAATAACATTATAAAAAATTCATGATACGAGTCGGCGTCAAAATTGCTGCGATATTCTATTAAGTCAGATAAAATATTACCACTTTGGATTAGATACAAGAAACTTCCTCATGAATTCTACAGGGAAGGAATTCATCCCCGTCGGAACTGTCACATATGAAGGAAGGTCTGTAGGTCTAGTGTTTTCCTCCTCGAATCCTTGTCGAGTTTTTAAAAAACGTTCATTGCTCTGTGCAAGACCCAAGCCAAAGTGAAAAGCACTGCTGTCTCTGATATATTTTCGAGCCTCCAAACTGATACCAGTTTTCTGTATAACGTCTTTATAGCTGTTGATGAAAGATAAAATTTATTGTTTAGTAAAAAAAAAACCTGTGATAAATCGACAAAAGGTAACTGTCTGGAGTTTGGATTTTTTTCAGCACAATACTGGATTGTAAAACGTGCTAACATTATTCATTAACATTGTTGTTTATGCCAATGGGCACGCGGTTTAATTCAAATTATTATTACATTCACTGAATTTTTAGATAAAGTTATATTTGAAAAGAAAATAATAAATTGTTCATAGCGAGGAGACAAAGTAGGTTAACAACAACACTAATATTAACTTTATCCAAGCAAAAAACTGGTTCTGCTACACACAGCTGATGAGGTTCGAAGAAAAAATCAATTCAACAAAATAAAATCTCTTTTAAAAGAAAATATGCATGCATATAAGCTAATAAAAAAGTTCAACTTTAGCGCAATTTATAAATAAGTGCTTCAAGAGAACGTTATCCTATTGTAAGAATATTTGTATCCCCGTACAGATTTATTCTACTATATAGAGACACTGATCTTCACAAATGCATTTATAACCGTTCGCTGGGCATTTATACAAATAAAAATATTTAAGGGAAAATTATATCAAGGTATAAACAATTAAAAAAAAGACTGATGCATTTGTCTAATAGAAAGAAAGACAACCTCTGAAGATATACAGAAACTCCATCGATGGTGGTAGCGTTAAAATGTTCGGCCCTTGGGTTCGTACCATTATAGTTAGTGTAAGTTTCAGAAAGTAATCTGAAACAAAATGAATTAAAAACCATACGGTATTGATGTTTGAAAAAACAATTTACCTCAATTAGTGTAGTTAATCATTTGATGAGATGAAATGATTTAACAAACAACCATGTTTCTCATTTAAATGATGATTCTGAGCAGAAACCTTGACAAATCTCGAGGGTCCATGTGCTCCTCTGGTCTTAGTTTGTACGGAGTTCGGGGTCCTCCTAACTCGTATGTTCTAAGACGTGTATTACGCAGGTATAGAATCGTTCGCTCAGGAATTCTACCTCCACCTTCAGGAAAAGGAACAAAGGTTAGCCCAAGCTCCCGTCCTGCCTTGATCATCCTAACATGGTCTTCGGGTCTTAGTCTCATTGCTCCAAAATCGACAGGAAGATCCGGTGCATCAGGAAAGTATTTTGAAAACATCCTCCCTCCTACCCGGTCTGAGTATTCATATATCCCAATCTTCCACCCCTTGTCCCGGAGTCTCCATCCTGTATATGAACCGCCTATACCGGCTCCTATTATTGTAACGTCTTCAATGTGGTTTCCTTACAAAAATCGGTAAAAAAATAAAATTAAAATTCTAAGACATCCCATACATTTTCATTTAATCGATTTCTTTTGTGATTAGTGAATAATGGGAAGAAATTGATTGAACACACTTTTTTAAATGTTTAAAAATCTCAATATGATGTGTTTGTATGGTTATTGGTTTGTGAATGTGGGACTGTTGTAGATGTATTTAAAATTAGATATTTAGCTTATTCAAAATAAGTTTTTTAAAATAAAATATCATGTTAAGGGTCCTCTATACACCCGGGAAAAGTTATGCATACAAGCTCGTTGTTTTACATCTTTTATAAATATGGATTTCTAGCAAGTGTTTGAATTAAAAATGTCAGGAAAAAAATCAATTGGGGGATGACCTTTTTTAAAATTTTATGTTCCCCGTTATTTTATATTTTATTCGTGAAAATCAAAGTCCCTTCGAGATTCGTACTCGGGGCCTGCGATAAGGTAGGTCAAAGCTACACCCATTGCGCCACAGAGATTGACACCAAATTTTGGAGATTTTAATTGTTACACAATGCGTAAAAATCGCCATACCGATTTTGTGAATTTTATATATTTTTATACAAATTTTGTGACATACCGTCATAAAAGTAGAAATTACGAGATGTCATAAAAGATTTGTATCTCATTGAATACATATTTTTAATCTGATCAAGAAAAGCTATATTTAAAAGTATTGTTGGCGAGGTATTTAAAGCTTGGGAAACCTTTTTTTAATCATATGTTAACTTGGTTGTTTAGAACTTCATGCTTGTATTTTTACGAAGTAAAAATTTTTGAGTTATTGAGTAATAGACAATGTATTTCGTTTTTATAAAATGAGGAAATCAGACATATCATATTGAGCGGTTAATAATATGTTTTAAATTTTTACCAGGTGAAAGTGTTTAAGTTTAGTTTTTGGCTGGAATGAATTGCTGAAAATAAAGACAATGTGTTTAAGTTCGACATTTAAATTATGGTTATATATACAGGCATCATATTTTGATTGAGTAATTTAACAGTTTATATGTGTTGATATAGATTACGCCATTTGTTTATATGATAATTAAAGATATATTCACATATTCTGGTTGTTTTAATTTCACAGGCAAAAACGAGCTGCGAAATGCAAGAATTTCATTTTCCTAATTTGTAAAATATTTCTTTTTTATATTATAAAGAAGTCGCGTGCTTGCTAGCAGTAGGAAACGTGTGTCGCGAATTAAACATGATTCCGGCTACTGATGTTTTACAATACGATTACATGGTTATGACTAAGTTCTAAAATTTGAATATATTTTTTCAAGGTTTCTGGTGATATTTGTTGTCTTTAGTTCAATGTTAAAATTCATGACAAGTATAACTATTTTTCAGTTAAATATAGATATAAACAGCTTTGGTTAAAATTACGTATTTTATTCTGGTAAAGTAATCCCTTCCTGTCGGTCTTACTGACCAGTATTATCATACATATGACAACCAACCTGCATCCTTGTTTATTAGTGCCTCAATCCATTATATGCGTCTTTTCATTCCAATAACTGCTCATTTTGTCAGTACATAATTGTACTTTTGAAGTATAATTGTAAGGTGATTGTTATTTTACAGATAATCAATTATTATAAGTATGTCACGCCATTAGGGTCCTAAAAGTAATTTACATTTACTTCTAAGGTTTATAATAATACATGAAGTTTTGTATTGCTATTTTTGTAGATTGTTTTCTATATTTGTTGTAGTTTTTACCAAATTTTTACACGACGGCAACCTTTACCACACAATAAAAATTAAAACAGTGTGACTTTTGCAGTGCGTGGTTACCTATCTGCCTGCACGAGACAGAATGATATATAAGCTTGGAGTAACAATTGACCACATCTTCCTATTAATAGTAAGTGCATTCTTTTTTCAAATCAGTATGTTCAGCAGGATTTCAAGATAGTGCGTGAATTACATCAACGAATAAAGACCGTATACATATTATGAAAATTAGCTGTCAAATTTAAACAACTTCCGACAAAAGTTTAAAAAGGCCCTTCAAAAATTAAAAAACTTATTAGCATTACTTTAATTTATTATCTCATTAGAAAAAAGCACATTTTATTTTGGGAAATATGACATTCCACACCGAGCTTTTGAATGGTAAATGAAAATTTGATTAACTTTGCGTCAAGGGTTCCCTGACTGATGAAAATAATAGGATGTAACGATTAAACATGAACAGTTGATGTATCAATTTATGCATTTCAAATCAATAATAATTCAGAGTCGTTTTTCTTACTAAAATATTAGACAAATGGTTTTTAAATCATTATATTGTATCATTTCTTTTTAGTTTTTTAACATCGTATTCAAGCATTGAACGTTTGTTATGTTAGCCATATAACACTTACTTGTGCAAACACATTAAATAAGGCGCTTTAGTGCGGATTGATAAATTTTGTATATAATCAATGCGTTAAACTAGTACAATTGTGCCCTAAAAAACTCCAAAAACCATAAAGTTGTACAGTAATAATAGGCATTAGCAGGAACATTCACGAAACTTTCCTTCGATATGAAATAAGTGTGTTCCTAAGATATAACTTATGAAAAAAGTTAGAAACATCCTATGACCAGCTTAAGACACATCTTGAGACGTAGCTCGACGGTAACTTAGGAACATCTTAAGTTAGGATATTTTAACCTACTAAAATCATTCATAATTTTATAGTACTTCATATAGGTAGAATTTCAGAGACTCACACAGGAATAAATCATTAAACATTTCGACAGGGAAAATAAAACACGAGTTGTTATCTATCTCAAAAATATGATAATACAGTTTATCAACATTAAGAATTTTCTTTTGATTATTTTTCAGAATGAAGTGATTAAAAATGAAGAATGATAATACATGACAACAAACAGATGTAGATTTATCTTAAGCATAGGAGATTTAAATAATTTTTGGTATATGATAAACGCAATGAATGTTGCTTATGCAGTGTAGTTACATGTATTAAAAATAAGTGAATACTTTTCATCTATCGCCAAACAGAGACGAGGCAGTATTTGTAAAGAAAAAAATTCGAAAAGAAATTCGTTTTATTCTTCGGCGTTAAGGCACACACGTTGCAATAAAGAAGGCAAATATTTCGGAGTCCCTCTCCAGATATGTTGAAATAAACGTACACGATATTTAAGTTGATAAAGTGGGTATTGCAGTAGAATAAATTAGTACCCCCCCCTCCCTCCCCACCCCCGCCGGATTAGGAAATTTTTTGGTTGACGTTTGAAAGGAAAAATTGACCGGAAAACTTAATCAATGCGCGTAACAATATATTTACAAATCAGCGACAATATAATTTATCGAACTCAAGAATAATTTGCCACAGATAAACAACTTAAATCCAGTTCAACCCAAACCCCCCATCCTCTTATCTATCCAATTCGCCACCCAAATATAAAATATCTTTTGATTCCCCTGTACTTATGCAATATTTAACATATTTTGTGGTCAAAATAGCAACTCAAGTCTTGAAATTCTGTAAATTAGCAACAAGTTTATTTCAAGGGGGGGGGGGGGTGTTGTTTCCTATATAATTTTTGACCGCCCCTTTTAATTACTGGCAATATATGGAAGACTGGTTTTACAAAAATACCCGTTTTTCTGTTTTAAGCACATGTTGTTCTGTAATGTAATCAACGTTTGTTTATCAAGAAAGTCGTTTTATGGAAAGAGGACTTCAATACGGTGTATAGTGTTGTGTAACGAATTTTTACTTTCGACTTTCAGTATTTTGTACTCAGTCTGTTTATATTACCCAAAATAACGATCTTACCATTGCATTTTCCTAGAACAAGCCATGCCAAACAGAGTAATTCCGTTACGACAATCATCACTGTGCCACCACTAACTGAAATGTCTCCCTTCTTTTGTTTTCAAACTTAAAAAAGGGTATAACATAAATGATGGTTTCTAATGAAAAATATTTTAAGGGTATTCAAGATCTTTTATGATATGAATAAAATAATGTATTTTGAAAATGCAGATTATTTTAAGTGTCACTGAGACACTGAAAATTTTTTTTCTTTTTAAAGAAAAAATAAATTTTCAATGTTTTAGAAATGCATTTCATAACAGGTCTAGCCTAACCACATATTTTTAAATTTTATCTAAAGGACACATTTTTAAATTTAATACACGAAGGAAAGAAAAAAATCGTCACTTACCTACCAAAAAAAACCCAAACACAATACACAAAGAGAAATATTATGACCATTTATATACAACAGTACATGTTAGCATAAAAACCATTATGAGAAATACATTTAGAAAAAAGGTTAATGAATTTCATGATCGATGTCATCAACGGGGAACAAACGTTGGCTCATTTTATACTCCATTTTAAACCATAAACTTTTCTTAAAATAGATGAACTGATAATAGTTTTCTAAGCAAAGGTTTTACATGTCACATTTTATTCGGCAGAAAATTCGCCTCACTGCTGTTTACCACAAATTAAAAGCACAAAAGACTCGCATTGAATCTAATAAATTTTAAAGTCAGAGAGAGAGAGAGAGAGAGAGAGAGAGAGAGAGAGAGAGAGAGAGAGAGAGAGAGATTTAATTTGTAATTCACTGAAAGGAGATATTGTTTTCAATTCAGTTTTCCAGAGACCTAAAGAGTTGACAAGGTTCAGCATTAGGGCGCATGGAGTTCATATAATCTGACATTTGTAAATGACAACTACACCTAAACATATTGAGAAAAGAAAGCAAAGGCTAGGTAAACCATAACATACTGAGAAAGAAAAAAAAACCCAAATCTGTTATGCATTTAAGTTAACTAAATCTGGGTTCATTATTGAAATCATACTTTTTAATGGATAACGATAGAAAAAATATATCATCTGTATGAGTGAGCTAGAGGAAAACGACCAAATGACAGAATGTGTGATTAGTTTAATGCTTTTCGTTAGTGATTATATGCTTTTCTCGTCTGAAGAAGATAAATTACATTTATATTTAAAAAAAGAAATTTATTACTACATCCATCATAACAAGAGGTAGTTTTGATAAGATTAAAACACATACATGTATTTAAATACATATGAAACGCCAAGAAGAAACGATATCAGTGAATTACTGCACTTACATGTAGCGCCGGGTTTCGGGGTTTTTTGGGTCGCGTCTGTTGCGTTTATTTTTTAACCTAATATCACTTTTGCTTAATTTATTAAAGAGTCTTGTCAACTTTTAACATAAATTAAGATTAAGACTGTGAAATATTAAGCTCATGTTATGTTTTTCTACTAACAACTTTCAATAAAAGTAGAATTTTCGCTTATCTACGAAAGACGAATAGGGCCACAAAAAAGAATAATTTTATCTCGTCATTACTTACGTACTTACGAGAAATGATCTCGTTATTACGAGTTAATTATCTCGTTATTTGTAAATTTATACTATTTAATAACATACTCAGTAAACCAAAAACTAATGTAGTAGTGTTAAGAGAGTATATATAAAACATTCTTGAATCATTGTGTGTAACAAAACACCAAGTGATTGATTGTTTTGTTTTCATCAGGTGCAAGGACATTTCACAACAGCATATCATATAAATAGGTCATATTTGAATTTCGTCATCTCAAACTTTTCCCCAGAATTGAAGTATATACATTTTTCCTTTTAAAATGAACAAATTGAGGTCACTTTAGACGCCTAATTAATCGTCTAGAGAATATAAAAATGTGTTTTAACACAAGACATTATTGCATTAAAATCTAGTTCATTTTAGATAATGATTAAGAGAAATAAAGTACGAGTTATCGTGAATGTTGCAGAATAACCTCCGAGGTTAAGAAATGTTGTTTTGAAATATAAAAGCCGAGGCGTTAGCCGAGGCTTTTATATTACAAACAACATTTCGAGACCGAAGAGGTTTTCCTGCAACATTCACAAAAACAAGAATTTGATTTCTATTCTTCTAACAGCCCAGTATTTCTACAGTTCGTTTCTCCTATAGAGAGACGATTTAGGTCATTTTGACGGCTGTTCTGTGTAACCCCAACAATTTTGTTAGTGATTTTTACATATGTATCGATCAAAGGAATCACATGCAGACGAAAGAATTTTTCTTTGGATTTTTAATACTCTTTACTTAATTATCAAATATCTTTGAATCATGTTCCTAATATTTTAAGGACAATTTAATACGCTTGTTACTACTACACGTTATATATTTATTGTAAAAACACGCAGTGAAAATGTGCTTGGGAGGTGCTAGGAACAGCCGCATTTATATCTTAAAAATAAACATTTGAGTCAATAAACATCGTTTTGACTGGAACTAACACGTGAAATTGACATGGTTTGAAAACTTTTTACGTTTTGAAGTTGTACTTTCATGATCACTGCGAGACAAATAGGTATTTCTGATCTGATAATTTACTGATGACGTTCGTGGTATATTGGAGAATAATGTCCGCGGCATCTCTTTGAACTTGGCAATAACTGTAGCAGAATATTAGATAAATAAAATTACAAAACACATACACTCGTATCAAAACCTCACAGATCATATGTGGTTCTCCTCATAAAAAACAAAACAAAACATATATCTATTTTGGTGGGAATTCGGGTTTTTTTCGTTATGTTTTTGTGTTTTGTATTTGTAATGTACTGTTTTACTTTTATTTATTATTATTTATTATATATATAAAAAATAAGAATTCATGGTGGCTTAATTTTCGTGACATTTAGGGATAGCCCTTTCCACAAAATTAAATCGACAGAAACAAATTTTGAAAGAGGTACTTACCAAAACTGAAATACGACGCATCGAAGACATATCATATAGAGCAAAAAATCAAAAAGTCCAAAATCACGAAAATTGGCCCCTACAAATTTAAATGATTGCACAGTATATGTCTAGATCTGTAATGGATTCAAAGGATACTCTGGCATTATTTACTCTGTGAATATCAAAAAAATGTTTCCTCAAGGATTTAAGAGACTGTGTAACAAACAAATACAAAAAAAATACTCGCTTCCACAAGCATTTAAGTAACATATACCTGCATTTAAATTCAACTGGTCTTCTGATGTTTGACAGCAACATGTATTTAATGTTATAACAGTTTTCATCAGATATTTAGCTGCATTTTATAACGCCTTTTTGTCTAAGCCAGATCAGATTAAACAGCGTCTATAGCCGGGCTCTCTTGGAAAGCAAATCGACAATGATACTATAAAGAGCACACTTCAAAGGTCAACTTAAAACCATACAGCGTCAAAGAAAAACCTCCTGCTACACCAAATATAAGAAATAGAGTCATGTTTTGTCAGATATGTCTAAGCATTCTGGACACATTTACAATGCGCATGAATTTCCATGAACTACTTTATTAACCATTGGCATTCGGTAAATCGAAGAAATTGGGGATTCATTTCATAACACTTGTTTCAAAATTCAATGCACTGTTGATTTATTTCTTCTAGACAGAAATATTTTTGTGATAGCTTTTTACAAAATTTAGTCGCCGCTCTCTTATGCTATACGGACATTAAAAGCATAGAGAGAAAAGGAGAGAGAGATACTGACAGTCTTAACTACACAATATATATAATAAAAAATCAAAAGAGCTTGGCTTTCGGCATTTCAATACTTTGATTTTAAGTAGTATCAAATAGTGAATTTTGGAAGAACATAAAAATAAAATCCTTGGTTTTCTAGATATATTACAAATTTTTGATAATCGTTTTACCTTAAAATGGAATGACATCTACATCGTTTCATTCATGTTGTAAGCTTCCTTTACATCTAATAAAAATCAATATTATTTTCATGGATAATAGGAAATAATCATTACATTAATACTGTGCCATCTGTCTTACACCAAGCTCAGAGCCAATTAATATAATTCAATATAAACTTGTAATATAGTACAATGATGGCCGTTTTGTTATTGTAGAGAGTATAATTGTAATCTTGTGTAAAACTCTAGCGCAGGTTGTTCCTAGTTGGATCGAAGCATTGCTTATTGTGTATATATACGTGTATTTGGGTGCGTTTGTAGGTTATTGTTTGGGTGTGTTGGTGTGCAAAACCTTGTTGAAAAGATTGGAAGAAATTAAAATATTGGAGTTAGAATCATCAAACATGTAATACTAGATAACTCGTCATATTCCTTCTCATGTAATTGACAAAGCCTGAAGATATAATATATAATTAAAAAGATACACACCAGATTCAGCTAACACCATCACTCGAACTGAACAAGTTAAATTTTTAAGTTTATTGTCTATTTGTATTGATAACACAGGATGAATCTCTGCCATTCAGTTAACTGAAAGGTGACTGATAGGTAACTGAAATGTGGCTGAATGGTATAGCTATGCCATTCAGTCACCTTTCCAGACCATTCAGTTATCATTCAGTTGACTGAATGGCAGAGGTTCATTCTGTGTATAAGTTGACGTTTTCCAAGGACACAACGAATTTAAAAGCATGTGAATTATGTAACTATACATTAGAATACTTTGTATTACTGCGTATTGCACAAATTGTTACCTTTCTGGATGGGAAGCTTCACTTAGTAATAGTCCTGTTGTATTAATGTTGACATCAATTAAACAGTTTGTTGATTTGAAAATACCGGATATCGGTATTTTCCAAGCTAACAGTTCAATAAATAGTTTAACCGACCTATATGGCTTTATTGAACGACTAGCTACATACGCCAATGAATAGGAAAATACAATACAAAATGGACCAGTGCATTTTTTTTTATATACACGATCTAGTATGTTCTAAAATCCTGGTTTATATAATAAATACATGGAGGCAATAAGAGGAAATAGGTTCTAAATAATTGCACATTAAGTGCACATGCACATATAACAGTAACCACAATATTTTATCTAGCTACCGCCAAAGATCTTAATCGATGGAAGAGATATTGTTCCCACATAAATGAGAAAAAAAAACGCCATTAATTTGTATGTACAGTTCTATATATATATATATATATATATATATATATATATATATATATATATATATATATATATATATATATCATCATCAATCCAGACAGTAAGAGTATTAAAAAATGTGATACTTAAATAAGAGTTTCATAATGTTGGTCAGTTTTAAATTCTAATTCTTCACTGGACATTTGCTTAAAGCTTAAGAATCTCGAATTATTTTATTTTGTGTTAAGAGGGTTTGATGGTCGTGGGCAATAATGACAATACTGGTCTCCCAAACAATGGAGCCCTGTATAAAGATAAAGGGAAATGTTCAGGTTTTAAAGCTCTAATAAATAAAATAGTTCTGAATTATAGTTTATAGCTAAAAATTCATATCTAAAAAAATTAGGTAGATCCGATAGCTAATATAGATTCTTTTAGATTAATAAAGGATATAACACTGCATACAATTTATTTACGCAAGTACTCCAATACCTGTAATTACTATAGTATTTAAATATAGATTGTAAAATGAGAAAATCAAGTGAAATAAATTTTCAAAAATTTATCTTAAAGACTTTTAATTTATTTGCATGTATACTCTCTTATGAAATAAAGACTTTTAATTTATTTGCATGTATACTCTCTTATGAAATAAGAACCAGACTTAATATCAACTACATCTCATTTATCATGTGAAAATAAAATGTTACAAAATGAGAAGGTCTGTAAAAAAGGCAATGGATATTTTAACTTCTTTTAACCCATGTGGTATGAATTCACTTTGAAAAAACGCCCTTTGTACACAATTAATGTCGTGTTTGATTATTAACCTTAACATGAAAAAATGACAGTAACAAACTGCCAGCTATCTAAAATATCCATAAAACGAAATACAAATCCAAAGCAAAACAACAAGGACCTCTAAAAAGATAGAGGTAGGATCAGGTACCTAGGAGGAGTGAGCATCTTCTGATGACATCAATTAAATTACAATTATACTTGTACAATCGCTTCTCAGCGATATAATATGTTATAAGTCCCTGGTCCTGTTTTCTATGATGGTTCAAAAGATAGAAGCAATTATATTTTTACCTTTTCTTGGAATTATAAGATTTTCAAACCTGATCAATGAAAGATTTTAATAAGTATTTTTTAATGTCTAAACATTCAAACGAAATTTAAGTGTTGTAAGAAAATGTAGTTGGTGTGAGGTCAAGAAAATATTGACAAGTCTCCCTGAAATGTAATTTTATATGACGTAGCGGATGTATATTTTTCAAGTATATTTTACTTTAACCAATATTTTATCATGCAAACAATTATGTAAAGGGTTTGACATAAGACACAGCATATTCATTGAAGAATATGCCTAAATTGTAAAAGTAGGAACCTAAGGGCCAAAGAGAATCTCAGTAGTATTTGCCCGGGGCTGAAATTCATCGTGGGTTGATATAAAGTGGCAAATAGAAAGATTTTTCTAACATATATTTGTATCTTGTAAAATCAACTAAAAAACTATTTGGAAAAATATCTGAGTTTCCCATGATAAAACCTTACATGTATATCAAATAAACAGCTAAATTGTAATCTGATTATTTTTAAAAAGATGTAACGTATTTAACAAATATAAGCAATTGTACCGGATTATGGAAAGGAAAACACAACGTGTTACAAGTACATATATCACATCCTAAATAAAAAAATGTTACAATTTTAACAACATTACCAATTTTACGAGTACGTACAACACATATATTATTTCATAGTGTATTCTTTTATGTAATTTTGTGTGTCAAATAGTTTTGTGTTTGATTTGGGTTAGTCAGAGTGAACAAATAAGCAAGTTTTACTCCCGACAATGAAGCGGCAGGCAATAATCAATTTAAAAAAGTTACTTATAAAGATAATGTAATTTTGCAAGATATATACTAGTTTATGTTTCTGCTATTAACATTTGTTCTATGAGTGTTGCAATTTGTAATACTAACGAAAAATATTCCTATTTTCTTAAATATAAAATAGGCATTTAATACAGCAAATGTTAGACAATGTATGATGCAAAGTGCAGTTTGAGTGCAAGTTTGTTCAATACGTTGAATTTTCCTTGTACACACCACATGTTTATAATAGAGATAATTCATACAGTCACACATATTCTGCCGATCGAAAAATAAATTGATTATATTAAATATTTCGATATACTGTTCTTTTTTATGACATGCCAATGATTTCTTTTGTTATTTGGTAGATACCAATACTATTAACAACGATCCTTATATCAATTTGACATGGCTAAGATGCATGTTAAACTAATGCAATACAGGACACCCATTCCAAAGAACAACGGAAGTTATTGACCGAAATATGCCGTGTTTAAAATATGCACAGCACAAAGTATTTTTAAAAGCCTTGATGTTATCAAATCTAGTAGTATATAACTTATCGGTGTGACTTAAACATATAAATCATGGAATTTATGCTGAAAACTTCTGTTTCAAACAAGACGTTGAAATTTTAAACGCAACGCCATGCATATTTACGAGAGAAGTTTATCAGTGTTGTAAAAAACACACAGATATCTCTGCAGTTTCAGGCTTGTGAACCGCAAATAACAAGTTTAAATCTGCATGCGGCTGATTTCATTGAACTTTTGAAATTATAAGTTTTAAATACAAAATTATATATATTTTCGCCTACATGTATATGACATAGATATATACTTCTGATGCATTATGCAACATTACATCTTTCATAATCAAGTAATTTTATGTTAATTTGAGAAACCATTCCAAGGTGTACTGAGTCAGTTAAATACAAGAACCTTACGTCTTCCATTGGTTATTCACTAAAGTCCAAGAGGCAAAAGAAAAACTCTAAAGCTTTCATAACCTTTCTGATAACAATTTTTAATTTTAAATGCATTAACAAAACGAAGAAAGTAGGGAACCTTGGGTGGGGGATCCTCGACTGTCAGCAAGTTTCAAAAGAAAATTTAACTGGTCATTTTAATACATTATTTAAATGATACAGCGATTACAACAACTGGGCATTTGTTGATAACAAGAAATGTTATGTTTGTCTTGATTTGTACGAGTTCTTTCTCAAATTCCGCCATTATCAGGTTAACCGTCAAGATCGTTTAACGCCATTATACGTTTATCATGAACATCGTTTATCCTTTTCTATCCTGTATCAATCCTATCCTGTCGTGCGTGTTTACTGTCCTATCGTGTATCAATCCTATCATTCGTGCGTGTATACTATTCTATCGTGCATTCCTATTTTATCGTGCGTGAATCCTATCCTATCGTTTATCTTGTAAAAATAACGTTGCGGGTACTGTAAGTATAGACCTTGTAAGATTTTTTTAAAGTCGAGGAATTAAAGTAAAAATCGATAGAAAATAATAGCCTGGCACTGTAAATTCTTCATACTTAGTAGAGAGACTAGAGAATTCAATAAAAGCAGTATGTGTGTGTGTCTGTGTTTGTGTGTATGTTTTACGAAGTCTGATTACAATGTTTAAAAAAGTACGCTAGAGCATACTTTTAGCATTCCATTGGAAGACCCTATGTATAAAAAAATCAACTTTAATCTGAATGTAATCTGAATACTATTAGCAAGAACATAGAATAGCATACATACAAGTAGGCCTGATTATTACAATCTAAATTAAGAATAAATAATTTATTAAAGCAAATCATCTTTTTGTTTCATACCTTCACTATCGATTGCTATGTTTCGATTTAATACCAAAGTAGTACCAGTCCCCTCTCCACTTTTCCATTCTAATTTACAGTCATCTGATGGTTGACAATCTGATATCTTTGAACACGGGATCTTGCAGTAATGGAACATCTCGCATGTAACTGTGTCACTTGGTTCTCCACGAAAGGCAGCAGGGGCTTTAAAGATATTCTTTTATTTTCGAGATACACAAGACTGTGCACAAGCTTAACATTTTTATGAAAATTGTATGTATTAGAGAAACAGAAATAGCAAGGTATACAAAATATATTCTCACCTGCCTCATTTAGTTAAGCAAACGATGATACAGACGAACCAAACTCATTATGGGCTAAACAATAATACATTCCAAAATCTTCTTTAGTAAGGTTTTTAAATGCAATTTCACCACTTTCCCCATTTACAACCACTCGATCATTTGTTTGAAGTTTGACGTTATTCTTAAACCACTGATAACTGTAAAGTGTATTGTATATAATAAGATAAAAACTCACAAAAATACCAAAACCAAAATCGGTATTATAATTATAAAAAAGAGAAATATGATCGGTACCTTATAATCCCATTCTTTGCCTCGCACTTTAGAATAAAAGGAATTGGATGTTTAGCTTGAACGTAATACTCAAGTTCAAACACGGATGTTATCCATGGAGGCAGATTTGCTGATTGTGTTCCTTTAAAACCACAAAATGATAATGTTATAACTTTTTTAGAGAATTGCTATGAATCAACGAATAATGATACAACACCGCTTATTGATGAAAGTATAATAAAGCGTGACAATTGAAATATTATCGTTATCAATTTATGCATTGGCGTTTGATATTGTCAAACACTAATGCTTTACTAAATAAATGCTATTGGAATCCTACAACTTACCTTCAGAAATAAAGACAATCAGTTCTGTGAAAAACATCACAATGAATTTTGCCTTGTAATCAGACATGTTATCGGAGAGAATTTATCATCCTATTCACTATTGGATCAAAGGTTTTTTTTGAGTATTTTGATACTGTATAGTCTATCTGTATCACAGTTACGAAAAATATTCTAATGAGAACCGGACACTGATGCTCAAGTACATACTTCTACGAGCAAGGAAATCATGAAAGATGTATAGATATTTTGCCGAGAAAATGTAAAATAAGGCGACAGTGTAATAGTGTGTTTAATAGGCTCAGTATTATCAAGCTGCTTTTAATACTTGCTATTACGTGAAGTGGTTTGAAAAGTCTCGTGTGTAAGATTTTTAAGAAAGAGAAAACTCAAACGAAAAGGGGGGTAAAATTTGATAGTGTATCTAATAGACACGTTACTCATATATCACTAGCTAGTTGGTAAACAAATTAGCTCAATAGGTAGAACATTAGTTTTGAAACTGAAAGGTTCCCAATTCAAGCTTACTTTTCGTCATTCCACTATTCTGTTAGTTGTTATAGAGATATTATTATCAAACCTTATACCTTGAGTACATAGATCCTGTTGGATGCATGCAGGAGACTATTCACCTCAAATATTGATATTAGTTTCAATATCACAATAATGATCAAACACGAGAGGAAAGGCACGTGTGTAGGTTTATATAAGATATACAATGAAAATAAATCGTGTGATTAATCTTCTCCAGACAAATATTCGATTTAATGGCATCACTATCAGAGTTCGAGTAATCCGATACAGTATTTCGTTTTCTGTCGCCAAAATTACTGGATTGGAAAGTATGAAAAAAATTATTTCATATTTTAAATACCTTGAAAAATTAAAAATCCGGGTTCTAAGGAATCAGGAACCTTATAACTCTTTACAAATCAAAAAGATCAAAATGTGTATTCACATCAAGTTGATCGTTTTGTCATTTCACGTGCATTAAGATGTCTAATTACAATAAATACGTGGGTACATTAGGTCACAGTGATACTGGAGTAAAGCATGATCTACGATATAAAATTGAGTTGGAGATCTGATAGCGGCATATCATTTTCTATCTTTTCTCTTTATTTTTTCTCGACTGAGAAAGGCGTCGTCGTTAAGGTTTGTTTTTGTAAAAAAAAATGTATATGTTAGCTAATTTTATAGTTATTAAACTTTGAAAAAAAAATGAAATATATATAGATGATTTGATTATTATATATTCAAAATAATTTCGAGTTGAAAAAAGTGGAAAATAAAAATAAGCAATATTATACAATATATATAGAATAGAAAATAGAATAACTATAAGATTAAAATTTAGAACAAAAGTTTTTTATTATTCATTAAATTTGGGTTATTTTATCTTTGGGAGGAAAAAAGGTATAAGTAATAAACCAAGTTGTTTTCGCATATTTAAGATGAACAGAGAGGTTGTTCAATTGACTTGATTTTAATCTAAATTTATTTTTCATAAATGTCATAATAATACTTTTGTTGGTAAAAAAAATGAATGGGGAAAAACGCATAGATCTACCTGAAAGTTTTAAATATGATTTATAATCTATGAACTTGTATTGGGTTAAGAAATTATTATTATCATTATAAAGAACCATTTTTTTAATCAATGACATCAATATAGCCACGACCATTTATCCCTTTTCTAATTAATCAGAAGATAATTTAAACAATATGTTAATATATCGTAATGTGTGGCACGGACATTGTAGTTTTTAGAATCGCCAGACTTTGAATCGTTCCTTAATCCCAAAACAGCTTTCATCATCATTTAAATACGGTATTATACCCCTTAAAGTTTTGTGTTATTGACCAATGTTGACCCCCCCCCCCCCACAATCAATGATGAGCTGAAAGCTCAAGTGAGCTATTCTGATCACATTTTGTCTGTCATCCGTCCGTCTGTCTGTCTGTCTGTCCGTTTGTCCGTAAATTTTTTCACATTTTCAACATCTTTTCCAGAACTGCTGGGCCAATTTCAACCAAACTTGGCACAATGCACCCTTTTGCAAAGGGGATTCAAAGATGTGAAAATTTAGGACCACATCCTTTTACAAGGGGAAATAATAAGGAGTTATTGAAAACTTTTGAAAGAGCTTTAAAAATATTTTTCTCAAGAACCATTTGACCAGAAATGCTAAAACTAATGTTTTTCAAGGCAAATGGTTTTTAGAAGATTTTAAGATTTTATTTATAAATTCCAACGTAAAATTGCCCTCCCCCCCTATTGTGACCCCATCCTGCCACGTGGATCATGATTTGAACAAACTTGAATCTACACAGCCTGACGATGCTTCCACACAGGTATCAGCTTTCCTGATTGATTAGTCTCTATATACTCCTATGTAAAAATTTGACCCCCTCATTGTGGCCCCATTCTACTCCGGGGAGTCATAATTTTCACAGCTTTGAATCTACACTACCTGGGGATGCTTCCACACAAGTTCCAGCTTACCTGGCTGATTGGTTTCTGAGAAGAAGATTTTTAAAGATTTACTCTATATATTCCTATGTAAAATTCCACCCCCCCCCCATTGTGTCCCCACCCTACCCCCGGGGGTTATGACTTTAGCCCGTGGACGATTCTTAAGCCTCACAAGGGGTTAAGAGTCTGATGTAGGTTTATATCCCGTTTGTAAACAATTGTTTAGGATCTTTTTGAGAAATGCAATGCTCAACATGTGATATGACTATAACATCATCTGGGACTGGATCATAAACACAAGAATATCCGGGGGGGGGGGGAGGACTTTTATTTATACAGGATCTATATGTAATATACCACATTGTCCACATAATCTTTTATTATGACTCCATTAAGCTGATTTTATCATGCCTATTGTTGCTCAGGTGAATGATGCGGCCCATGGACCTCTTGGTTTTTTTGCCATATACTTGAACAAAGGCAAAGATTCTGACGGATGTTTGACTAAATAGATTGACTAAAATATGAGTAATACATCCATCAACAGAGATATGTTAACGTTTTGTTGTTCTTTGGTCTTTGGCTTGATTTGAAAAGTACCATTCTCATAAACTATTTGACTGGTTTGCGTAGACATGCAAGAAGTCATGATATGGAAGTTTATTCAAATGAAAAAATTCATTGTTTTGAATCTTTTATTTCAACCTTCGAGAATCATGAACCCTGAGCGGTAAAAGTATGCTTATAAATGGTAATAGCATTTTCAAAAAATCGAACGAGTTCAGTGTTCCTTGATTAGCCATGATGCCTTGTCCGTAATCTGCCAAGTGCTGGTAAATTTGCTATTCTTGACTGCTTGAGGAAAGCAGCTTATTCACGCTAGGAACACTGGGGTCACTGTCGGCATCGTGCAGGTGACTGATACAGCTTCACTCCCTCTAATGGTCGCCCTGATTTCTGATGTGGTCACCACATTTGAGGTCGTACAGGCCGTAGCAATAGATCCTATCACACTTAGGCGGACATATGGACTCTTTGTCTTTGATTTTCTTGAAGTTCGCAACTTTTTTTCAATTCGTTCACCGTTGAAAACGATAGATGGCGATTTTTGTATCAGATTTGAGATTTGCAATGTTTATTGCAGCGGTTGATGAAAAAAAGCAATAGTTAATTGCACATGCTCACAACGTAACACAATATTCTAGAATGTTCTGAAAAAACAGAAACTAGAGGGGGGCCTCAAGGGCTAATTCAATTGTTACCGACTACTAAGAGTCATTGTCCTTTCCTCATTAATAATTAACTAGTAATTGTGCATAATAACCTGGTTAATCCTTATGAGATAAACCCTATCATCTTGCACTCGAAAATCGTTGGCAGGCAATTAAAAAGTGATGTATATTCCTTCTTCCGACATATAGAGTTTTAGAATCAATGATATTTCTTCTGTGTATATCATAATTCAGTAAACAATTTGCATAATTTTGTGTGAATGAAGTTAGTTGCTCTATTATCTATAGAAAATATTGATGAACTTTTGTTATCGCTGGTATTATTAGAAATGCCCTTTGAAACTGAGGGATGGATGTTGATTGAAGCGATAAAGGCCGATGTGTATGCTCGATGTCTTAAACAATGAGCTGAAGGTCTCTCTTTCCTGGATTGGACACAAATCATTCAGAGTGAATCCCAACGTCAGCCGGTGGAAAACTGCAACAGGGCTGACGGAGAACATGCAGGTAAAGTAAAACAACGCAACGTGTCAAGTAAATAACCGGAAGTCATCAATTCGAATGTGTCATAATAACATGTAGTCAATGTTAAAAAACAACTGAGGTGCCTATTCTCTTCTTAGATTCCATGAAATTTATTAATGACTATACTCGGTGGTTGGTCATGTATTTTACTATATGAATTTATGAAAAATGTTTCCTTCGTCACTACAAACGCTTATAATTAACATCCTAACAGCTTATCACTGAATTATATTTGATTTTATTTGGAAAAGCGATTACAAAATTGTTTTATTTTGTTGTTGAACAAACTATGAACTCAGTATTTATTATGCGAGTGTTCTTGCCATTTAACGCAATACAGTTGATCAAGGAGATGTTTAATTTTAACAACTCTTCTACCGTTATACTATCCTATCTGAGAGATCCAGGATAGGATTATTTAACTTCCAAATTTGGAGCTACGTCAGGCAAAGTATATGCATTGTGCTGAAAAGGAGATTGTATGTATCTTGTGATTACCGTGACCTTGACGCGACAGAATCTGGATGCATGCGTTTTACAGTATCTTTAAAGTGCTGGATGGTTGTGGCCATTTTTTAAACTTTACAGGTATTTTGATTTCCCTTTGAAGAATTTTTGTATACATGTAGATACATGTACATAAAAAAATTCAAATTTTTAGAAGAAGATTTTCAAAATTTTATTTATTTAATATTAGTTTGTAGTTAAACAAAACATTTTTGAAAATTTAAGGCAGCTCTGATGGTTATTTGTTGATCACTGATTGTTGTCAAGTGTATTATGACCTTTTAACTGGATTGTTTTAATATTCAAAATATTATACTTTTAAAAATATTTTTCGAAGATTTGTAAATAGACAATGATTTTCGCGCATGTATTTTATTTTCATTAAGCGTTTATAATGCCAAGACAGGTTATACATGTCGACCATTTGGAAACTTAATTAATTGATAACGAATAAGACTTGTATCAAGGATATTACAGGTTTATATTTTAAAATTTTAAATGTTTGATAAGTAATTTCTAAAATTCCTTGGATTGAAAGTTTCATTATTACCTATTAATTGTGTTTCGCATCTCTTTTAAATTCGTAATAGATTTTATCAAACTAAGTATATATTACCAATTCTGCCTTCTACTGAATATAAAAAAAAGTGATAAAACGTTATTGCTCCTTGTATCAAAGGGTTATGAACAAAAAAGAGTATTATCATGTCAGGGACCAACATTATTTAGTGACAGTGTATAGATTTCAAATATCACTTTTTGTGAATAACAAAATACCCAATTAACTTGTAATATCTTTTAAAAGAATTTAAAAAGACCAAAAGAAAATTTTTGATAAAACAACTACAATGTTCCTCGACTCACACAAAGTGTTTTGCAGGTTTTTTACATACGTAAGAATGATTATCGCTACAGGGATAGTCGTGCCACTTTCGTTGTGGCGTGTGAAGGGCAGCACAGTCTTCATTGTCCTCTACACCGCCATCTGGTTGACTCTTTTCCCAGTTCGAATAAAACGGTTTCAAGCCACTTGATGAATAAACGTACTGACCCTCGTCTACCAAATCAGTAAGGCCAATCCATAAATTTGTATAATCTGAAACACAGGACATAACAATTGCAAGAATTACTAGTATTCGGAAACTAGTATATTATACGCTGTAAAAGAGATGATTTTGTAGCCTTCCAAACATTAAATATATATGAGTGAAATTTCGCCCACCCCTCCCTCCACCATTATTTGCCATTTTTAAAGAGCTTCAGTTACAATAATTGTTTATGCTATTTCAAAGAAGAGTTGACATAATTTATATTTTTTAATCTATCTTATTAATTTATATTCACTTGGATAGATAAAAAATATTTTGTCTGTTCTTAGGTGCACTTTTTGTTTTTAAAAGGAAAAAAACTACTTGAATTTAAGCCGTTTTAAACTAAAAATGCGAAAATGGTTTACTTTATAATGCCTCTAAACAAGTGCATTAGAATGAAAATGAGATGTGATAGTAAGAACAAATGAGAAAAATATGCTACAATAACATTTTATTTGTTTAACTACACCCAGTTTGTCTGGGATTTTTTCAAATCTGATTTTTTATTTCACAAAATGCAGGAACACTTTTATATTATTCTAAGTGTATTGAATGCAAAAACAAAACCTTCAAAGAACTATAACAATTTAAGGCCTCCATACTGAAATGCTGTACATTATTTTATACTTTCAAGTTTCAGGTGGAGTTTATCTTTAAGATCAGAGAAATTCAATTTTCAAAATAAACATTACAAATGTGTAGGTGGTGGTAAAATCAGTATCTATAACCAATGCAATAATAAATGGAATAACAAGAAATTATCAAAACATTATCAAAACAAAGACCTATTTCTGAACAACAAAAATGACAGTAATGATATCTTACTGCGAATCAGACTTTGAAGCAACACCCACTTTTCTTCTGCTGCGTCTTTTATTTCAATCAGAATTGATCCTTTTCCAGAACAATTGACCTACAAAAATCATATGAATAACTCAAATAATGTGCTTGTTGGAAGGAATGGAAAAGGTTTCATGGGTGTATTTACAAAAGGTATATATCATAAAGTCGAAGAAGCAAACTGAAAAATGATTTAATTTACCACATTTGTATTCTTTTAATTTTTTTCAATATAATTCAAATTTCATATATGTACGAGGGTCAATCAAAAAATACGAAGACTTTTGTCATAGCTATGTTACTTAACGTCATATCATTACTAAATTTGGTAGACATAATTTAGCAATAGTTTCAGACAATTTGCAAGAAAAAAAGTTAATAAATTTCTTTATTTCTAAGAATTATTTAGAATTTAATCCTGCAAAAATGAGTTCACGGCGCACGGTCAAAATGTGTGTTATGTCAACAATAAACCATATAATGTTGAAAGTATTATCTCTGTAAATTTGGCTTAAAACCAAATTATATTGAAACCTCAAATTAAGTTATGTCTTGGTACTCTATGTTCCAAATAATGATGGGATATATTGTTTTGTCGAACAGATATTAGCAACTAAAGTCATATAGTCCTCTTTAGAATTGACTAAAAACATTGACGTCGCCTGACGTCACGGCGCGACGAGAAGTACAAATAAAATGAATTTAACTCAGGAAAAAGCCGATACAAGCTGTGAAAATGCTCAATGGTGCAAAAAATAAGTCAACAATTATTTGCAACTTTGTGTTTAACTGTAATAAATTTTGTGGGGGTGGTGATCATTGTAGTTTGAATATAAAACAGTCCGAAAGAGAGTAGAATATCTGTAAATATTTGGTCATAAAAGAAGTAACGTCAACCGACGTGCAGGGTTATCCTTACTGTAAACTAAGAGATACACGGTTAGAAAATGAAAACATTGAAGAACTAACTTATGATTCTCGAGCAAATGTGTGCAAATAAGATGTTAAGTGGTTTAGTGCCATTTTAAATTGTAAGAAGAAAGGCACAAGAGACTAAGCGTGATATAAAGATGGGGTATATCTATAAACTGTGCGTGTTTAATTTTGACGTCATGTTTTGAACGTAACCGTGCCCCAGGTTGTTTTTAAAAAGGGGTAACAAAAATACCCTTTCATCAAATGGACTAAAACTTCGCATATCAATAACATAAGTGTTGGTGCACAGATTAATCTGTTAAGTATGACTTTCATGAAAAATATATGATAGACAGCCGCATTGTTTTCGTATTTTTTGATTGACCCTCGTATATATCAAGCATTTAAGATTGAAAAATCTTGAACATAATGTACATACATATAACATACTTTGATAGCCTCTTAAGTGGTGGTATTTAAAATGCTCACCAACACCTACATGTTGTATCGACTGCTAAATTTTCAACAAATTGTATTTTTTTTTACATGCATGCATTTTTGGTATTGTTTACATTGATTCTTTTTAGAACGCTTAAAGAGAGATTTTGAGGAAAACAGTATAGATGATCACTGCTTAATTTTGTTTGAAGATTGAATGAAAGCGCTAACGTTTTACTCTGTGTTGTCTTTCACTTTTAAAATTTTCTTTATTTATATATATATATATATATATATATATATATATATATATATATATATATATATATATATATATATATATATATATATATATATATATATATATATATATATATATATATATAAAATGGAATATACATACGTATAATAATCTACTGCAATAATTAAATAAGCGCTTACTGACAAAAAAAAAGCATGTCTGTGATAATAGGTAAATGAATGCATTTAAATCTTACCACTGCATTGTGAAAATTATCCGGATTCGGTGAACACCAGTAGCAATGATTTTCGTAAGGTATCCATCCGTTGTCACAAACTACAATTGACAAACCCATATACATGTATGCTTTGTTTCACAGTTTCTATTCCTCTCAACAATCAAGGAAATTGCTCATACTTTACTTACCACGGTCTGTGCCCACGACAGTTACTACAAAAAAGAAACAAAATAAGAGCGTCATATTGTTCGCTGGGAAGGTTACTATTGCAGAGTACTGTTGCGTTTTGATAAAACAAGACTGAAACGAATTTGTTTAATGCAATACCCACATGATTGCAGTGTCAGTATATATAATAACTTTTGTCATTTATTTAATGACGCTATGATATATGTGGGCATTTAACTTATATTTCATTTTGACAGATGTATTGATCGCTGTTATACAATGCATATATAAATATTAACTATGGTTAAATACACAATGAAATATGTGTTCAATTATCAAATCTTTCATCTTGACAGGTTTTTTAAACCCCTGTTACACTGGGGATGGGTCAAGGCAACAATGCTGTGTCCTAAAAATGTAAAACGCCAAGGGTCACTCAGCTGAGTCTCTAACAGCGTCACAACAACGTAGCGGCAACTTCATTTGTTTCAGTAGGATCACCTAGAACGTCATGCTACGCGCACTTTGAGCATGCACAAATATAGAGAGCCACAAAAGTTCCGTTTTTGTGCTCAAGTAACGCACATAATCGTTATAAGAACACAGTGATAAGTCAATTGTACCTGCACAGGAGTCCTTTGTGGTTTCATTATGTCTCTATTGCGCTCTCATCGCGCATCCACATTGTTTGAACATGTTGTTCTTCAGTTTGCGCTCCTTTAACATATCTTATGCGTTTTCAAGCATCTATGACGCTTTGTGGGCCAGATCACAAAAACTTGAACTGGCTGTTGTACAATATCAAACGATATACAGTTAAAAACGTTTTTAATTAACCGCCAGGGACGGGTGATTTTACTTCGTTATAAACGTTTTTCGCTATATCCGTTAGCTTCACAATTTTTTTAAACACTGGTAATGATATTACTTCACTAAAAGCGTCAATTCATTATAAGCGTGTTCGCTAGAACCGTGTTTTACTTTAGTATTCTCAGACTTGATGTGGATGACCATATGTATGTAATAATCGTTAAGAATTTGCAAATTTTCAGGATCTATTTGAAGATTTTATTCATGCCATTATTGTCTGTTGTCATTAGCCCTTCTGTTTTCTAACAGCTTAGGGCGTTTATTTTCTTTACATCCGTATACTAACTGTAATAATGTTGTCTTGTTACAAATTATTTCAAATTTATGTTTCAATTACCTTATTTCATTAAAACAAACAAAAACAATTTTTTTTCATTTATTCATTAGGAACGAACTTCCACTTTCTTGTTTGTTTCGCGTAATATTGTACAGATGGAATTTCCTTAATACAAATACATAAAATGAGGGAATTTTAACGTTTTTAATTCTAAAAATGAAGATGTGCAAAATTATATATGATTAATGTAATAATAGATATATCCTTATTAAGTTTTTTTGTCAATAAATAAATTCAAAAATGTATTACTTTTTTGATTTTTTGAAAATAGAAATAGACAAAAAGAGATCATGATTCCAGAATGAGGGGTAGATGTGATTTCTACTGTAGTAATTCCTTCGATTGCTAAAAAACATGCTAGCCTAACATCTGGGTACTCATCTAAGTACTTTGAAAGCTTGTGAACCCTAACAGGTGTTCTTCCTCCTAGAGCCCATAAATCTTCGGGGTCGAAAAGTTTGCCGAAATGAGGTAGAGATGTGGAGGGGAGGCTGAAAACGGGGTCGACTCTGTCCTGGGGGTCTAAACTGTGGTGAATGGGCCCCCTTTGGGGCTTGAAAGCTAGAACTTGACTGGGGGCAAGAGTATTTAGGGAGACCCTCCACAAGTCTGATGCATTTATGCTTCAGGTACACCGTGTTATGATTTAGGATTGCAGGTGAAACTTTTGCCATTCTCCCCATGTTCTGACCATTAATAATCTAATGAATAAAATTAACAATACAAACATTGCCTCGTATCGATGTTTTTATTTGCATTAAAGGCCCCGGCTGCTTATAATGAAAACAATAATGGAGCTAGGCATCAATTATTGTCTTGTTGGGTATCTCCAAAAAATACATGTAAAAAAAAATGGTGAGTCCTGGAAACAGATGATCACCTAGTATACATTAAAATGCAAATTCAAAGTTAAATAGGAAACAGTTGTGTAATACTGGTTAGCAAAATAGACGCCTGAACAGACCCCATTCCTGGTAAACTTGTTTACAGCCGTGGTGATTGGTTGGTGTTAATTAAGTTTGATGGACCAATAAATATTTCAATAAAATTATAACAAGAATTAACACAATAAAGCATCAGAAATAGTTAAAGCTCAAATTTAATAAGTTTTAATAACAAAAAGGGACATGGTTTTGGGAGGGAGGGATGATTTTTTTTCGAGAAGACTGACGAACTTGTGAATGAAGTCACGTATATCTTTGTATTAAACTAATATTCGAAAGTACAAGGAGTCTGGGGGCACTGATATCGCTTAAGTAGGGACAAGACCCATTTGAAACTTAAACAAGTTTATTGGCCATTTGATAAAATTTGGCCCTAAAGATTAAATCCAAATAATTAAAATAAATCACAGAAATGTTCCCAAAACTTTAATATATGCTGTTTGTTTTGTTTTCAGAAAACGTATGTTACATTGTCATCTATCAGGGCTAAAATTCCTCATGGTAAAAACGCAATGAAATATGTGGTCAATCATCTAATATTTCATCTCGACAGATGTAAAATGAATTAACATTTAATAAAATGTCAGTTACATAAGTTGTAAATCATACCAAAATAGAAAATTGCTACATTTTATGGTGGATTTCAACATGAGTTATTAATGATGAAAGGCTGATGTGACTGAAAGATTTCTTTTGCTGTTTACGGCGATTTTCAATCTCGTTGTTTAGTATCAGGCAATTGTGTATATATGGATGATCAAAAATTAATTTCCTGTTTAAATAAACTCACATGAAATGTAGCGTATTTACAATTACACATGTAGTAACATTAACTTCATCAGGCGACTCCACATTTTTTTTTTACTTCTGTTGAATTCTTTCTTAGATTTGTAGATTTAAAATGCATTCTCATTGATACCAGTAATGCCAAGATATTGATTTGTTAAAAGTATACGTTAATCTGTTATTGTTTTATTAAAGTATCTGACAGCTTCAATGTATGATGTTACTGATAAAAAAAACCGAGTTGAACTGGCTGTGGTGTATATTATTCAGAAGTCTTGCTGTGCGAATATAAGCGTTTCAACGAGTTGGATATAACTCAAGTTTAGATGTTCTCCTAAATAATCTCATAAAATTTGAATCACATTAAAAAGTTAAAAAGCTCATTAATGACTCGATTTTACTAGCCTAATCGACGATCCAACGTAAGATAATGCGGTTTGTGTCACATTTCGCAATACAATAGAGTAATACGTCATATCGGAGATTAATAGAATCACTCATTATAACGAGTGTGGGAAAGTGAAATACTGGAAACAGAAGCTCACCTGCTTGATCATATAGTATACATCTAAATGCAAATACAAAGTTAAATAGGAAACAGTTGTGTACTACTGGTCAGCCAAATAGACGTCTGTACAGTCCCCATTCCTGGTAAACTTGTTTACAGCCGTGGCGATTGGGTTGGTGGTAAGTTTGATGACCAATCAATATTACATTAAGATTATAACAAGAATTAACACGAGATAGCATCAAAAATAGTTAAAACCCAAATTTAATAAATTTTAATAACAAAAAGGGACATGGGTTTTGGAGGAAGGGATGATTTTTTTTTTCGAGAAGACTGACGAACTTGTGTATGAAGTCACATACATCTTTGTATTAAACTAATATCCGAAAGTACAGGGAGTCTGAGGGCACTGATATCACTTAAGTCGGGACAGGTCCCATTTGAAACTTAAACAAGTTTACCGGCCATTTGATAAACGGATTTAACCTAAAAGATTAAATTCAAATAATTAAAATAAATCACATAAATTTTTTTCCTAAAACTTTAAAACATCCTGTTTGTTTTGATTTCAGAAAACGTATGTTACATTGTCATCTATCATGGCTAAAATCCCTCATGGTAAACACGCTATGAAATATGTGGTCAATCATATAATATTTCATCTCGACCAATGTAAAATGAATTAGCATTTGAGAGGGAAAAATACAGTTTCATTTGACTGTTGTAAATCATAACAAAATGGCAAAATGTTATGGTGGATTTCAACATGAGTTATTAATGATGAAAGGCTGATGTGACTGAAAGATTTCTTTTGCTGTTTACGGCGATTTTCAATCTCGTTGTTTAGTATCAGGCAATTGTGTATATATGGATGATCAAAAATTAATTTCTTGTTTAAATAAACTCACATGAAATGTAGCGTATTTACAATTGCACATGTAGTACCATTAACTTCGTCAGGCGACTCCACATTTTTTTTACTTCTGTTGAATTCTTTCTTAGATTTGTAGATTTAAAATGCATTCTCATTGATACAAGTAATGCCAAGATATTGATTTGTTTAAAGTATACGTTAATCTGTTATTGTTTTATTAAAGTATCTGACAGCTTCAATGTATGATGTTACTGATAAAAAAAACAAGTTGAACTGGCTGTGGTGTATATTATTCAGAAGACTTGCTCTTCAAATATAAGCGTTTCAACGAGTTGAAAATTACACAAGTTTAGATGTTCTGCTAAATAATCTCATAAAATTTGAATCACATTAAAAAGTTAAACAGCCCATTAATGACTCGATTGTACTGGCCTAATCGACGATCCAACGTTAGATTATGCGGTTTGTGTCACATTTCGCAATACAATAGAGTATAATACGTCATATCGGAGATTAATAGAATCACTCATTATAACGAGTGTGGGAAAGTGAAATACTGGAAACAGAAGCTCACCTGCTTGATCATATAGTATACATCTAAATGCAAATACAAAATTAAATAGGAAACAGTTGTGTACTACTGGTCACACAAATAAACGCCTGGACAGCCCCCATTCCTTGTAAACTTGTTTACAGCCGTGACGATTAGGTTGGTGGTAAGTTTGATATATAAATAAATATTTCAATAAAATTATAACAAGAATTAACACGAGATTGCATCAGAAATAGGTAAAACCCAAATTTAATAAGTTTTAAAAACAAAAAGGGACATGAGATTTGGGAGGGAGGGATGATTTTTTTTTCGAGAAGACTGACGAACTTGTGTATGAAGTCCCAGATATCTTTGTGTTAAACTAATATCCGAAAGTACAAGGAGTCTGGGGGTACTGATATCGCTTAAGTCGGGACATGTTCCATTTGAAACTTAAACAAGTTTACTGGACATTTGATAAACGAATTTAACCTTAATGATTAAATTCGAATAATTAAAAAAATTCGCATAAAATTTTTTCCTAAAACTTTAATACATGCTGTTTGTTTTGATTTCAGAAAATGTATGTTACATTGTTATTTACAGTAATCTATCATAGCTAAAATTCTTCATGGTGAATACGCTATGAAATATGTGGTCAATCATCTAACATTTCATCTCGACCAATGTAAAATGAATTAGCATTTGAGAGGGAAAAAACAGTGTCACATGACTGTTGTATATCATAACAAAATAGCAAATTGCATTGCAAAATGTTATGGTGGGTTTCAACATGAGTTATAAATGATGAAAGGCTGATGTGACTGAAAGATTTCTTTATCTGTTTACAGCGATTTTCAATCTCGTTGTTTAATATCAGGATGATCAAAAATTATTTTCCTGTTTAAATAAACTCACATGAAATATAGCGTGTTTACTTTTGCACATGTAGTACCATTACCTTCATCAGGCGACTCCACAGGATTTTTTTTTGTTTTTTAATTTTCTTGAATTTTTATTAATTGGTAGATTTAAAACACATTTTCGTTGATACAAGTAATGCCAAGATATTGATTATTTAAATGTATCCATTCATTTACTATTGTTTTATTAAAGTATTTGACGGCTTCAATGGATGATGTTACTGATAAAAAACCCGATTTGAACTGGTTATGGTGAATATCATTCACAAGACTTCCCGTGCAAACATAACCGTTTCAACGAGTTGGATATCATACAAGAATAGATTTCCCGCTGATCTCAATCTAAAAAGTTCAAAACGCTTCAATGACTCGATTTTATTAGTCTAATTGATGATCCAACGTTGTGTTATGCAGTTTGTGTCACATTTTGCAATACAATATAGAGTAGTACGTCATATCAGATATTAATATTAAACCATTCATTATTACGAGTGCGGGATAGGGAGATTCGACCGAGGGGACAAGATTCATGGTTAAGGTTGAGATTCCTTGACAGTGAATCATGGACCACAGGTGGAATTTCCTTATCCAACACGAGTTTATAATGAATGATTGTTTTTCCCGCATTATTTTAAATAAAAAAACGATGTCTGAAAACTTTTTGTTATGACGTTTAATAGATAACTTTCAGTTTATCCCTCCACGTGCTTTAAATGGTGAAAGTCAATAAGAGAGCATATGACAGTTGGTTTTTGGGAGTTGATTTTAATCAACTCTCCTATGCACTTACTTGGGCAAAACGAAAGTGAAACAGTGTTTGGACCTAAGCACAAATCAATACCGCTGACAACACTTAGTTCTTGAAAATAATCGATAAATTCGATGCTATGTATTCTGAAGCATTGTTTTTCAGGAAAACTTATTTATTAATACCATGAAAATAATAAGATTTTAAATTGTACAAACAGTTTAGATATTTTTTAAAGTCATATGTATTCCCACGCTAGAGTTCAATGTAGTCTCGTTCACCCAGACGCTTGGCTGTCTCCGTTAATATCCGACAAAACAGAGTCTCTCTTGCTTGTCGGAGATAAACGGAGACAGCCGAGCGTTTGGTTGAACAAGACAATCTTGCCTGGATCCATACAATTTCTCAGAAATATTTCGATTACTGATACTACTTGCCATGCAAAATCACATATAGTTTATTTTGAATAAATGATAATCGATAAAATCAACTCCCGTCAGTACTTCAGTATTTTGTTTTTTCAGCGAACAGTGAATATTTAATGCCATACGCACAATCAAGTATCTTTACACCTTTCCACCGATCGTAGATTATCAGATAATCTCATCATCGTGTGGGAATTCCTCCGGAAACTTATGTTATATATTCCGGAAACGTTGTCTGCGCAGTCGTAGCAGTTGTTGTCAGCTTGTTCACCTATACACTCTCTTAAAGAATTGTAATAATGGTCAGGATTATCGACACTGGGCATCATTTGTGGAGTATCATAAGACAGCTCTTCGTCACAACAGGAGCTGTAAATATTTTCCGAGAGCTCAATAACGGGATCACTATATGCACGGTCCTCCTCGACTTCAACAACCTCCTCAGGAGTATATTCGTTCGTTTTGCAGATTACTCTACAAAGATTTTAAGATTCGAAAAAGTTAAAGTAGATACTATTTTTATTACTCTTAGGTTAATACACTGGATATTTTGTGCTTTACTGGAATTTATTTGACATGATTTAATACGGATCCTTACTTTTTTCTCACGATGATGACTCCTAATATTATTACCATGACAGCGCAAACGGTGATGACAGCGTACATGTGGCTTATATTGTTCATCATTATGTCTGTAAGTTGTAAATACAATGAGAAGTAGTGCAATATTACTTAAGCCAAAATACCATATTCAAATATACATTACTAGTTCTGAGCTTGTTTATAACAAGTTTTCTTCAATTTGTTTTCAATTATCCAAAGTTTTTTTTATATAGTTTCATGACTTACTTAGTGTCTTACATTATGTTACAATCTAATGGATTAGAATATTTTTTACTAGTCATATATAAAACTTTTTTGGATATTTTAATGTCAGTTCATAGCCGAAAAGGTAAGCACCCGCTTTAAAGGCCCTAGATCGGTCTTCTTGACCTGTTAGATTCATATTGGGCATTACTTTTGCAACAGCTGATCAAATGAACTTAAAATCTTAAAGAAATTGATTAAAAGTGTGTATAAAATGAGTTGCCAATTTGTTGTTGCGATATTGCAAAATTATTATCTGTAAGCTAGGGAACATGTAATACTGCATATCAACTGAGATAGTTTTTGTGTTCATTATAAACATTTGAATTTAAATACAATGCTCTGAATGTATAAATTTAAAGGCGTTTATCAGCAACATAAGGAAAATGTCCTGATTGACAAATTGAATTTTCTTTTTTACATAATAAATAAAAATATACTTTTTTTTTTAGAATTTATATGTGTGTCAGTAAGGATCAACTTATTTAATTTTTGTGAATTTCTGAGACTCTTATACGCCTTCAAATAACCCGTTTATGTATAGTTTATGTTTAAGTTCACATTGTAGTATTAAATGCATTGGGCGTAATTCTTGTACTTAAGGAGGCCGACTTGGTTTTATTTCCTTTGCGGCGTGACAACTACAATAGCAAAACACTGTAAATATATTTAACAATGTGTAATATACAACAACTCTGGTGTTCTTGCACAGTTTCGTAACAATCTATCATTTGCTTCTTTTAAGAAATCATTTCAATTACATATGAATTACTATAGGAATGTTTAGGAAATTTCAATTTTTCGCACTTTTCGAAACGGATTAATAAATACTACAGTAAAACTCGGTAATAGCAAAGTCCTAGGGACCAATAGATTTACTTCGTAATATCCGTATTTCGTTATTTCCATATAACAACGATTTCATATAATAACTATAGCAAATTCACAATATACATGTTTTCTTTAACCATACTATAATTTTTGCTAATCGAGGCTTAGAATGAAAATACTTCCTTTTGATACCTTTAAAAATCGGATTGTAAATGCAAAAAATCATGCAAAAATTAATTCATTCAAACTATTATGTTAAATGGTAGTGCAAACCTTCTTTTAACTGTAAACAAATTCGTTATAAAAGTGTAAAATTTCGTTACAATTCACTGCTACGAGACTCAAAATCAGTTCGCTATATTCGTAAATTCGTTATTTTAGAATATAACTTTCAAACTTTGCAAAAATTTCTTAATAATATTATCGGGGAATTAAAAAAAAAAATTCGTTTTAGCAAAGAATTCGCTATATCCGTGTTCGTACTAAACGAGGTTTACTGTACTAATGTATTTTTTTTCAAATTGTGATAAGTACAGGATTTATTAAAAACTTAGAAAAATTGACTCCGAGGTTCTAAAATTTTCAATGCGTAAACTTTTTATTTGTAATTTTATTTCAATTTTGAAAACGTAATACTGCAGAGCTTCATTTCATCGTAACGCCATGAGAGCGCAAGTGCGACATTCAGCCATATAATGACTAAAGATTGGGTAAGCAATGAAAATAAATTGAAATTTAAAAAAATCCACAGTTTAGTTATTGTAAATACTTATAAACGGTATCAAAGCAATTTTTAAAAAGGTGTCAATGCACGGTATTTTCCAGGAATGAGCAAAAGCTAGAGCAATGGAAACAAAAGTCGGTTACCTAAATCATCTTATTATTCCTTTAAAAAGGTTCGATAGCCCTGAACATTTTACAATTAGAATATTTTATGTCTAATGTCATTTCTTAACTCACATATAGACACTGAGTTATATTTGCTTTTGACTATTTTGTTTACAAACCACAAAAGTAAAAATAGAAATGAAATGATTGCTATATCAAAATTTCAATACCACTGTTTCTTGTTGTTAAGATGAAATTTGCTACTGCAATTCCTTCACTATTTTTTATCACACATGTGTAACAACCGCTGGTCTCATTGATTGTAAGATTGTATGCTATATGCAGTTTACTTTTTTCTTCTGAAAAAGTAAACGACGAATCTGCAAAAAGAGCAAATACTGTAAACGTACTACATTTTGCTGTGTATTCTATTTAGCGCTTTTGGCGGAATGTGGCTTCCGCTAAATCAAGTACATCGCTTAATGCCATTCATATATGACAAGAATAGTCAAATTCAGGAATACGCCAATTCAAATCTACGCCAACTTGTTCAAAAACTAATCTCCACCAAATATCGTACAAGCCAAATATAATACGTTTACAGTAATTTGTTCGAAGTGTTTAATGACAATTTAACAACAACAGTCATCAGAAAAAGTTAAAATAAAATGCCTTTTTTGGTAAATCATACTCATGGTATGAGTTATTCAATTTTTATAATTAAATAATTAAGAAATTTTTCGACTGATTATTTTAAGTTAACAAGACCCCGTAATTTGAATTACTGAGAATGAAGTAAGTAAACTTCTTCATAATTTTTACATACCAATGGGTGGGAATTGTCTGTCTTAAATAAGCGTAAAAGTACAGTTCACCAATATCTTAACAAACACTTAAAGTAAATAAAATCAATGCCTTCATGTAGAATTCTTCCATTTTTCATCCATTGCATGACAACTGGTTTGAGTTCATTTGGTGCAGATATTGCGTTGCAGGAGATTTCGGTTTCTTCTTGGTATGAAAAATGTAGTAACCTCATCATAAATCGACTACCACTATCAGCAAATATTGGAGGCGCTTAAATTTGGAGAGAGAAAAAAACAAGACAGAGGTTGATAAACTGGTATTCTTGAAAATAGTCAAATTTTACTTGTAACGTAAGTACCTTATTTTACTCACCGGTAACATTAAGATATATATCATTTGTTAAGTTGCCATCAGCAACACATCTATAAAAACCATCGTCATCAAACGTAACATTTCGGATGAGTAACTCTCTTCCATATTGCTTGATCACATACTTTGAATTCGATGTTATCATAGATCCACTTATAGATAGCCATTGTATATTTGGAACTGGACTATCATAGAAAAATGACAATAACAAACCGCCAACCATCCCAAAAAATAGAAATAATAGAAAAAAATAGAAAATTAATAATCGTTACAAAAACAACCTATTTCGTATAAAATGAAACACGCCTTTTTTAAAAATAAAAATTGATGAAAAAAGAATTTTTTTAATCCATGTTTATTTACAAATATAGTGCTACTAACCTTCCAGAAAAAATACATTGCAACGTTGCATTTTCACCGATAACGGCCTTGGGGTTATTTTTCCAAATAGACTGTGAAATAGCAGTACTGTTATGTTCTACAATAGGAAAAAACAACGTTTTGATTCCCTGCACATAAATACTTAATAGATTACAAGCATCGTATAACTAATTCATTTGATACGTACAATCAGGGTATGTGGTATTTCAGCATAACAGTGTGGGGAAAATCAGTGATCTCAAGTTACATTTTTTTAATACATACTTAAAACAAAGTTTGTTCATCTTGATCATCTAATTATATTAATTTTAAATAAATCGTTCGAAACAATTTGAATATGTTATAACAAGTATATTGATTTTGAAGAAAAAAAAGAAATTCAAAATAATAATTCTTTATTTTAATTTCAGTGTTTAATCAATTCAATTTATCAAATTGTCCATTCCTTTGTTATACAATGTATATTTACAAAGTCTTTCATCTCAAATTGTTGTTTTATTTCAATTTCAGTGTTTTACCTATTCAATTAATACAATTGTCCATTCCTTTGTTATAGATTAACAAAGTCTTTCATCTCAAATTGCTGTTTTATTTGTATTCATATTTAGACCACGTAGTTAACTTTCAGATACACATACTACATGTATGAATCGTCGCACACTCACAGTATATTTAGATAAAACGTTTAACTTTTATTAGTTTACGATAAGCATCTGTATAGAATTTAAACTTTCAAAACATGAACTTTAATTTACTTCTTAAAACATTTTTATAAACTTTTATCATTTTAATATATCATGGATGTTTTGAATAGCTGATGTTTCACTGAAATTAAATATTCCGATTTTGTCCGAAAAATTTACTATAAAGAACTCCATACTATATATTAAGGTCAGACGACACGTTCCTCGAGAATTTTTTTTGTATCTCCTCGTAATAAAGAGTTCCAATAAAAAATATTAATTTTATAATTATTTTAAAAATGATTAAAATTTAGATGGATAGGGTTATGTGTCTCGATGGTCGAGTGGTTAGAACCGTGGCCGCTCACTGACAGAAGCGTAGAGGTTCTAGGGGTCGTGAGTTCAAAGCCCCGCCCCAGCCGAGATAAAGTTCCAATATAGTGAATTTTGCTGTGCTGTATATGTATTTACGTTTATATCAGCAATTGAAGTGTATTTTCAAGAAGATTATATAGGAAATTGCATACTCTAGTATTTTGCAGAAATGCCTGGTAAGGTACCCTAATTTTTTGCAAGAGAGCTTGTCAAAATAGTAGTAAACCATCAACAAATTCCTGGAAAAAGTTATCTAAAATTGAGGAACGTGTCGTCTGACCTTAAGCAAATTAAATTCATCAAAACGATTTTGAAAATTTGCAATTTTATAAATATTTTAACTAGGTGGCTTCATGCTTAGTAAACAATAGCATTAAAAAGATCACATGTTAATAAAAGAATACAGGAGTGTTTGAGATATCTATACTACTATATTAAAATAATAGACTCGAAGTTGTGGACTTTAACACCGAGAAATCGGAAGAGTACTGCTTTTTGCTAAATATATATTTTTAAATATCATTGGTACATGAAGATTACAAATTTGTTTTTATGCTTTCTCAATCAAGCTTCACTAATAAATAAATACCGAAAATTCCTTTAAAAAATCCGGAAATCATCTGGATTTTTTGGATTTTACAATCCTGCGCATGCGCATTACATTCACGCTAAATCACGGGAGGCTCTTATGTGTATTTTCCACATATGACATTTGCATGGATAAACTCAGAAACGATAGTACAAATACGTGTAAATTTTGATCGAAAATTTGCTATATATTCGTTCATGAAAAAATACGGGAGATAACTCTAATTCAGTGCATTTAATATGAAAAATCCCGAGAGTTCAGAATGTCAACATGGTGTGTAAATTTGAAGCGAGTAAAAAACTTTGGTGAAAAAGTGTTAAAATTGATCATTAATATGAATTTAAATTTTAGATAAAAGGTATTTAAAGCCTCATAACGGTTTGTTATGAATAATTTGACTGTTATTTTCAATGCAATTTCATTGATTTTCTCTAAAATCTATCGGAGCTTCTCTGCAATTATTTGCTACATTACGGGTATATGGGAGGCATTTTAACTGTGGCAAACTCCTGTCCCGAGACACAGTTAGATGATTCTAACTAAGCAGAGTATAGTGAAATTAATAGTTTTATTGTAGGCTTAAATCTTGGTTATGTAAATGTCAACAATAAGGTGTGTCGATGTATCTATTTCGTAAATGTCCGATATCACATGCAATGTCAACCCGTGCTCACACGGGTCAAAGTCTAGTATAGAGAAAAATTGATCTTAGGAAACTCAATGTTTAACCTAAGCAGTTAGTTTTGTCGTTTAAGTTTTATTCAAGGTCATTAATATTCGTCTATGTTGCAGAATTCATTGGAACGTTAACTCGTTGACCTTATCAATCAAACGTTAAATCATTTGTATAAGCGCATGCTTACAAATCAATGTTGTTAACAATTATTTTGTTACCATTTATTTCAACCGTATAAAATGAACCCTTTGTAAATATCCTTAATTTTTCATTCCATATTCCACAGCTTAAATCATGACTTGCGTAAGATCTGTTAAAATTTAGAAAATGTAGATCTCCTGAAATGAATATAAGAACCCAATGCAAATAACAAAAATCTCAAGAAACAATAAAACAAACGGAATATACATGTATACGATAACAAAACTCGTACCTTCAAAAAATTTATTTGAAAAAATATATATAAATCGACAAATTATATAATAATACTATTCCTACCTTCACTATCAATCGCTATATTTTCGTTTGTTATAATCGTATTCGCTGTTGCTGCTCCACTTTTCCACTCAAATTTACACTCATTGATTGGTTGACAATTTGGTTTGTTAGAACAGGAAATCTTGCAGTGATGGAACACCTTGCATGCAATCGTTTTATTTGTGATTCCACCGAAGACACCAAGAGCTTTAATTTAAAGATACATGTAATTCAATATTTTGGTTTCCATCTCACAAAAATACATCAAAACTTTTAATCATAATCCATTCTTCTTTAACACAAGGCGACCAAGACAAATATTAAAGCGGAAAAAACCATGTTAAGGTGACCTGAAAAGTTTTAATGCTTTGGTTGAACGTTTCTAAAATTTTATTTATATGAAATTTATTGTGTTTGTTACCAATATCAATAATCACCTGATTAATTTACATCGGTTGATGATTTTTTTTCGGAGATGATTTAGTCCTATTATCATTCTTGGTTATTCGAGAAACTTGTTGATGTTTTTCTTTGTTTATTGAGTTTCTTAAACCCCTGTGACACATTCCTTGAACTGATTGAACTATTAACTACCGATACTAAGCAGAGGAAAATATTATTTTATACATGATAAACATGTACGTATACACACTAGAAAATATCTTTAAGTGGCCCCCCTCAGTAAATAAGATCAGCTGTGAGTTTCGTGTGTAACCGTAGAGTAGATATTTAAGTACTGGTTGTATTATGAACGTCGTTTCAACCAAAAATACTAATTTAGCAATCGCTCTTACTAATGGTAATCGGTGTATCCGTCTGTTAGACATTAACTGTCCAGGGTATTATTATTCCCTGATCCTTCCCCTCTGGACCAACTTAAAATAAAAAGGAGAATGGATAAAACGTAGGCAGGGATTCTGAATTTTGTATATATGTGGTCAGCAGATGTTTTTGTTTTATTCTTCTAAAGAATATATGTGTTATCTTTCTTTGGTCTAATTCTGCTCAGACGTAACATATAGAATAATGTAAGATTAAGACCGTGCAGTTTCTTTGATTCAACCTTTGGATCCAAGGTTAGTCATAGCAGACTCAAGATATTTTTTTTTCATTTTTGCTGAATGTAAGTACAAAGTTGTGGTAAGATATACTGTACACAGGAGAACATTCGCCAGAGTTTATTTTTCCCCTTTCGCTCTCGTTGACCGCTGGTGAATTCAAAACATTTCTATGAAAACTGTGTTATAATTAGAAAGAGTATCTATAACAAAACTAAATCTTTGGTTATTATACATATACCAATTGTTTATAAACGATCGTTAAAAGCAAAGGTATTGAGACTAGGAACCATGCCCGTCTATAAATGATTGTTTTACTATATTTGAATAATTAACATGCTGAATATCAATTTCTAGGGTTAAATAAAAGTGGATCAACTGATCAATTTACTACACAGACATGGTGATAAATTGAATAGTTTCGTCTCTTTGTTTGTTAGATTTGTCCGCGGTATTGATGTTGTAAAGGATTTTTAGGTCAAAAATACAATTCTATTAATTCGCGATTTCGCTTAGATTTCTTGCTAAGAGTTGAGTAAAAATTTGATGTTACACATACGCTTCACTGCAGACAATCCTAAGGAACATAATGTATGCTTAATACGAAACCTAAATAAGCCGCTGGCCTTAAAACAATCCGGATTGAATAACTTGTATAATATTTTCTTTTCTTCTGGCCTATCTGGGCTATAAGATTAGAAATACAATCAGAGAAATCAATTATAAATAAATTGCCAATACACATTCAGTCAAAAGTCACTATGACACTATTTAAGTCACACAAACACTATTAAGTCTCGAGAAACGAGGAACAGATACACGAGCTGAGTCGGGCCAAATAGCTAATACCTTTGTGGTCATAGATTATTCACGGATGACATATTCATTGTTTTGCAAAGCACTTTTCTCTAGTTTAAAACTATTTCTTACCTGCTTCAAGTATTTTAACAAACGATGATACAGAAGAACCATGCTTGTTTTCGGCTACACAATAATACAATCCAAAATCTTTTTTTATAAGGTTTCGAAAGGTAATGTCCCCACTTTGCTCATTAACAACCACTCGATCGTTGGTATGAAGCTTGTCATTGTCTTTAAACCACCGATAGCTGTAAAATGTAAGTTTTACATAAATATAACAGTAATCAAGTTCATATTACGATGGATTTTAAGAAATACAATTGTTACCTTATATTTCCATTCTGTGCCTTGCATTTGAGATTAAGTGGGGAAGAATGTGATAATGGTACGAAATACGCGGCCTCAAAAATTGATGTTATCCATGGAGGTAAACTCGCTGTCAGAGATCCTTCAAAATCATAAAAAAACACACACAAAAATTTCTAAAGAATTGCTAATAATCAACATTGCTTATTGACGAACGTATAAATAAGCATTGCATTTGCAATATAATAAACCACCTATGTTAAAATGCTGCTTATCTGATCCCACATTTTTACCTCCAAAAATGAAAAAAAGTATTTCGAAATAAAAAATAAGACTCGATTGTGTCCTGTATTGAAACATGTTTTCGTAGAAAAATGAACATTTTATGCACATTTCATTGTAAAGTACAATAAAGACTATATGTATTCTTATATGATAATTTATATTTGTGTAAGGAAACGGGAAATATTTAAATGAGAACCGGACACCGACAATTTAAATCCATCAAAACAAGCATATCCTCTTTTTAATAGGAAATAATTCAGAATTTATTTTGTTATGGTATCATTAGCAATTAGTCATTATTTATATAATAGTGCTGTGGTCTGCATGTACTATGCCTTAAAAGTAGTCAGGGTTTCATACATAATGCACTAACCGGACGATACGTATATACAGAGAGATTGTTGATTAGGATTAAACTGTTGATTAGGATTAAACCTACGCAAATATCTAAAAAAAAGTTATCAAGAAAAAACTCACTAGTTGCAAAAGAACACATTTTAATTGTCAACAAACATGCCCTAAAAACATACACTAATTGCGAGTCATTTTCCTTTTCTGTAAACACAAATTTATATCAAAGGTGTTTTCCCATTATGTTTTTTGTTAACTATTTATGCATCAACCCCTTGAATATGACATATAACAAGGAAAATTTTACAGAATTATGCAACTATCACATACATACTCATCTCTTCAAAATTACAGCATACCGACCCCCCCCCCCTTTTTTTTTGGTATACACCCATTTGTGAAAATATATTGGAATTTTCACATAATACGTTTAAACTACTTGCGTATTTTGTTTATGTGGGGTTTATTCTTGTGAATGCCCCCCCCCCCCTCATCCAGGTATTTCTTTGGTGGTGAATGAAAAATGGTTTTATCTATTCAGGTGCTATATGAAAATCAAATGTTTACATTTGTATAATTATGTAGTCACTTTAATTAAGTGAAGCTTGATCCATGAGAGGTCAAGGCTTATTTCAATTAAATAGAAATGAAAGAAACAATAATACAGCAATAAAGTTGTTGTTACTTGTTACACCACATTTGACAAGAATTGGGAATACGTTTCTTTTATCAAAACACTTTTTGAAAATTTGGTTAAGAGGGATCAAGACGTTGCAGTGTAAAATCATTTGTCAATGACATTTTTGCTTTTTGCTTTTTTAACACATCAACATTAAGAGATCTTCTACATCAAATATTATTTTCATGGCCACTTTCTTGCTTTGCAAGAGAGATATTTTGATATACATTACCCCATTCCTTGCATCATATATTTTGATTATTATTCTATTAACATTAATAACTCTAAAGAATGTATGACTTTTTTGTTATGACTTTGACTTTTTATTTTATTTCACATATATTTTATAACCGTCATGTGATCAACAAAAGACACGTGTGATTAGCGTCCCATTTTCCTTTAAATGTAAGTATGCATAACATCTTCTGTAAAACGTTCTTTCATTTAGCAAAAAACAATAAAACAAGTAATAGTATGATATCCGCTAAAGTAACATCGTTGAACATGCGTACAATACATGAAAGACATGTCGTTCTGAAATTATAGAAAAACTCTGCTATAGAATCAAATTTATTGAAACCTAGATGCATAAACCAATAATGATTTCAAAATTACTTGAGAGGTTTTTTCTTTTCATTTTAAAATCTTAAAAACTGTACAATTCGTGACTTATTTCATGCTATTTTTTTAAAGTATACTTTTCTTAGATTTTTTCCTCTGAATAAGGATTGTAAAATACATAAGATATTTTTAAGAGGAACAAATTAAGAATTAATTTGGTTTATTATTTGGTCCTTAACCTGTGGTCTTCTTCAAATATTTTGTACAATAATTATGTATCAAAATTACTCTTTTTCTTGCAAATTGTCTTTCATTTGAAATTTGACTCTGTCACAATAAAATTAAAAAATAAAATCGGTGATCAGTGTTTACATTTATAAACTGTTTATCAGCCATCCAAAAATACCACAGTCATGTACAAATTCCCTTTGTTTGTTTGTATTATAAATATTTAATGATGATGTTCAATAAATCAGTTTATATCTGATTTTCAACCATGCAGTCACTTATTATCGAATCAACCAATGAAAGAAAATAATCAATTTTAATTTTTTTGTTAACAATACAGTTACTATATCAATTCGAACAGTTTCTACCTGTACTTAAGGTATCTGTACCTGGTACTTAATCTAATCAACCAGTGTGTAAGGATTATCATCAACTTTCATCCTCTCTGGGGTATCACAGGACACCTCTTCGTAACAGTGTGAGCTGTACTCATTTTCAGACAATTCATTATGTGAATTACTATACACAGGATCCTCTATATATGTGTATCTCTCATTATCTTCTTCATTAACCTGCTCATTGTTACTTGTATATATGATATCTCTTTCCCTTCTCACTCTACAAATACAGTATATTTAGAATATTAATTGATAACTCGTACATGACTTAATCTACTTGGGTTTGATAATGATTTGATATAGAATCAAACCTTTTAAATAGGACGTTAACTCCCATTGTAAATACAATGGCCATGATTGTTGAGCAAACTGTTATGACTGCGTACATTAGTCTTTGATCTACAAGTACAAAACTTATTATGACATGGAATTCATTTATAACATGATGTGTTACATATTATTTTATGCATGCCATATAACCATAGCACCATTTGAGCTCTTTTATGACGTTAACATTTCTGCCTTGACTTTTTAAACGTACATGAAGTTGTTTATTTGATGAGCAAACTATTGAATATATGATACTTTGAAAATGAAATAATTCTTTTTGTTTTCTCACTGGTAATAATCTTCTTGTTATAATGATTAAAATATTTCACAACATCCCTAACCTTATTATAGATATTATCGATGATTTTTTTTATGTTGTTTGTTTCACCACAAAAAGTATCATGAGCAATTATAATAAATGAAAATTAAAGAGAGATGACCAATTTTAGTTGTTGGGAAAATTAACATGAACAAAAACAAAATTAGTAGACTAGTTGTCATATTACAATAAGAGGTCTTTCAACCTCAACATACTTAAATGTTTGAAACATTTATGTTTCAATAAAATCGATGAAATAAATGCTTTCTCTGCGTTACTTACAAAAATAATGTTAAAAGATTTAACATTTTTTTATCTTAAACTTTGACATTAATATCATTTTGATTGACCAAGGAAAACGCTTTTATCCCAAATGGTGCAATGGATGTTTCAAAAGTTGTCAGTATTTTATTGAACTGTAGAAACTTTTAGGGGCAAAAATGCTTATAGAGGCTATTAACTCCTTCGATATGAATAGATTGAAAGAGTCTCTAAGTGAGACATTGGTAAAAGTTTTAAGTTTCTATCTCTTAATTTTTGAGAAGAGGACAAGCATTTCCTACACAAAGAGCAATACTTTTTTAGGTTCTATGAGTTATCAGGCAAAGGTTCATTTGATGTCATAACTTTTAGTGGCCAATTATGTCAAGAATAAAAGCTGTCCTGAAAAAATATACGAAAGAAAAATAAATATGAAGAAATACAAATCATGAATACAAGAGATCTTAAAGGTGGAAAGACCTTATGAATAGAAAATTATCGCATTTATCAGTCCTCTTTTTATCTAAATATTTTCCTTGGTTAAAATGGGTTGTATATATACGATCGCAGAGTTCAAAAAGTGGTCTCGCTAGTTTTAATAAGGTAGAGTATAAATCAACTTACTGAACAAAGAATACAAACCTCATTCATTCAGTAGAGCATAATTCATTGACTTATCAGTTGAATTAGGCTGGTTGACATAGCTTACAGTCTTATACAATGTAACTTACAGACAGTACATTTTATTTAATATGCCCCCAAAAATTAATAAGTATTTCTTCCTTAAATAGTCGTTTAAAGTTCTAGATTTTTTTTTCTTGAAGAGTATAAATTATGTATTTTTTACTACGATTGCAAACTTTAAATTTTTTTAACTTACATTTTAAAGATTTTTTTTTCTGGCCAAAAAAGGATAACGCAACATAACTATTACTTAAAGAAATGGAAATTATTCTAACAAAACTGCACCAGCTATACGTGTATTTGAAACTTTTGAAAGCTTAATTTCCAACATACCAGAATGTTTCGGAGGTAAAATGAAATTTGCAACTGCCGTTCCCTCGCTATTCTCTGTTACACATGTGTAGCAACCGCCGTCTTCTGTGATTGAAACGTACAGTTTCTTGTTTTCTTCTGAAAACCTGTGTGAAGAATCTGTGAAGGAAGCAACTGATGAAATGACATTGATATATGAATAGTGTTTGCAAAAATACCTTTATAATTTATATCAGAATTGAGTTGTTTTAAGGGGCATGGTCACGGTTTTGGTCAAAACTCGTTTTTTCCGTTTTTAAAGTTTACAATGCTATGGCAAAACAATTCCAATGCTTAAATTTTAAGTGCAATTTGTCGAGTTATTGGCAAGATACAGAACTCACTATTCTAAGTTACGTGTATACATGTAAACAAAGCTCAGAGAATGTTCATGTTTACATTTGAATGTTGAAAAAAAAAACCAGGTTTAGAATCGCTAGGAACTGTTTATTTACGTTCAAAACGAATAAGCAGATAAAAAATAAGTTTAAAGAAAAACTTTTAGCGGTATATTGAACCAATGTAATCAGAAAGATGGCACGAGCCTTGTTTGCATTTAAAAGAATTGTTAGCTCTTTGTCTTACTTATAACTTATAACGACTGAATCAAATATTGTTTCATTGTTAGCTTTGTAAACAATAAAAATAGAAGTATAAAAATTGAAAAGATCGTTACCATGCCGCTTAATATCTCATATTACATTTATCATTTGGGGTTTTTTTTAAGCATGCTCCTTAGTCAAACAAAACAAATGTAATGGAAAAATACACCGTAATATTAGGCAAGACGTCAAATTAAATTTCAATGTTTCATATAACGATATTCAATCAGGTTTACCAACTGCAAATGGTAGAAATATCCTTGTGCCGATATCGGAAACAAAAGCAAGTACATGTTTATGGCTTATCAGGGTATTTTACAAATCATACTCAATTCTATTATGGAAATAAAATAGAATGCAGATCTGCAATTGAACTATTTTTAGGCAATTTTAATATTAAATATAGATAATTTTAATCATAAATAAGATGTTTTAATTTTACAACTAACATTAACGAGGCGGAGTACAGTTCGACTACGCACGCTTTCGCTAGGCGTTTCATTTGCATTGTGATGTCATCTTTTTCCTTGGTTGACGCCATGGCGTTATGGTTTCAACTGCAGATATTCAGCGAAATTTGTCGAAAATAGATTGTTTCAGGCGCAAAATTAATATTATATTGCAGAATAAACATAAATGTTTTGAAGTATAAGCAATATTTTGGCTCGATTCAAAAACGTTCAGTGGGCTCAACAAGCCTAGCCCTCTGTCACGTTTTCTTACCTCGCCTTTATATAGCTTAATACATGTATTTCAAGATAGTTACCATGTATTTAACATAAAGGACCCTTATTATGTGATATTATATATTTATTCATCACTTAAATATACCTGAATATTTTAATAATACTATAAAGGTCATCATTTCCGCCTTTGTTGAATAAAAAATAGCCATTATCTGACAAATTTGGGAAATTGGACATACAAAAAACAACTTTGATAAGACCCCAGGAAAAAACAAGGAGGTAAAAGGGTTTTTTATTTGACCATTTGATGTCTTTTAGCACTAACTTTAATTATGTAGAACAAAAAAAGAAATCCCTAGGGCAAAAGTTTAAAAAAAAAAAGTAAAAAATGTGCAAAATTGATACATTTCAAGAAAAATCTCCCCAAAAAATCAATCAACTTTGAGGTGACCTCCTAAACAAAAGATGTGGTAAATGTCTGTTTTGTTTTCATCTTAAAATAATAATTATTTCAGTAGAAATTCATGTAAAAATGTTATTAAAAAATCTAGGGCAGAACAAATTAGACCCTACCTCGTTAAAAAGCAAAACAAAAGCCTCACCAAAGGTAACGCAAAGAAATCACTTTATACTTAATTAAATTCAAATGTTACGTATTATCATCGAATAAATTCCTGGTATCTCATTTTAATTAACTCGTTAGAACATGTATAATTTATTCATGAATCAACTTATCGTTGTTTAAAGCATCCATCTTTCTGTAAGCTTCTTTTAGCTCACATAAAACGTGATCATTAAAATGAATACAGTATGAATACTTAGTTAAATATATTTTGCATTGCCTTCATTTATGTTTCTTCCGTTCTTCATCCATTGAATGACAACTGGTTCGGATTCATTCGGTGCAGAAATTGTGTGGCATTGGATTTCTGTTTCTTCTCCGTGTGTAAGCTGTATTACCTTCATCATAAATCGACTACAAGTATCAGCAAATATCGGTGGAGCTTATAATTTGAAACGACAAAATTATTGTTTAGCTCGTTATATCCATTGAATTATATTTCGTTTATGATGCAAACTCTTTTTTATACATACTTGTTACGTTCAGATAAGGATTCATGGATAAGGTGCTGTTCGCAACACATGCGTATTCGCCTTCCTCATCAAATGTTACATTGCCGATAACTAGTTCTCTTCCATGTTGTTCAATTTTGTACTTTGAGTTTGGTTCGATCAATGATCCATTTGTATTCAGCCATTGTATGTACCCTCATTTTGGGAGGTTGGAGCACCTGCTGCAAATGTTGTGCCGCTTTGTTGCTCGCATCTGTTGGTTTTGGTAACAGACCTGCCGCCTTTAATTTTTCTATTACCTGAGCGGTCACTGCTGCAGAGATTGACTGAACAATTTCATTGGTCTTTGATTGGTCCATTGTATCTGGTTGCACTGTCTCCGCTTGTACTGATGTAGGAGGCTGAATGGCCTAAGCCTAGCTCGTTAATGCCAGCCTTCTCCGTTTAGATGGCCGTCTACTGGATATCTATAATAACTCTTGCTGTATAAATTCCATTTTTATTTTAAATTAAGTCAAATACATGACTTATATCATGATCAATTGAAAACAGTCTAATACATGACTTATATCATGATCAAATGGAATGAAAAAATAGTCAAATACATGACTGATCCATATTCAATGCCGTCAAATACATGACTGAAAATGGATACACGGGAGTATGAAGAAACAAATACGTTTCTGTCAGTAAAATTACAGCAGACAAATACATGGCTGTTGTGGCATGGATCAAGTCAAATACATGACTATTGGCTATATATTGTGTATAAAATGTCAATTCAGTCAAATACATGACTGAAAATCCAAGTAGTCAAATACATGACTAGTGTGGCATGGATCGAGTCAAATACATGACTAGTAACTTTATATTGTATATAAATGTCAATACAGTCAAATATATGACTGAAATCAAAGCAATGAAATACATGATTGATGTTTAAGAAATAATAGGATCACAGTCAAATATAAAAACCGGCAAATACATGCCTGATGACTGGGGTAGAAAAAACATACATGACTAGAGAAGATGAAGAAAAACTTTCATAGATCAAGTTATATGCTATCAACAATCAAATACTTGACTGATATTTTAATGAAAAAACTAAGTGGTCAAATACATGACATGACAGGAATCGAACACGACTGATTTAGAAATGTAATTACCGAGTGTCACAATCAGTCTCATGCATGACATATCCTTTGGTTATCTATTATAAAACAGTCCTGAACGATTCACAAAATGAACTCTTCAAAAATATACTACATTGATGTTGATAAGGCAACATGCAACATTTCTTTGTCAGGTAAATGAGGTCATTTATGCACACAGAATGAACTGGAGTATATAACCCTAGAAAAAACAACCAGCTTGTTAATTATTCAATTACCTGTATATTGTATGCGCGACAATAGAAATTTGTTCATAATGATTACAGAGTCTTATCATGTGACACATCATTTCTCCATCTTCATATTAAGAAACTCCCTCGATTAACTTTAAGAAAGCAGAAAGAGATTACTCGTGGGATATTAGTCAACAATAATGTTGATTTTTGTGATGTTACTTAATCACTAACCTAATGACATGCAATTCAAACTATGAAATCTAGAGCATGCATGATAGCCAGTCTGATGCTGTAACATTTCTTATTACCAACTGCAGATAGATGTACACCATCGCTACCCAACACATGTAAAGGGTTGTTCATTAAGCGGAGATGTCGCAAAAACAATATTTTCTTATGGGTTAAATCTCCAAGTAACACGGGCAGCATGTTTTTGATTATCTTCCGCCTTTCCTCATACAACTGTGGTCGAATATTTCTGGGCCTAAGTCTTTTAAAAAGTTCACAGACCACACCGACCTGTACACTTTCAAACTTTCCAAGCATTTCCACGAGCTCTGCAATGCTACATGCTACTTTATCTGGTCTTGCAGATGAATAACAAATGTCATTTCCCCCTAATTGTAGTAAAACACTACCAGTTTGAAAGAAATTATGCAATTCTGTAGGTCTTGGTCTTAAAGCAAACTTTCTGCTCGTCCTCCGCTTATTCCGTAACATAGGATTTCGCACTGGGCAAGGTTAAAATCCGCTGGAGATGATTCACTTTGTCCCAGAAGCCTCTCCAGTCGTGAAATAAAACTATGTCCTATATATAATTAAAACCTTGGCGCGTTTTTCCATCTCCTCGCATTGGGTCCCGCGCATACGAGCTGCACCTCAAATGTTGATTATATAATAAGGCTAGTGAAACTTAGATCATAAGCAGAATAAAAAGTTATTATGTATCAGATGTTACAAATAATACTATTACATAATCGCGTCTTCCTTCCAACATCAATTCCTCTTGTATGTAGTCAAATAGTTGAAGAAAAAAAAGAAGAGTAGCCTAGTCCATGGCGTCAATCCCCTAAGAAAATTTACTCAGATAGTTCTTTCATTGATTGCATGCCAAATTATTACCTTCCTGGATCAATCCATGCCCGAAAACGATTTCCGCACGGGTATCGAGTATCCTTAGACTATGAGTAAAAGATCGAATATTTAAAAACTACGCCGATTTTTGCAGTGTTTATATGCGGGACGCTAACAATGTAATAAGATACATGTACCTAAATATTATAAACCAATCAGAAATCAAAGAAACATCGAATGCATAGGGGCTCAACAAGGGTTACACACTACATAAGGTAACATACGGGGAATAACAGAAAATGGGTAAAATAATGATTCATTCGTTTACATAAAAACAGTTATTTAAATAACTTTCATATAAACGGTATCAAAGCAATTTTTAAAAAGGTGTTAATGCACGGTATTTTCCAGGAATAAGCGAAGGCTAGCGCAATCGAAACGAAAGTTGGTTACCTTGATCATCTTATTATTCCTTTAAAAAGGTCCGATAACCTTGAAAATTTTACAAGTTGAATATTTTATGTCTAATGTCATTTCTTAACTCACATATAGACACTGAATTATTTTTGCTTTTGACTATTGTGTTTACAAATCCTATTGCAAAAGTAAAATAGAAATGATATGATTGCTATATCAACATTTCAATACCACTGTTTCTTGTTGTTAAGATGAAATTTGCTACTGCAATTCCTTCACTGTTTTCTATCACACATGTGTAACAACCGCTGGTGTCATTGATTGTAAGATTGTATGCTATATGCAATTTACTTTTTTCTTCTGAAAAAGTATACGACGAATCTGCAAATAGAGCAAATACTGTAAACGTACTACATTTTGCTGTGTATTCAATTTAGCGCTTTTGGATGAATGTGGCTTCCACTAATTAAAGTACATCGCTAAAGGCCATTCATATATACACAAGAATAGTGAAATTCAGGAATACGCTAATTCAAACGCCAACTTGTTCAAAAACTAATTTCCACCAAATATCGTACACACCAAATATCATACGTTTACAGTAATTTGTTCGAAGTTTTTAATGACAATTTTTAAACAAAACAGTCACCAGAAAAAGTTAAAAAATAAAATGCCTTTTTTTTTTGGTAAATCATACTCATGGTATGAGTTATTCCATTTTTATAATTAAATAATTAAGAAATTTTTCGACTGATTATTTTAAGTTAATGAGACCCCATAATTTGAATTACTGAAATGGAAGTAAGTAAACTTTTTCATAATTTTCATTTTTTTATTTTTTTAATTACCAATGGAGGGGAATTGTCTGTCTTAAATAAGCGTAAAAGTACAGTTCACCAATATCTTAACAGACCCTTAAAGTATGAATAAATAAATAAAACCAATGCCTTCATGAAGAATTCTTCCATTTTTCATCCATTGCATGACAACTGGTTTGAGTTCATGAGGTGCAGATATTGCTTTGCAGTAGATTTCGGTTTCTTCTTGGTATGAAAAATGTAGTAACCTCATCATAAATCGACTACCACTATCAGCAAATATTGGAGGCGCTTAAATTTGGAGAGAGAAAAAAACAAGATTGAGGTTTGAAACTGGTATCCTTAAAAATGATCACATTTTGAATGTAACGTAAGTACCTTATTTTACTCACCGGTAACATTAAGATATATATTATTTGTTAAGTTGCCATCAGCAACACATCTATAAAAACCATCGTCATCAAACGTAACATTTCGGATGAATAACTCTCTTCCATATTGCTTGATCACATACTTTGAATTCGATGTTATCATAGATCCACTTATAGATAGCCATTGTATATTTGGAACTGGACTATCATAGAAAAAATGACAATAACAAACCGCCAACCATCCCAACAAAATTGAAAAAAAATAGAAAATTGATAATCGTTACAAAAACAACCAATTTCGCATAAAATTAAACACACCCTTTTTTAAAATAAAAATCGATAAAAAGAGGTTTTTTTAATATCTATGTTCATAAACAAATATAGTGCTACCCACCTTCCAGAAAAAATACATTTCAATGTTGCATTTTCACCAATAACGGCCTTGGGATTGTTTTTCCAAATAGCCTGTGAAATAGCAGTACTGTTTTGTTCTACAATAGGATAAAACAACGTTTTGATTCCCTGCACATAAAGACCTCATAGATTACAAGCATCGTATAACTAATTCATTTTGATACATACAATCAGGGTATGCGGTATTTCAGCATAACAGTGTTGGGGAAAATCAGTGATCTCAAGTTACATTTTTTTAATACATACTTAAAACAAAATTTGTTCATCTTGATCATCTAATTATATCAATTTTAAATAAATCGTTCGAAACAATTTGAATATGTTATAACAAGTATATTGATTTTGAAGGAAAAAAAAGAAATTCAAAATAATAATTCTTTATTTTAATTTCAGTGTTTAATCAATTCAATTTATCAAATTGTCCATTCCTTTGTTATATATTTACAAAGTCTTTCATCTCAAATTGTTGTTTTATTTCAATTTCAGTGTTTTACCTATTTAATTTATCCAATTGCCCATTCCTTTATTATAGATTAACAAAGTCTTTCATCTCAAATTGCCGTTTTATTTGTATTCATATTTAGACCAAGAAGTTAACTTTCAGATACACATACTACATGTATGAATCGTTGCACACTCACAGTATATTTAGATAAAACGTTAAACTTTTATTAGTTTACGATAAGCATCTGAATAGAATTTAAACTTTGAAAACATGAACTTTAATTTACTTTTTTAAACATTTTTATAAACTTTTATCATTTTAATATATCATGGATGTTTTGAATAGCTGATGTTTCACTGAAATTAAATATTCCGATTTTGTCTGAAAAATTTACTATAAAGAACTCCATACTATATATTAAAGCAAATTAAATTCTTCAAAACGATTTTGAAAATTTGCAATTTTATATATATTTTAACTAGGTGGCTTCATGCTTAGTAAACAATAGCATTAAAAAGATCACACGTTATTAAAAGAATATAGGAGTGTTTGAGATATCTATACTACTATATTAAAATAATAGACTCGAAGTTGTGGACTTTAACACCGAGAAATCGGAAGAGTACTGCTTTTAGCTAAATATATATTTTAAATATCATTGGTACATGAAGATTACAAATTTGTTTTTATTTTTTCTCAATCAAGCTTCACTAATCAATAATCACCGAAAATTCCTTCAAAAAATCCGGAAATCATCTGGATTTTTTGAATTTACAATCCTGCGCATGCGCATTACATTCACGCTAAATCACGGGAGGTTCTTATGTGTATTTTCCACATATGACATTTGCATGGATAAACTCAGAAACGATAGTACTAATACCTGTAAATTTTCATCGAAAATTTCCTATATATTCGTTCATGAAAAAATACGGGAGATAACTCTAATTCAGTGTATTTAATATGAAAAATCCCGAGAGTTCAGAATGTCAACATGGTGTGTAATTTTGAAGTGAGTATTTAAAGCCTCAAAACGGTTTGTTATGAATAATTTGAATGTTATTTTCAATGCAATTTCATTGATATTCTCTAAAATCTATCGGAGCTTCTCTGCAATTTTTTGCTACATTACGGGTATATGGGAGGCATTTTAACTGTGGCAAAGGCCTGTCCCGAGACATACTTAGATTATTCTAACCAAGCAGAGTATAGTGAAATTAATAGTTTTATTGTAGGCTTAAATCTTGGTTATGTAAATGCCAACAATAAGGTGTGTCGATGTATCTATTTCGTAAATGTCCGATATCACATGCAATGTCAACCCGTGCTCACACGGGTCAAAGTCTAGTATAGAGAAAAATTGATCTTAGGAAACTCAATGTTTAACCTAAGCAGTTAGTTTTGTCGTTTCAGTTTTATTCAAGGTCATTAATATTCGTCTATGTTGCAAAATGCTTGGAACGTTAATTCGTTGACCTTATCAATCAAACGTTATATCATCTGTATAAGCGCATGCTTACAAATCAATGTTATTAACAATTATTTTGTTACCATTTATTTCAACTGTATAAAATGAACCCTTTGTAAATATTCTTAATTTTTCATTCCATATTCCACAGCTTAAATCATGACTTGCGTAGGATCTGTTAAAATTTAGAAAATGTAGATCTCCTGAAATAAATATAAGAACCCCAATGCAAATAAAAAAAAATCTCAAGAAACAATAAAACAAACGGAATAAACATGTATACGATAACAAAACTCGTACCTTCAAAAAATTTATTTGAAAAAAATATATCTAAATCGACAAATTATATAATAATACTATTCCTACCTTCACTATCAATCGCTATATTTTCGTTTGTTATAATCGTATTCGCTGTTGGTGCTCCACTTTTCCACTCAAATTCACACTCATTGATTGGTTGACAATTCGGTTTGTTAGAACAGGAAATTTTGCAGTGATGGAACACCTTGCATGCAATCTTTTTATTTGTGATTCCACCGAAGACACCAAGAGCTTTAATTTAAAGATATATGTAATTCAATATTTTTCGTATCCAATCCATCTCACAAAAATACATCAAAACTTTAAATCATAATCCATTCTTCTTAAACACAAGGCGACCAAGACAAATATTAAAGCGGAAAAAACCATTTTAATGTGACCTGAAAAGTTTTAATGCTTTGGTTGAACGTTTCTAAAATTTTATTTATATGAAATTTATTGTGTTTGTTACCAATATCAATAATCACCTGATTAATTTACATCGGTTGATGATTTTTTTTTCGGAGATGATTTAGTCCTATTATCATTCTTGGTTATTCGAGAAACTTGTTGATGTTTTTCTTTGTTTATTGAGTTTCTTAAACCCCTGTGACACATTCCTTGAACTGATTGAACTATTAACTACCGATACTAAGCAGAGGAAAATATTATTTTATACATGATAAACATGTACGTGTATACACCAGAAAATATCTTTAAGTGGCCCCCCTCAGTAAATAAGATCAGCTGTGAGTTTCGTGTGTAACCGTAGAGTAGATATTTAAGTACTGGTTGTATTATGAACGTCGATTCAACCAAAAATACTAATTTAGCAATCGCTCTTACTAATGGTAATCGGTGTATCCGTCTGTTAGACATTAACTGTCCAGGGTATTATTATTCCCTGATCCTTCCCCTCTGGACCAACTTAAAATAAAAAGGAGAATGGATAAAACGTAGGCAGGGATTCTGAATTTTCTATATCTGTGGTCAGCAGATGTTTTTGTTTTATTCTTCTAAAGAATATATGTGTTATCTTTCTTTGGTCTAATTCTGCTCAGACGTAACACATAGAATAATGTAAGATTAAGACCGTGCAGTTTCTTTGATTCAACCTTTGGATCCAAGGTTAGTCATAGCAGACTCAAGATATTTTTTTTTCATTTTTGCTGAATGTAAGTACAAAGTTGTGGTAAGATATACTGTACACAGGAGAACATTCGCCAGAGTTTATTTTTCCCCTTTCGCTCTCGTTGACCGCTGGTGAATTCAAAACATTTCTATGAAAACTGTGTTATAAATAGAAAGAGTATCTATAACAAAACTAAATCTTTGGTAATTATACATATATCAATTGTTTATAAACGATCGTTAAAAGCAAAGGTATTGAGACTAGGAACCATGCCCGTCTATAAATGATTATTTTACTATATTTGAATAATTAACATGCTGAATATCAATTTCTAGGGTTAAATAAAAGTGGATCAACTGATCAATTTACTACACAGACATGGTGATAAATTGAATAGTTTCGTCTCTTTGTTTGTTAGATTTGTCCGCGGTATTGATGTTGTAAAGGATTTTTAGGTCAAAAATACAATTCTATTAATTCGCAATTTCGCTTAGATTTCTTGCTAAGAGTTGAGTAAAAATTTGATGTTACACATACGCTTCACTGCAGACAATCCTAAGGAACATAATGTATGCTTAATACGAAACCTAAATAAGCCGCTGGCCTTAAAACAATCCGGATTGTATAACTTGTATAATATTTTCTTTTCTTCTGGCCTATCTGGGCTATAAGATTAGAAATACAATCAGAGAAATCAATTATAAATAAATTGCCAATACACATTCAGTCAAAAGTCACTATGACACTATTTAAGTCACACAAACACTATTAAGTCTCGAGAAACGAGGAACAGATACACGAGCTGAGTCGGGCCAAATAGCTAATACCTTTGTGGTCATAGATTATTCACGGATGACATATTCATTGTTTTGCAAAGCACTTTTCTCTAGTTTAAAACTATTTCTTACCTGCTTCAAGTATTTTAACAAACGATGATACAGAAGAACCATGCTTGTTTTCGGCTACACAATAATACAATCCAAAATCTTTTTTTATAAGGTTTCGAAAGGTAATGTCCCCACTTTGCTCATTAACAACCACTCGATCGTTGGTATGAAGCTTGTCATTGTCTTTAAACCACCGATAGCTGTAAAATGTAAGTTTTACATAAATATAACAGTAATCAAGTTCATATTACGATGGATTTTAAGAAATACAATTGTTACCTTATATTTCCATTCTGTGCCTTGCATTTGAGATTAAGTGGGGAAGAATATGATAATGGTACGAAATACGCGGCCTCAAAAATTGATGTTATCCATGGAGGTAAACTCGCTGTCAGAGATCCTTCAAAATCATAAAAAAAACACACACACAAATTTCTAAAGAATTGCTAATAATCAACATTGCTTATTGATGAACGTATAAATAAGCATTGCATTTGCAATATAATTAACCACCTATGTTAAAATGCTGCTTATCTGATCCCACATTTTTACCTCCAAAAATGAAAAAAAGTATTTCGAAATAAAAAATAAGACTCGATTGTGTCCTGTATTGAAACATGTTTTCGTAGAAAAATGAACATTATATGCACATTTCATTGTAAAGTACAATAAAGACTATATGTATTCTTATATGATAATTTATATTTGTGTAAGGAAACGGGAAATATTTAAATGAGAACCGGACACCGACAATTTAAATCCATCAAAACAAGCATATCCTCTTTTTAGTAGGAAATAATTCAGAATTTATTTTGTTATGGTATCATTAGCAATTAGTCATTATTTATATAATAGTGCTGTGGTCTGCATGTACTATGCCTTAAAAGTAGTCAGGGTTTCATACATAATGCACTAACCGGACGATACGTATATACAGAGAGATTAAACTGTTGATTAGGATTAAACCTACGCAAATATCTAAAAAAAAGTTATCAAGAAAAAACTCACTAGTTGCAAAAGAACACTTTTTAATTGTCAACAAACATGCCCTAAAAACATACACTAATTGCGAGTCATTTTCCTTTTCTGTAAACACAAATTTATATCAAAGGTGTTTTCCCATTATGTTTTTTGTTAACTATTTATGCATCAACCCCTTGAATATGACATATAACAAGGAAAATTTTACAGAAATATGCAACTATCAAATACATACTCATCTCTTCAAAATTACAGCATACCGACCCCCCCCCCCCTTTTTTTTTGGTATACACCCATTTGTGAAAATATATTGGAATTTTCACATAATACGTTTAAACTACTTGCGTATTTTGTTTATGTGGGGTTTATTCTTGTGAATGCCCCCCCCCCCCCCTCATCCAGGTATTTCTTTGGTGGTGAATGAAAACTGGTTTTATCTATTCAGGTGCTATATGAAAATCAAATGTTTACATTTGTATAATTATGTAGTCACTTTAATTAAGAGAAGCTTGATCCATGAGAGGTCAAGGCTTATTTCAATTAAATAGAAATGAAAGAAACAATGATACAGCAATAAAGTTGTTGTTACTTGTTACACCACATTTGACAAGAATTGGGAATACGTTTCTTTTATCAAAACACTTTTTGAAAATTTGGTTAAGAGGGATCAAGACGTTGCAGTGTAAAATCATTTGTCAATGACATTTTTGCTTTTTGCTTTTTTAACACATCAACATTAAGAGATCTTCTACATCAAATATTATTTTCATGGCCACTTTCTTGCTTTGCAAGAGAGATATTTTGATATACATTACCCCATTCCTTGCATCATATATTTTGATTATTATTCTATTAATATTAATAACTCTAAAGAATGTATGACTTTTTTGTTATGACTTTGACTTTTTATTTTATTTCACATATATTTTATAACCGTCGTGTGATCAACAAAAGACACGTGTGATTAGCGTCCCATTTTCCTTTAAATGTAAGTATGCATAACATATTCTGTAAAACGTTCTTTCATTTAGCAAAAAACAATAAAACAAGCAATAGTATGATATCCGCTAAAGTAACATCGTTGAACATGCGTACAATACATGAAAGACATGTCGTTCTGAAATTATAGAAAAACTCTGCTATAGAATCAAATTTATTGAAACCTAGATGCATAAACCAATAATGATTTCAAAATTACTTGAGAGGTTTTTTCTTTTCATTTTAACTTTAAAATCTTAAAAACTGTACAATTCGTGACTTATTTCATGCTATTTTTTTAAAGTATACTTTTCTTAGATTTTTTCCTCTGAATAATGATTGTGAAATACATAAGATATTTTTAAGAGGAACAAATTAAGAATTAATTTGGTTTATTATTTGGTCCTTATCTGTTGTTTTCTTCGAATATTTTGTACAATAATTATGTATCAAAATTACTCTTTTTCTTGCAAATTGTTTTTCATTTAAAATTTGACATTTCAACACAATAATAATTTTAGACTTAGTAAAGCAGTAGAGAATAAAACCTGCGTTGGGTGATTTTAATGTTGCCGTCTTAATTATAATTTGATTTCTTTTGTTTAAAGAAGTAAGGTTATTGTTTTTCAGATGAGCGATGTGGCCGTTGTGCCTCGTGTTTTCATTTAAGCATTAGCGCAGTATGATAATTTGTCTGCACAGCCTTGGTGTGTTATAGGACTAACAACATAAAAAGTAAGCATTTAATGCTTACATTCATATTGTTGTTTAGTTGTATGAAGTTTTTGTGAAACGTCACTTTAAAGCTATTATATACGCTCTTAGTCAGGGAAATGAAACATGCATGGAACAACCATTCTAACATGTTATTCAGTTTGCTTCCGCGACTAAAAATATAGTGCCAGAAACGTCGTAGAGAAAAAAAAATTATTGGAGATTATGATTTAACGATGAGTACGTATTAAACTGGTTAAGTATATTTGAATTTTTCATTTAATCTTACAATGATAAATAACTTCAAAACGCGTGATGGCGTTTATGATTGTGCCCAAAAGTAGAAATGTTCTCATAGGAAAATGAACGTCGCATATTACCAATGCAAACATAAGGGGAACATAAACTAAATGTAAATATTTCTGTTTACACATCAACATTTTATCTTAAATAGTTAACAGATATATCATTTAATGAGAGAGAGAGAGAGAGAGAGAGAGAGGCTCTATCTATTTTTTTTGTAAATCTCAAAAACATGTTTTTTGGGAAACTGTAATACATACATATACAGAAGATTTTTAACAATTACAGCAAATATGCATTTAACCATTAACACTCTGTCACAATAAAATTAAAAAATAAAATCTGTGATCAGTGTTTACATTTATAAACTGTTTATCAGCCATCAAAAAATACCACAGTCATGTACAAATTCCCTTTAGAGTTTGTATTATAAATATTTAATAATGATGTTCAATAAATCAGTTTATATCTGATTTTCAACCATGCAGTCACTTAATCGAAACAACCAAAGAAAAAAAGTAATCAATTTTAATTCCTTTTTTTAACACTACAGTAACTATATCAATTAAAACAGTTTCCACCTGTACTTAAGGTATCTGTACCTGGTACTTAATCTAATCAACCAGTGTGTAAGGATTATCATCAACTTTCATCCTTTTTGGAGTATCACAGGACACCTCTTCATAACAGTGTGAGCTGTACTCATTTTCAGACAGTTCATTATGTGAATTACTATACACAGGATCCTCTATATATGTGTATCTCTCATTATCTTCTTCATTAACCTGCTCATTGTTTCTTGTATATATGATATCTCTTTCCCTTCTCACTCTACAAATACAGTATATTTAAAATATTAATTGATAATTCGTATATGACTTAATCTACTCGGGTTTGATAATGATTTGATATAGAATCAAACCTTTTAATAAGGACGATAACTCCCATTGTAAATACAATGGCCATGATTGTTGAGCAAACTGTTATGACTGCGTACCTTAGACTCTGATCTACAAGTGTACAAAACTTATTATGACATGGAATTCATTTAAAACATGATGTATTACCTATTATCTTAAGCATGCCATATAACCATAGCGCCATTTGAGCTCTTTTATGACGTTAACATTTCTGCCGTGACTTTTTTTAAACGTACATGAAGTTGTTTATTTGATGAGCAAACTATTGAATACATGATACTTTGAAAATGAAATAATTCTTTTTGTTTTCTCACTGGTAACAATCTTCTAGATATAATGATTTAAATATTTCACAACATCCATAACCTTATTATAGATATTACTGATGATTTTTTTTTCTGTTGTTAGTTTCATCACAAAAATATCATGATCAATTATAATTAATGAAAATTAAAGGGAGATGACCAATTTAAGTTGTTGGAAAAATTAACATGAACAAAAACAAGATTAGTAGACTACTTGTCTTTTTACAATAAGAGGTCTTTCAACCTCATCATACTTTAATGTTTTAAACATTTATGTTTCAATAGAATCGATGAAATAAATGCTTACTATGCGTTACTTACAAAAATAATGTTAAAAGATTTACCATTTTTTTTTACCTTGAACTTTGACATTAATATCATTTTGATTGATCAAGGAAAACGCTTTTATCCCAAGAGGTCCAATGAATGTTTCAAAAGTTGTCAGTATTTTATTGAACTGTAGAAACTTTTAGGGGCGAAAATGCTAATAGAGGCTATTAACTCCTTCGATATGAATAGATTGAAAGTCTCTAAGTGAGACATTGGTAAAAGTTTTAAGTCTCTATCTCTATACGATCGAAGAGTTCAAAAAGTGGTCTCGCTAGTTTTAATAAGGTAGAGTAAAAATCAACTTACTGAACAAAGAATACAAACCTCATTCATTTAGGAGATCATAATTAATTACAGTCTTATACAATGTAACTTACAGACCATACATTTTATTTAATATGCCCCCAAAAATTAATAAGTATTTCTTCCTTAAATAGTCGTTTAAAGTTCTAGATTATTTTTTTCTTGATGAGTATATGTATTTTTTACTACTGTTGCAAACGTTAATATTTTTTTAACTTACATGTAAAAGATATTTTTTTCTGGCCAAAAAAGGATAACGCAACATAACTATTACTTAAAGAAATGGGAATTATTCTGACAAAACTGCACCAGCTATACGTGTATTTGAAACTTTTGAAAACTTAATAAGTTCCAATATACCAGAATAATTAGGAGGTAAGATGAAATTTGCAACTGCCGTTCCCTCGCTATTCTCTGTTACACATGTGTAGCAACCGCCGTCTTCTGTAATTGGTACGTACAGTTTCTTGTTTTCTTCTGAAAATCTGTGTGAAGAATCTGTGAAGGAAGCAACTGATGAAATGACATTGATATATAAATAGTGTTTGCAAAAAAACCTTTATAATTTATATCAGAATTTAATTGTATTAAGGGGCATGGTCACGGTTTTGGTCAAAACTCATTTTTCCGTTTTTAAAGTTTACAATGCTATGGCAAGACAATTCTAATGCAAGATACAAAACTCACAATTCTTAGTTACATGTATGTAAACAAAGCTCAGAGAATGTTTATGTTTGCATTTGAATTTTGACAAAATCAGGTTTAGAAACGCTAGGAACTGTTTATTTACGTTCAAAACGAATAAGCAGATATAGAATAAATTTAAAGAAAAACTTTTAGCGGTATATTGAACCATTGTAATCAGAAAGATGGCACGAGCCTTGTTTGCATTAAAAAAATTGTTAGCTCTTTGTATTACTTGTAACTCTACGACGGAATCAAATTTTGTTTCATTCTTAGCTTTGTAAACAATAAAAATAGAAGTGTAAAAATTGAAAAGATCGTTACCATGCCCTTTAATATCTCATATTACATTTATCATTTGTTTTCTTTAAGCATGCTCCTTAGTCAAACAAAAGAAATGTAATGGAAAAATACCCCGTTATATTAGGCAAGACGTCAAATCAAATTTCAATGTTTCATACCACGATATTCAATCAGGTTTACCAACTGCGAATGGTATAATATCCTTGTGCCGATATCGGAAACAAAAGCAAGTACATGTTTATGACTTAACAGGGTATTTTACATTTCATACTCTATTCTATTATGGAATTTTAGGCAATTTTAATATTAAATATAGATAAATTTAATCATTAATAAGATGTTTTAATTTTACAACTAACATTAACAAGGCCGAGTACAGTTCGACTACGCACGCTTTCGCGAGGCGTTTCATTTGCATTGTGACGTCATCTTTTTGCTTGGTTGACGCCATAGCGTTATGGTTTCAACTGCAGATATTCAGCGAAATTTGTCGAAAATAGATCGTTTGAGGAGTAAAATTGATAATATACTGTAAAATAAACATAAATGTCTTGAAGTATAAGTAATATTTTGGCTCAGTTCAAAAACGTTAAGAGGGCTCAACAAGCCTAGCCCTCTGTCACGTTTTCTTACCTCGCCTTTATATAGCTTAATACATATATTTCAAGATAGTTATCATGTATTTAACATAAATGACCCTTAATTAAATTTAAATGCCATGATTCTCCAAAAACAATTAACAAATAAAGGTCATTGAACAACAATTCAACTATAATTAAAAAATGATGTTCTATCTCATAAAATTGAATGGAAGTAAATTTTATTGAAATATATTGAAATAAATTGTTACGTATTATCATCAAACAAATTTCTGGTATCTCATTTTAAACTCGTTAAAACATGTATAATTATTTCATGAATCAACTTATCGTTGTTTAAAGCATCCATCTTTCTGTAAGCCTCTTTTAGCTCACATAAAACGTGATAATTAAAATCAATACAGTGTGCATACTTAGTTAAATTTATTTTGAATTGCCTGTTTTTATGTTTCTTCCGTTCTTCATCCATTGAATGACAACTGGTTCGGATTCATTCGGTGCAGAAATTGTGTGACATTGGATTTCTGTTTCTTCTCCGTGTGTAAGCTGTATTACCTTCATCATAAATCGACTACCAGTATCAGCAAATATCGGTGGAGCTTATAATATGAAACGACAAAGTTATTGTTTAGCTCGTTATATCCATTGAATTATATTTCGTTTATGATGCAAACTCTTTTTTATACATACTTGTTACGTTCAGATAAGGATTCATGGGTAAGGTGCTGTTCGCAACACATGCGTATTCGCCTTCATCATCAAATGTTACATTGCGGATAAGTAGTTCTCTTCCATATTGATCAATTTTGTACTTTGAATTTGGTTCGATCAATGATCCATTTATATTCAGCCATTGTATGTTCGGAACAGAACTTTGACAAGATTTAATAAAAATATGATAGAACAAAATCCATACAAAGTACATGTAAAAAAAATATTAAAATTTTGAGATGATAAAAATTACACTAAGAATTTAGAAACATTGATACGTGCCTTCCAGAAAAAATACACTGCAACGTTGCACTTTCCCCGAGCACAGCTTTAGGAGTATTCCTCCAAATACCTTTTAGTTCATTTGTCGCATTGGACCCTGCAATGAAGTAACTGATGTCATGTAGACGTGTAGAAAATAGGGCCAATTCGGTAAATTACTTAATACGTTTTCATGTTCAAGAGGGAGACTGCGCTACCTTTGAGTAAGCTAAATCATAACTGTTAACAGCATCAACGGTGAAAGTATTTGAAAGATGTAGGAGTATCAAGGGTGAAAGTATAAATGAATTCCTTGCTTTTGGTGTATTGTACAAACATTTTAGGACACACTTTGATGTAATTGACACATTGAACGTACTTGAATAAGTTGGTACCTATTATTTCAACTGTATAGGTGGTGCCCTTTGATAATCTTTGTATTTTTTCATTCCATATTCCACAGCTATAATTCGGTCCTTCGTCAGATCTTTCGATATATAGAAAATGCAGATCTCCTGAAATGACTTTACATTTTTATCAGCAATGCCAAAAGATGCATCGATCAAATGTGCGATGTAAAAGCAAATGAAAAACATTGACTTTGAACAATGGTTTCATAGTGATAATATATACACAATATATAAATATTTTAAACAAAATAAAAATTAATTATTCTTGACAAAAATAAGTTCTAACCTCGACCATCTATCGCTATCTTTTTACTTGTTCTCACGGGGTTTACCGTTCCCATTCCTATCTTCCACTCAATTTTACACTCCTTGCTTGGTTCACAGTTTGGCCGGTTAGAACACGGAATCTTGCAGTGATGAAACATTTCGCATTTAATCGTTTCATTTGTTCTTCCCAAAAATACGCCGAGAGCTTTAAAGAAAAGTATTGATTAACATTAAGATATACAAAGAATTACTGCTGCTTGTTTTAGATTTATTCATGTTTCGGGGATTGGTTTATATAAAAATCACTTATCAATTCACGAAACATGGCTCTGAAAAATCCCACTGATAATTTTATTTTATTTCAAAACTTTTTTCAAAAAATTCCCAAACACTTAGAGTACATCAGTGCTACTTTTGTCTAGTTATTAATGAACTACATTAATTCGTCATCCCATTACAAATATTTCGTTGATTATATATCTTGGAGAGAATGATATTTCAAATTTTCTACTACGGCTCGTGTGCATATTTTATTAATAATGCAATCTTACCAGCTTCTTTTATATTTACAAACAATGATACAGAAGCGCCATGCTGATTTTCAGCTAAACAGTGATATGTTCCAAAACAGTCTTTTGTGATTTTTCTAAAGGAAATATCACCACTACTCTCGTTGACGACCACTTGATCTGTTGTCTGGATTTTGCTGTTATTCTTAAACCATTTGTAGCTGTTAAGTATAAAACCACGTTGATAATGTTGTAAAAACTTAAAGCTGCTTGGTCCGCTTTTATATAACAAATTTTTATAGGCTTTTAAACGATGGTTATGCTAAGAATGTGTATTTAATAATAGGGAACATTGCTGTAGTTTTCCCGGTCAATCAATCCATCTTTCAATAAGAAAATAATGTTCAAAATGTGTTTTCAAAACTAACGTGACGTAAAAGGGTACCGCGTTATTTCGCCTTATATTAAAATTTCTGTCGCCTCTGACGTCGAGGCGGGTATGATTGTAGTGCTACTACTTTGATATTGCTATAAATAAAATCATAATGTTTTTGCAAATAAAAAATAAACCAGTGTACAGATTGCTCACTAATATTTCTGAAGTTTGTTTAGTTTACAATCGATGCAAAATATGCAGGTTGATTAAACTTAATTATTCGGGGGACGAAACCAAACGGTTTTCTTTTCTACACATGCCCATGTTGCATTTAGTTTTGATTTTTTTAGGTGTGTGTTCCCATACATGTATATAAAGAAACTATTCTATTAACTTTGAATATTTCTAACATCGAACAGAGACCGATTCTGCTGGTGTAATTTGGCGAAAGTCTTTACGTTTCTATGATAACTGGTTTGTATGGAATATTAGTCGATTCTGTATTAGCCAAAACAAGATATCTGACCCCGCAGCTTTGAATTTGTACTTTGAATTTCTTTCTTTCTAAAAACCAATACAAGTAGTAGGAATAAAGTAGGTACATGTACCTTATTATCCCATTTTCTGCTTTACAGTGGAGAGAGAACGGGTACGAATGGGATACTGGTACAAAATACTCGGCTTCAAACACGGATGTTATCAATGGAGGTAAATTCTTCTTATGTGATCCTTTGAAGCATAAAAACTATATAAATATATATATATATATATATATATATATATATATATATATATATATATATATATATATATATATATATATATATATATATATATATATATATATATATATATATATATATATATATATATATACACACACAATATATATATATATATATATATATATATATATATATATATATATATATATATATATATATATATATATATACACAATGTATATAGTGCCGTTATATGGCTAAAAAGTCGCTGAGAGGAAGAATAATTATTGAAAATCTTACCTTCACATAAATGTACAATAGTTTGAATGTAAAATATTACTTTCGAAAACGTCTTGCATTTCTGCATTTTCAGACGACAGTAATTGAATATCTTATATAGACGATTCAAAAATAAAAGATGGAAGTAAAAAAAATTTTATTCATATATATTATGTGGAATGTTTGAGAAAACAAGGAAAGATTTGGTTGATAAAATGTTACCGGACGGAAAAAACATACACATTGTATTTATCATATAGAGTTAATTAATTGGATGATAATTCAATCAGCCAATTAATTAACTCTATATGATAAATACAATGTGTTTCCCTGATACTTTTCAATCCAAGTACAGAGAGAACAGATGGCCGGAATTATTTTAAAGAGGACCTTGCAATTCCAATGCTATTATTCCTCAAGCTGTTGCAGTTTATATGGAAAAATCTATGTAACAGACTTTATCCTTACGTTTTAGATTCAATGTTGTAGACAATAGAATAGAAAACTTAATACTAATTTGATAATGTCATTAAATAGAATGTAATTTAGTTTCAAAGAAAATTTTGACAGACTCATGCTTTTTGAAAGGGAAATCCTCATTTTTTTCTCCAATACTGCCTTCTTGAAGCAAAATTAATTTGATGTAAACATCATAAGGCAGTTTAAAAATACATGCCATTTTTGAAAATTATATATAATAAAATTCAGGACGTTTCTTTATGTCTATATTAACCGAGTGCGATTGCTTTATATCACAAATGACCTAAAACACAAGGCTAAGAGCCAGTGCATTCAAATACTAGTCTGTTGAAAAATACGATCTAAATTGTAAATATGATCCGTAAAAACATACCCATCTTCTATGCAATAGGAATTTTCATAAGAATTTTCTACATGGTATTTTCAAATGATCAATGCGACCTAGCCATGTACATTTCGTAAAAAGTTACATGCCAAAGAGGAAAATTAAATTAATTAGTTTGATTGGTGAAAGCAATGGGCGGATGAAAATATTCAAGCACGACTTTTTCTTAAGTTTTTTCTACATGTACCTTGAAGATAACGTAGAGATATAAATGTAAGAAATCTTCATAATCATATCTAAGGTTTGAACGTTGCACGTGTGTACATGGTGTAATCCTGATTTAGAAATAGATTGCCATATTTGAACGGTGCGAGGGCAGGGGTGTCAACGGAACAAGTTTTTACACACTGCTAAAAATATTACGATACATGTATAATGCAAGTAATAATTGATGTTGGATTATCATCACTAACAACGAATCATCAAATATGTATTCATGTACCTGAAATATTTACTGGAGGAACAAATTCGCCGAAGCGGGGTGTGACCCAATTTTCGATCAATTGGGCGAGGTCATTCATCTTGAAAAGGGTGTAACTCACGTGTCGAAATAAATGTTCTTTAAACAATTACAACTTAAAGCTGAACACCGCTCGTAAATAGGCACCATCACACAGATACCTGGTATATAAACCCTTCGATTTCGTTACACCCGATTGCACACCTGAACCTCGTGGCCGACATGTAGTATTCCTTTCGTGGTCTTTAGATTTTATGCATTTTTTTCTTATCTTATGTTCATTTTCTGTTCGTAAATAATGCATTGACCAATTTATTTGATGTTAGTATCCTCCTGGCTTCAAAAAGTGCGTAAAATTTGATAATTTCATCGCGACCGGGTAACACGGCGAGGCAAAATGTACGTCCACACAGGTGAGACCTCTAAAGCGAAGTACTTTGAACTGTTTAGAGGTCTGTCCCTTATATAAGGGTTGTAGGGACAGCAGTGATTAAAGAGAAATATGGCGGACAGTGCCTATTTACGAGCGGTGTTCAGCGTTAAGTGTAAATATCTTCTGAAACTTTCGATCCAAAGTATGATATATGTATCGTAGTTGTTACAAAACAATTGACAAAAAATCAGTTGATGGTGTCAAATGAATCTATGCCAGTGGATGAGTTCATTCAAACAATCGGAGATCTCAGCTGCTGCTTGAATGGTAAAGCTTTTTCTTTTCTATATGTATAAAAAGTCTATATTGTACTTAATATTACCGACGACTGACTTTTAATTATCTTACCTTTTTACAGCAAAAATGTAAACATGATAATTTGATTCAGCCAAATAACTAATTTTATTGTAAATAAAAACATTTTTGGGAACAAATTTTGTAATTATTCATGGGGTGTATGTGTCAACTTTATAGCTCATTGTAAATCAAGCTGGCATTATAAATGTATAATAAGCAGATGTACGCATGCAGTGGGTATATCCATTAACACCCCATGGTCAAGTTACCCAGGTTGTTTGATAGTCTGTAATTTGCATTTGTGCACAACAGGGTCACCGAGTGTTAGGTGTCAAGTATGTTTTCACCATAGTTCAATTAACACGTCTAGCATCGAATATCTTCATTGGATTATGATAATGTACAGGTTTTTCTGGTGTATGGTGGATTTCCTTTACTGGAAAAATTTGGTTGTCAAAAAAATATTTTCATGAAAATAATGTATGTACATGGTACACACGTACATGTACATGCACATGTCATTTTCATTTTTCAGTTTAAAGAGATAAACTTACAAATCTCATAAGGTTTAAACAGGTAAAATACATCAAAACTACTCACCGTCGAAACTTCTTTCATCATGAAGTGAAAGTAACATGACTGTACCTGCCTTGGCAATCAGAAGCTTAGACTACACTAAACGTGATGTGTTGTGACAAACTGGATAACCAATTCAACAATCTGATTTTGTAGTGATGGACATTAACATCAAAATATGCGGAGTTTATTAAAGCAACTTACTTTGTCTTTGATACAATAAGCGTGTGAAATCTGAGTATCTTTTAAATTAAAATCTTTATTGAAGTAAAGATTTCGGCGCTGATATTTAATTGTTTAGACACATATGAACTCTTATGAACTAAAATGTTAGCATGGTTTTTATGAAAAAAATGATCTTTAACATTGTAATTGATAGCTTTCCGGTTGCAATTATTTTCCATTTATGTGAAACGTGTTTAATGTTACTTCAAGTTTTATTATATCATGTTTGATATATCGTTATATATTTTTTGTTATACACAACCCACCATTGATACCCTTTCAACAAGAGTGGTTAAAATTAAGATTATCTTTAAAGATCATATCTCCACAATATGAGATTTCATCATAAATCAATCAATTTTAATAACTGCTGAGTTTATTTAACTTTTTAACCGGGTTTTCCAACGGAAAAATCCGGTTATTGAAATGGTAAAAATGGCGGGCGGACGGGCGGGCGGCTGCCAAAAGGGTACCTTCATTGTAAGGATAACTCCTCCTACAGTTTTTTCATTTCTGATAATTTATGAAAAAAATACCAATCATTTTCGGCAAAAATTGCTTAAGGGTACTTCATTCACTGGATATGGTTGGTAGTATATAAATAGTGCCTGTTTGGGAGGGTAACAGTTGAAATTGACACCCCGAGAAAACCATTGTCAATCGACGCGAGGCGGAGGTTGACAATGGTTTCGAGGGGTGTCAATTTCAACTGTTATCCTCCCAAACAGGCACTATTTATTTTGTTATACTGAATGTCTTAATTTTAAAGAAAACATCACTGCTTTTAAATAGGAATAACGTGAATTCTAAGGCGAATCGTACGCGCATGATTTTTGCGCATGTAACAATTCGTAATGTTACCTGTTGCTAAGTGCGTTGCTAACGCTGAGGGTAATAGAACAGATTATGAACTGCGTCTCAACCAATCAGATTCCAGTATTTAACATGAAAGTATAACAATGTTTATTAATTCAGGGTTGACGTTGCTTATAGATACAGTTCACATAAAAGAAAACCCGGTTTGCTGTCACATTGACAGCTTTTCACTTGTTCTATTATTTTTCTGCAAAAGTTTTTTATGTCATTGGGACAGGCACTCAAGGTCACAGTCAACAAATGCATGAGTCCTTCATCCTCAGAGGGATAATGTGCAGGACTCAAAGTCAAAATTTAACATACGTAGCTATTTTAAAGCGAGTTGCTGTGATAAACTGCAACAAACAGATTGTAATTTTTTTTTTTTTTCGCCTTTGATAAGTAATAGTAACAACAGTAACACTTAAATTAATCTTATAATGATAATTCGTACACTGCTTTAAGAATGAAGGCACTCGGTGATTCTTGTCAATAAAGGCTATTCATGTGCCATGTGATTGGCAATTGACAACATAATGATTTGAGGTATTATATCGGGAAACAAACAAGGGAAAAGCTTAATCAAACAAAGGAGGAAGCTTTTGTGTAGAACAATATTTCATTTTCTGTGTCGCTCTTGCGATATGATGTAGAATATCCTCAAACGCGAATAAGTTTCAAATACACGCGGTCTGAGGTTTTATGCGATATGCTATGCATATGAACACACATTCACATATTAATATGATCGAAGTTCAAGTGAACATGTATAGATTAAAATAAACATCATTATAACGAGAATTGTCATACAAAGTTTGTTTATCTATCAGATATCGTTAAATGCATGGAAACCATAAAAAAATCTTTTGTATTTTACTTCATTTATTAAGTTTGAAGGACATATACATGTAACACATTAATGATGAAAAAAATACTTTGAGGCTGAGAATCGGAGTACCTTAAAAACAGGTACTAAAGGTACATTTTAAAGTGAAATGCTACAACAAAATATGACTTTATTTATTGTTAAAATATTATATCTAAAACATGACTTCGTTGTTCAAAGAAGGATATATATATGCTGATACCATTTGAAATTCATATGATTTAAATAATATTCGGCAAAAACTTGTGACTCAGATAAAAAGTAGAATAGTTTTATTTTCCCCACAAAAGAGCTTTATTAGAAAAACGTGCCTTTCATTGAATAATGATGTTACAAAATTGCATCATGTTTCTTTTGATGAACTGAATTTTATTCAAGATAAAACGGACGAGAAAGCGGGCACCTTTTTAAGTTTTAAAACTGTTTTCTTTTCAAACAAAGATTCCAGATATAGTTGTACGATTATGAAATAAGAATATCCTGGGATAAAACATCCCAACAAGCTACAGATTCCTTTAAAAGTGAGAAGATTTGAGAAAATGGGATCTATACAGTGCTTGTTGTGAGGAATTTTACTTCTTCAATTGATAATGTCATCGATGAAAAAGTACGTCATTTTTACCCACTCTCATTTTTGTTGTGTTTTTCCAAACAATACTGCATTTGTCAAAAATTTATGAATGTTTGTGAAGTTTGTTGAGTGAAAATTTTAAATTATATTTAGCTATGAAAATGTCTTTGATAGGTTTTTTTTAAAATAAATTAAATCAAAAGAAGTTGTTTGATTAGTACATGGTATCAGATATTCTGGGGCACCCTGTAATTTTTATGAGAAAGTGGCTGTAAAATTTGGTAAGAGTAAATGGATGATATTAATACAATGTCTGTGATAAATAATGTCCAGTTATGTCAGTAAGACTTTTTTTATAAAAGAAAATAATAAATGAAAATAAAAAACATTTTTGCTCACATTCACAACCCATGGATAAAATCTTTTAAAGCAGGAGGATCACTGGGCATTAACTTGTGTTTCAAAGAAAACGTCGAAGTACTTTAATCCCTTTGATGGATAATTGATTAAATGATTCAAAAGTGCATTGAGACGTTAATATAAACAATAAAAAGTTCTCTGTAGTGGTTCATGCGGACTAAGATGGTACTATCACAAAAATAATCTGCAATGCTTGCTACATGTACCTTCATACCCGGATGAAGTACACACGAAAACATTTTATTGCTTGAAAAATCATTTCAGGGAGTAAAAAAATTAAACTGTAATATGTTTTATATTCAATACTAGACCCCCCAATTGACGCTAATGGACTTCTCGACACGTTGCACTTTCTTGGATCTATTATCGTTTACTTATTTTTGGATCTATGGATATTTTTTTATATCATCAATGGTTATTTATTCATTATGTAGGAATAACATAAGTGATCCAAATATATTTGTGGTAAGGTATTACCTACCAATAAACTATCCAGACAAACAAGAGAGTGTGTTAAAACCCATTTAATGGAAACCAAACCAACAAAAATAAATACAAAACAGCAAAACTCTACTGTACAACTAATTTCAAATGAAATGAACATTCCAAAATTAATAATGCCAGTATATATATATATATATATATATATATATATATATATATATATATATATATATATATATATATATATATATATATATAAAAATATATTTTTCATCTATATCTTTACAACAAATGATGTAAATATGTTATACAGCCTTTAACTACATTATTCTGTTTTAATATCATGGCTACATGAGACATCAAACAAATGTAATTATCTTGAACATTTCACAAAATGCACGAAAATAGTGCAATAATTTTTTCCCGTCTGCTATATTGATTTCCTTTATAACAAAATAAGTAATAATCATTTGTTTATTTCATAAAAAAAAATTTCTAAAAAAAATAATAAATCTAAAAGTTACACTTGAGGCCAAGGGGCCAATCGCTCAACCGTGCAGCCATAGCCATAACTGATCGATAACGCTTTAGACCGTCTTTAAAGTTTCAAATACAAAATACGTGTACCTAGACAACTAAGTAGAGAAATTATCTTGTTTATGAAAGTTTTAATTTTATTCTCAACATTTCCTTAAGTTTAACATGGGGGTCCTTTTTATCTTTAAGTTTCAGAATAAGATTTATCGTTATAGTTTTTCTCTATTTCTTTTTATGTAAACAATCCACACACACTTGACCCCCTCCACTGAATTCTGCGCCACCCTCCCTCCATGGATCATGATTTAAACAAACTTGGATCTACACTCCCATAGGTTGCTTCCACACAAGTAACAGATTTTCTGGCCAATTGGTATTTAAGAAAATTTTGAAGATTTTCCTTAAATATCCCTATATTGAAATTGGATCACCTATATATAAGGGCCCCCCTACTTGCGGGGATGGTGATTTGGAACAACTTTAGTTTACACTATCCGAGGACGCTTCTATAAACACAGCTTTTCTGACCAAATGGTTATCGAGAAGACTATTCAAATACACCAAGAAATTTTGAATTATTTACAATTGTCGTTACAAATATCGTTAAATGCATGGAAACCATAAAAAAATCTTTTGTATTTTACTTCATTTATTAAGTTTGAAGGACATATACATGTAACACATTAATGATGAAAAAAATACTTTGAGGCTGAGAATCGGAGTACCTTAAAAACAGGTACTAAAGGTACATTTTAAAGTGAAATGCTACAACAAAATATGACTTTATTTATTGTTAAAATATTATATCTAAAACATGACTTCGTTGTTCAAAGAAGGATATATGCTGATACCATTTGAAATTCATATGATTTAAATAATATTCGGCAAAAACTTGTGACTCAGATAAAAAGTAGAATAGTTTTATTTTCCCCACAAAAGAGCTTTATTAGAAAAACGTGCCTTTCATTGAATAATGATGTTACAAAATTGCATCATGTTTCTTTTGATGAACTGAATTTTATTCAAGATAAAACGGACGAGAAAGCGGGCACCTTTTTAAGTTTTAAAACTGTTTTCTTTTCAAACAAAGATTCCAGATATAGTTGTACGATTATGAAATAAGAATATCCTGGGATAAAACATCCCAACAAGCTACAGATTCCTTTAAAAGTGAGAAGATTTGAGAAAATGGGATCTATACAGTGCTTGTTGTGAGGAATTTTACTTCTTCAATTGATAATGTCATCGATGAAAAAGTACGTCATTTTTACCCACTCTCATTTTTGTTGTGTTTTTCCAAACAATACTGCATTTGTCAAAAATTTATGAATGTTTGTGAAGTTTGTTGAGTGAAAATTTTAAATTATATTTAGCTATGAAAATGTCTTTGATAGGTTTTTTTTAAAATAAATTAAATCAAAAGAAGTTATTTGATTAGTACATGGTATCAGATATTCTGGGGCACCCTGTAATTTTTATGAGAAAGTGGCTGTAAAATTTAAAATTTGGTAAGAGTAAATGGATGATATTAATACAATGTCTGTGATAAATAATGTCCAGTTATGTCAGTAAGACTTTTTTTTATAAAAGAAAATAATAAATGAAAATAAAAAACATTTTTGCTCACATTCACAACCCATGGATAAAATCTTTTAAAGCAGGAGGATCACTGGGCATTAACTTGTGTTTCAAAGAAAACGTCGAAGTACTTTAATCCCTTTGATGGATAATTGATTAAATGATTCAAAAGTACATTGAGACGTTAATATAAACAATAAAAAGTTCTCTGTAGTGGTTCATGCGGACTAAGATGGTACTATCACAAAAATAATCTGCAATGCTTGCTACATGTACCTTCATACCCGGATGAAGTACACACGAAAACATTTTATTGCTTGAAAAATCATTTCAGGGAGTAAAAAAATTAAACTGTAATATGTTTTATATTCAATACTAGACCCTCCAATTGACGCTAATGGACTTCTCGACACGTTGCACTTTCTTGGATCTATTATCGTTTACTTATTTTTGGATCTATGGATATTTTTTTATATCATCAATGGTTATTTATTCATTATGTAGGAATAACATAAGTGATCCAAATATATTTGTGGTAAGGTATTACCTACCAATAAACTATCCAGACAAACAAGAGAGTGTGTTAAAACCCATTTAATGGAAACCAAACCAACAAAAATAAATACAAAACAGCAAAACTCTACTGTACAACTAATTTCAAATGAAATGAACATTCCAAAATTAATAATGCCAGTATATATATATATATATATATATATATATATATATATATATATATATATATATATATATATATATATATATATCAAAATATATTTTTCATCTATATCTTTACAACAAATGATGTAAATATGTTATACAGCCTTTAACTACATTATTCTGTTTTAATATCATGGCTACATGAGACATCAAACAAATGTAATTATCTTGAACATTTCACAAAATGCACGAAAATAGTGCAATAATTTTTTCCCGTCTGCTATATTGATTTCCTTTATAACAAAATAAGTAATAATCATTTGTTTATTTCATAAAAAATATTTTCTAAAAAAAATAATAAATCTAAAAGTTACACTTGAGGCCAAGGGGCCAATCGCTCAACCGTGCAGCCATAGCCATAACTGATCGATTACGCTTTAGACCGTCTTTAAAGTTTCAAATACAAAATACGTGTACCTAGACAACTAAGTAGAGAAATTATCTTGTTTATGAAAGTTTTAATTTTATTCTCAACATTTCCTTAAGTTTAACATGGGGGTCCTTTTTATCTTTAAGTTTCAGAATAAGATTTATCGTTATAGTTTTTCTCTATTTCTTTTTATGTAAACAATCCACACACACTCGACCCCCTCCACTGAATTCTGCGCCACCCTCCCTCCATGGATCATGATTTAAACAAACTTGGATCTACACTCCCATAGGTTGCTTCCACACAAGTAACAGATTTTCTGGCCAATTGGTATTTAAGAAAATTTTGAAGATTTTCCTTAAATATCCCTATATTGAAATTGGATCACCTATATATAAGGGCCCCCCTACTTGCGGGGATGGTGATTTGGAACAACTTTAGTTTACACTATCCGAGGACGCTTCTATAAACACAGCTTTTCTGACCAAATGGTTATCGAGAAGACTATTCAAATACACTAAGAAATTTTCAATTATTTACAATTGTCTCCCCTTTAAAGGTGGCCTGGCCTTTTATATGAACAAACTTAAAAACCTTTCCCCAAAATGATTTATGCAAACGTTGGTAAAAAAGAATTAGCTCAGAGGTTTGGAGAGGAAGACATAAATGTGAAAAGTTTACGAGACAAATGCCGACTACAACGACGTCAGACAAGAGACAACTTTTGATAAGAGAATTCCACTTGAGCCTTCGGCTCAGGTAAGCTAAATATATAAAACAATAAATATGTTTAAACTGCACAACAAATTACACGTGAAAGGTTTCATCTTTATCGTTTCTTCCTGATATTCCCAGACCGTGTTTTTTTCTTGTCATTGAGCCACCAAAAGTGAAACTTCTCCCCTTATTGTCGGATTGATCATCACTATCTGTTTCAGGTTCTTCTTTTTTAGTTTCACATTCATTCCAATGGTCCATTGCTAAGTCTCTTATGCTCTTTTTTAAACTACGACGATTTTCTTTAAACATATTTAATACTGCATTATGATGCCTAGGATCTGGTTTTTTAGTTTTATCTTTTTTACAGACGCCATTCCATATCCATTGTATTCTGGATACAGAAACAACATGCGTGAAAGTGGAATATCTGTGAATGAGCATGCCTAACAGCTGGGAAAAGAGAACAAATCCAAATGTAATACTAAATACAACAGAAATAGGATCAACAGCAAATGTTTTTGTTTGGTATGGACAAGGGAGATTAATGGTGAAGACGTCGTTGTTGAGTTCATTTGTTTGTGTTATAACAAAGACAATTGTTATATATATTAGGTTCATCATGATGAAACCTGCATACACTCCATTGCGCAAACTTTTCAACTTTTTCTTAAGGGTTTTATCTTCTTTAATGCTTGGGTTCAAATATAAAGGGATTATATTATTCCAAAATGCCTTTTCTTCTTCGTCAACTTCTTCTGCATTTCTAAGATCTTCTAGCCTTGTTACTTTAGAACTTTTGGAATTGTTCGCTACAATTATAGATGCATATTTTTATGCATTAAATAAGTTCAAAATCATGCGGGCAGTTTACAAAATATGTTTGTCAACATCCCCTTAATTGATATATAACCATCTCAAACAAAACTTTCAAAGAATACTCGCTTTCAGTTAAGCATTTAAGGTTATCTTTCCTTATAGTAGAAGTAAACCCGTAAAACAAATTGCTTAAAAAAAGTTAAACCCTTTTCGCTGTTTAATGGAATATCAATTTAATATCCATGCTGATTGCGGTTTATGGCAAAATCAATAAGCTTTACATTGTTATTCAGACAAGATGTCTATAGGATATATATTTGCTTACCTGAATAAAAGTTCCATTACAAAATTTTACATCTTTTTTACATATGGCATATGAATATAAGTTTAAAATCCCATTGTTATTATTAAAAACAATATTCTTTATTATTATATTAAATATTATTGAAATACATCTGTGAAAAATAAATCCGTATCGACGCTTTTGAAAAAAGCGATTTATATGCATATGATTATTAACATAGTGCTAGGATGATTTTTTTTTTTTACAAAAATCATCCGGTTTATTTTTTCTCAATGCAACGATATTTCCCCTATTCCTTTCTATCTTTTAAAGCGAGCCGACCATGTACCTTCTCATGTCCATTGATGTTTGAAATTTTTTTAACTGTTTAAGGCATGTACACGTACTTGCTTGCAATTAAATTTTAAAATAAGTGAATAAGAGTATAGGGTCTTCAACTACATAAATCTAAATACACGAAACGTAAACAAAACGTTAGACCGTCATTAAAATATTTACATATCAATAGTTGTTGAATACTGACCTAATATTGTTGAACTCTGATTATAACGCGCTTTTTGATCTGATTTAAAAATATTTTTTGTGTAAGACTTAATAAAACTTTCGTCAAAACTGTATTACAATGTTTACGATACATTTGAATTTTGTTCAAAATGATGTCATTAAAAAAGTCAACGACCTTTGTTTTCAGATTATCTAACAAGATTGACAAGGACCACATTTCTCACCTAAGTAACACTGGTAATAAATCTAATCAGCGTGTTGCAGAGTTTGGATTCAATTACAGACCATTTAGTCTAATATAAGCAATGGGATATCAGTTCATAGTTTCAATTTATTCATTCAAGCTGATTATAAGCCGTCGACAACTTCTTAACAAATTTTGCCATTTTATTCATTCCAGCTGCATTCGGCATAATTATATTAACTGCTACCTAATAGAAACAAGAGGCCCATGGGCCACATCGCTCACCTGAGGAACAATAGGTATGATAAAATCAGCTTAATGGAGTCATACTACAAACAATCTGGGCAATGTACAATAATACATGTAGATCCTGTATAAATAAAATCCATTTTCCCCCTGGATATTCTTATGTTTATAATCATTAATCCCTTTTCTAACAGGATGATTTTATAGTCATATCCCATGTTGAGTATTGCAGTTCTCAAAAAGATTCTTAACAATTGTTTATATCACCCCTGCGAATGTTATTGTCATTTAAATCTTAGACCACGTGATATTATTTGACCCTTTCAGTTTCGCAGTAAAAATCATGCCTCGTGTTTATAGTCTATTTCATAGAATCTAGGTACTTGTAGTCAAATATAAAATCTATAGGTTTATTGATTTTAAACTTTATCTTCATTAATTAGTGTGTATAATATGTGTTCTAGAAATACATGCGACAATACAAAAAATAGCTTTTGTCTGCTGTTGCAACAATTGACATGCTTGTAGAGATCCCCCCTGAGGATTAATTTTCGATCCGCGCCTGATCTAGTAATAGCATCAATAGTGAAACAGACTATACTATTTTATGCAGAATGCTCTTTGAAAATGGCTCGATATACATAAGTTTTAATGCAAAACAGACACCCATTATTTTTCTAAAAACATGGTATTGCACACTACAAGCTTCAAACATGGCTATGATTTTATTAAGCAACCCAATGTTTATATTTTCAACCACTCAACACGTGGTTGAACACAAACGATAACTCTGTTCTGAATATTATCGTTTAATGTAAATAACCGCTAGATGGTGAAATAAGACATACATCTTAAAAGGTTTTCATGTTTAAACATAAATCCAAGGAGGATATGATATTAAAACGAACAGTACTTGCGTATTTTGAGAATATTATCCGAACATTTATACTTCCGCTCGAAATTTTACAGGAACTGAACAAATCTCGGTGAAGACTCGTGAACTTTTATTCGAGCACCTCTGGATTTATTACATACTTAGCAACGATAAAGAAAACATTCCGAACACATTCGCAGGGGTGTATATATGGGATATAAAGCTACATCAAACTCTGAACATTCCTTTGAGGCCGAAGAATTGTCCTGGAGCCAAAGTCTTAACAATTATAAAGAATCATCTAGCTGATTAGTTTCTGAGAAGAAGATTTTTAAAGATCTACTCTATATATTCCTATTAAAACTTCGACCCCCCCCCCCCAATTGAGGCCCCACCCCATCCGGGGTCATGATTTTCACAACTTTGAATCTACACTAGCTGAGGATGCTTCCACACAAGTTTCAGCTTTCCTGGCTGATTAGTTTCCGAGAAGAAGATTTTTAAAGATTTACTCTATATATTCCTATGTAAAACTTTAACACTCCCCCAATGTGGCCTCACCCTACATCCAGGGATTATGATTTTCACAACTTTGCATCTACACTAGCTGAGGATGCTTCCACACAAGTTTCAGCTTTCCTGGCTGATTAGTTTCTGATCATGAGAAGAAGATTTTTAAAGATTTCCTCTATATATTCCTATGTTAAACTTTGACCCCCCATTGTGGCCCTACCCTACCCCCGGGGGTCATGATATTCACAACTTTGAATCTACACTAGCTGAGGATGCTTCCACACAAGTTTCAGCTTTCCTGGCCGATTAGTTTCTAAGAAGAAGATTTTAAATATTTACTCTATATATTCCTATGTAAAACTTTGACCCCCCCCCATTGTGGCCCCCCCTACCCCCGGGGGTCATGAATTTCACATCTCTGAATCTACACTACATGAGGATGCTTCCACACAAGTTTCAGCTTTCCTGGCCGATTAGTTTCTGAGAAGAAGATTTTTATAGATTTACTCTATATATTCCTATGAAAAACTTTAACACCAACACCCCCATTGTGGTCCCACCATACCTCCGGGGTCATGAATTTCACAACTTTGAATCTACACTATCTGAATATGCTTTCACACAAGTTTCAGCTTTCCTGACTGATTAGTTTCTGAGAAGAAGATTTTTAAAGATTTACTCTATATATTCTTATGTAAAACTTCGACCCCCCTTGTGGCCCCACCCTACCCCCGGGGGTCATGAATTTCACAACTTTGAATCTACACTACCTGAGGATGCTTCCACACAAGTTTCAGCTTTCCTGATCATAACCTTAATTTGACTTCACTATTAAAATCCTATACTAAATTTGTTACCAATATTTGTATTCATTTGAAATAAATAAAGCCTTAATTAAATGAATGAGGCTAAACTCTCTGATGCTAATGGTCAAGTAAACATATATTTAATTCATATTTTCTTCAACTCATAGTAATATAACACATGAAAAGCTAATAGCTGTTCAGAAACTTTTCTTCTATATTTAATCCTATAAGTTTACCACCTACCTCACACACAGACTATATTCTTTCAGGTTTTTAGAAGAATTCTTTAAAGTGATTTTTCCTTCTTTTTTTTTCTTTATAAACTTTAAACCCCGGAGAGGACCCTTTCCTGATCCCCGGAGTCATCATTTGAAAAAGATTTAATATACCAGAAAGCTACTGTTAAAGTGGAACACGACTCATAATTAGGCACCATCACATAGGTGTATATAAATCTAAGTATTTTGTCACATCTGATCGCACACCTTAATCTCAAAGCCGACGTGTAGTATTACATAAGTGGTCTGAATTTTTTGCGTTAATACTTGCGTGTTTTCTGAGTATTTTGTTTGAAATTATTTAAATAGCATTGACCTGTTTACTTGATGCTATTTTTCTCCCGGCTTTGTTATCTTGTCGACCGAGTAATAAGGCGATGCAAAATGTACGTCCAAATAGGTTAGACCTTTACAGCGAACACTTTGAAATGTTTACAGGTATAAGGCTTAAAAAGCGGTAGTATGGTAACATGTAATTTGCGACAATGAAAGTGAAATATGATGAACAATGCCATTTACGAGTCTTGTTCGGCTTTAAAGTTTGGACATTACAGGATTTTTTGTTCTTTTGAAGAATGCCATTTAATGTCTCTATTTTATTTCAAATCATTCCTAATTATCCACCCTTTGAAGGGAACTTGGCCTTTTAAACAAAACTTTAAGCCTTTCCACCAATGATGCTATGTGCCGAGTTTTGTTAAAATGGCTAGTGATGCTGGATAAAAAAATTTTTTAGATAACCGAACTATATTTTAACTCTTTCCTAATTATCTCCCCTTTGAAACGAAACTGTTCGTTTTTCCTTTATTCAATAAACTTAAAAGCCCTTCTAAAGGATTCTTTGTGTCAAGTTTGGTTGAAATTGGCCTTGTGGTTTTGGAAAATGATAATCATTTAACACTAAACCATATGTTCACTCCTTTCTAATTAAATTGGATTTGACCTTTCATTTGAGCAAATTTGAACCCAACGCCTTCAAGGATACTTTGTATTAAAGTCAGTTGAAATCGACCTCTTGCTTCAGGAGAAAAACATTAATTCACACAACTTAAATTTCAATCTATGTTTTCTCGCTGTTAAAGGCAACATGGCCTTTTATAAATTATTTGAATAAACTGAAACCAATATCCCCAAGAATGCTTTGTTTCAAGTTTGGCTAAAACTGCCCAAGTGGTTTGTAGAAGACAAATTTTAAAACAACGAAAAACCTTTTCTTTAATTAATCTAGTAGTTCTGGGGAAAAAAGATGAAAATGTGAAAGTGTTACGACGACAACGACAACTGGCAACGGACATATTTTGATCAAAAAAGGTCAACTGAGTCTTCGGTTCAGGTGAATTTATTAAAAGAAATAGATCATCAGGTGTTCGATTTATTCTACATATATAAACTTGATTAGAACTGTGGACGGACCTTTTGTGTTTTAAAAAACTTAAATTGGTCTGCTTAACGAGGCCGAGTACAGAACGAGTACGCACGCTTTCACGCAGCGTTTCATTTGTATTGTGACGTCATCTTTTTGCTTGGTTGACGCCATGGCGTGATAGTTTCAACTGCAGATATTCAGCGAAAATTGTTGAAAATATCTCGTTTGATGCGTAAAAATAATGTTATATTGTGGAATAAACATAAATGTCTCGAAGTATTCGCTGTATTTGGGCTCGGGTCGAAAACGTGACGAGGGTTCAGCAAACCTAGCCTTCTGTCACGTTTTCTTAACCCGCCTAAATATAGCTAAATTCATATATTTCAGACAGTAACCATGTATTTTATATCAATGACCCTTAATATGTGATGTTATATATTTTTTTATTACTTAAATATGTCTGAATGTTTTAATAATACTATTTAGATCACCTTTTCCGCTTTTGTCAAATAAAAAATAGCCATTATCTGACGAATCTGGGAAATTGGGCATACAAAAATCAACTTTGATAAGACCCCTGGAACAAACCAGGAGGTAAAAGGTTTTTTTTATTTGACCATTAGATGCCTTTTAGCAATAACTTTAATATGTAGAACAGAAAAAGAAATCCCTAGGGCAGAAGTTTTGAAAAAATGTAAAAAATATGCAAAATTGATACATTTCAAGCAAAATCCCATAGGGTCCTATGTTAACGATAAACACACTTTGAGATGACCCCCTAAACAAACGGTGTGGTAAATGTCTTATTTTTTAATCTTAAAATAATAATTATATCAGTAGAAATTCATGTAAAAAGTTTCATCCAAAAATCTAGGGCAGAACAAATTAGACCCGGCCTCGTTAACATATATTGATATGAATTGCAATCATTCTAAAAAAAAATATCGACAGAACATAATTTATGTTAAACAAAACAACATTATTCGATTACTTGTCGACTGATATTTTTTTCTCGATTCAAAATCAATTTGGTGCCATAAATTGAATGCAGTCAAATAACGTTAACAAAGGACATACAATGTATCGTTTTACTAGCAAAAAGATTTGTAATGTATAGAGGAGAAGAAAAAAAATAAACTTAATTAAAGTAATTTCCGTGAGAAGAGAAGTTAAATCTTTGATGTCGATGACAATACCCGTAGGGTTAAACGAACCGTGAACTTGTTTATTCTACGCTAGTTTGATAAAAAAAAAAAAAGAGATGGGCATTAGTTTTTCAAACTTTACTAAGAAAAAAAAAGGTTTTTTATTTAAAATTCAATCTCGATTTTATCCATTTATTAATCTACCGGACAATATCGAAAGGACTAAAATTCTCTTAAACAAAATAAATTATTTGTAGAATCGGCAAGTACAGTTCCTGGTTACAAGTGAGTTTTGTTTATTTATTTATTTATTTATTTTTTTAAAGTTACGAACACTAATATTATGTAGAAGTGTTGAACTGTTTTCCTTCTCTTTCTAACACAAATTTATTAAGGGAAAGAATAGCCATAAAAAGAGATTGATAGACAAGGAATAAAAGACCGCAAGTAAATGACAGGAAAAACACAAAATGATATTCGAGTTCTATTAATTTCTAGAACGAAGAGATTTCAATGGCTGCGACCATTTGTTTAACTATTTAAATATCCTTTAGAACAATTGGAAAATGTAAATGGTTGATATTCTAAAGCTAATAAAATTGTGTGGATGTTTCCTTAATATTTAAAAATCTATAACATAGAGAATAAATTCTTAAAAATTGATATGATGGTAAATTTGTTGACCACCAGGCCATTTAAGCTGACATATTTATCAATTGTAACGACAACTAACTTTTATTATTTTTTACATCATTCTTCTGACCATGCTTTTTCTTTTCTGTCTTTTCTTTTTTCTTTGGTTTTGATTTGTCTGGAAAAATGCATTGTTATATATAAGATAAGGTAAGTTATTATAAGAAAACAAACAAGTATATCTAAAAATAAGAATGTAAATACCTTTACGTAATTTTGTCTTCACAGCGACACGTGGCATGCAAGAACATCTTCATTAAATAAAGAAATCAAAATGAAAAAAGAATTTCTACAATGACCCTTACTCTAAATATTAACCATAGTTGTTCTTTCTGTTTGTAATGCACACAAATGTTTCGATGTTTAAAAAGCATTAATTAAAGAAATACGTACCGACATAATCCAAAGCATGAACAATTATCGTCAGATTCATCTACTTTCAAATTTTTCCCTTTCTTTACTTTATTTGATTCTCTTGTTCCCCATGATGTTACATGAAGGTTACCGAGAGCGTATATTAGCATAAGCATCGATGTTGTCGGAACAGCCAAAAAGTATAGAGCTCCGTAAATTATATTTATCATTTCCTAAAACACAAATCAAACAAGAATAAACAAATATTTGAAACAAATGATTCTCCAACATAATGGTTTATTACTTTTTAAAACAACATTTTTGAAAGAAAGGGGTTCAATGCATTTATTTATGTATATGTTTGGAAAGTTATTCCAGTGTTCTCTTTAAAACTGCCATTTTCTTATTTTTTTCTAATCGCTTATTGCAACGCGTTTGATGAAAGTATGCTGACCTATGAATATGTTACTGCCAACAATATGTACCATATAAACACTCAATCTTGTTAAACACTTTTTTTTCAATGCCACAAAGTTTATTCATATGTTACTTCATAGCACATAGCTCATAACTTATGGTACCGAGTTATCTTTTCTTGGGCGAAGAGATTGAAAGTCTTCAGCAGACAGCGGTTTTAATGGGATAAAACGCTTTTTACCGAGTTTATTAGGAATATTTCAGTGTGAAACAACATTTGCAACATTGTGTAGGAGGGTTTGCGTAACTTATGTCAAGTTAGTTGTTTTTTTTTATTTCTGTGTTATATATATATATATATATATATATATATATATATATATATATATATATATATATATGACAAAACCTGATAACATCTTGCAAAGTAGGTATAAAAATAAGAAAGGTTTCTATAAATAGTAAGCTTAAAAAAATACCCTTGGATGCAAAATAGCAAAGTAGGTATAAAAATAAGAAAGGTTTCTATAAATAGTAAGCTTAAAAAATACCCTTGGATGCAAAATAGCAGCCAGTAAAAATATTCCAGCCACGTAGCAGAAGAAATAGGTCGTCACAGAACAGAATTCACTCCTGACGGCGTCCAGTATCAGGCCAAACAACACAACAATCATCATCAGGGCATATATTGATGAGATCACGGCGATTATGTTGAGCTTTGGTATTAAATGAATATATTATAAAATAAACAAAACAAAGACAAAATATTTAATGTTAAGATTGGTATTATTATGTTGATTTATATAGAAAATAGATGATAAAATATAGATTTTTAATAGTGTTAAGAAACTGTAGAGGTATTAAAAAATATATGCTAGAATGAACCTTAGAAAACTTTTTCGAATAAAACATATTTCCTAGATTTTAAAAAATATTTAATTATATTTAAATTTTTATTATCTCAGGGTTTTTTTTAAGAAGAGGCCCATGGGGCCACATCGCTCACCTGAGCAACAATAAGCGTTCAAAAGATATTGTGCCATATGGCCCTCGGTAGAATAACAAAAAAATTGTAAAGTATTCGAATTTTACACTTATTTTTGCATACACGTAATCTTGTACCTTCATGAAATACTGTTTTTACACAGAATAAGAAAATCCTACGCAAGATATAGAACTAAATATTTGGTAGGGGTACACTGTTATATAACTTCTAATTCCCTGTATTTTCGTTCTGCCCTCCTCCCCCACTTAATAAAGCGATCAAAATATATGAGAGCATATAGGTACATATTTTTCCTCAACTACTTACTAGTTATTGTATTTTTTTAAAATATAATAGTTATTGTATTTTATCAAAAAAAATCCTACATGTATGTATGTGAAGAAGAAAATTGTACCTCAATGCGCTCAATTTCTTAAATTAAAAATATTCAACAATTTAATTTGTCTTCTCCCTTATAATTAAATGACTGTTGTTTACCTCGCGTAAACTCGTGACTTTTATAACTTTACTCACATTTGATTGCACTGGAATAAAAAATGTTGTCACGTGACATGTTAAAGAGCTATAAAAATCAATGTTACCGTATTGCCAGGCACATCACTCTTATTTAATATGGCCCACCCATTATTTTCATTTTTATTAAAAAATAACAAATGGCTACAAACCAGGATAATTTTCCACTGTAATATTTTCTTAGGAATAACGATAATTCTTTTACATGTATTCCTGCAACAGAAATGTGTCAGAACTATGGAAACTGTTTTAACAATGTCGTTTTTATTTACTCACATTTCACATTATTCATTGTATAAAGAGGGGGCCCCAGAGAGTAGTTATATACAGCATATCACTCTTTAATTTTTTTGTGTACAAGTATTTAACATACTCTAATTCATATAGAATTTCTAATGATCAACCAAAATTTCAGCGTCAATCGTAGAATTATAAGCAAGATGAGCTCAAAATTTTGCTAGGTCTGAGTCATATTTTGTTCACATGAGTTTATTTCATTTAGCTTAAGATTTTTAACTTGGTATTCCCTATTCGGCATTTAAAATGGAAAAAAAAATGAATGGCCTCAGATCTGTGTACAAAAAAAGAATTGTGAGCAAATCTCTGTATCTTGCTTATAATTCGAAGCTTAACACTCAAATATGGTAAGTAAATAGAAATATTATACAATGAAACACAAGAAACATGCACTATAACAAATAAAGAACACAATTTATTTTTCAAAATGAATCATATACATGTATATACCTACATATTTCCGTCAGCGATATTAAACTCTATTTAAGCTGAATAAACTCGAGAAAATGCCGAGCATCTCAACAAAACATATTGCATTATTTTACCATTACGCAAAAGATGATACCGAAGTACCGATAGCCTGAATGAATTGCATTTTAGTTCTTTCTTAATACATCAGATGTTGCTTAATTTGCGCAGGTAAACAGTAAACTGTTTGATTTACCGAAGTTTCTTTTTGATTTGATACGTAAAAATCAGGAAATACAAGCGACAGTTCCCAGGTTAACACAAAGCATAAATGAAAACGAAACGAAAACACAACAAGTTAACACCACCGTCATATGTGAAAACTGTCAACGCATTGAAATATTTAGCCTCAATTTACTTCACAAAATCGGCACCAATGTATTTTGCATGTTTCAAAGATTCCCTTCGTACACGAACTGTTGCACAACAAACAAATTCATCATTGTCAGATCGACCCGTTTATCATATAGTGTCATGACTGAACCTCGTTTTAGAATTATGGAATACGAGTCTTGGTAAAATTGGTAAGCAAACCCGGGCCGGCCGGGGCAAAATAAAAGCCGGGGCATATCGGCAATCGTCAATTCCAAATACGCATTATTTTGCAGCAATATCTACAGCGAATAAAAATATACTGGTCAGTAAATATCTTGAAATTTTATTGAGATTGGCAGATTAATAACTGTCAATCTTTTGTTTTGCCCTTGCCCGGTCATGCCTACCCATTTTACCAAGACTCATGGATGGTATAAATTGCTTGAAACACGCCTTTTCTTTCTTATTATTTTCGTAATAACTCAAATTTGAAACAGAATTAGCCCATAATTTCTGCAATTTATATTTTCCTTCCTATAAGGATTATTCATGCTAAATAACGTTGAATTTGCCTCAGTAGTTCTTGAGAAGAAGATTTTTTTAAAATGCACCCCCTTTTTTACAGTTTTGAGGTTTTTCCGCTTTCAATGAAAATTTTTCTTTCATTTCTGCATTTTATATTCATCTTTCCATAAGAATGTTTTGAGCAAATTTTGGTTGAATTTTGTTAAGTGGTTTTAGAGAAGAAGTTCAAAATGTAAAAAAGTTTACAGATGGACAGACAGACGGACAGGCGGACGGACAGACGGACGATGGACAAAATGTGATCAGAATAGCTCACTTGAGCTTTCAGCTCAGGTGAGCTAAAAATCGGAAAGTTTAATATACATTTTATAAAAGCACATTGACTTATTTTAAAAAAAAGATGAATGTACCTTAAAAACCTTACGGTATTTTTCCAATTATATATATTCCATCTTTTATAATTAAGCTAATTATTCATACTATAAAAACCATTTTTTTTTTCTTTTATAAAAGACATATAAAACCTTTATATCTAACCGGAACACAGTATACGGTTTAAATTCCTTTTGATCGGTTCCGCATAAAAATGACTGCCGTCATGAGAAAAGGGCCCTTAAGGTCAAATTTTCACAAACTCACTTTTTTGTAAATTCTGATTGGTCAGCTCTTACTGAATACAAATATACAAAGATATCCAAGATCTTGTGTGTTTTAAGCATTTTATGACAATTTTAGAAAGAGATGTTAACACGACTTTGACGTAGCTCGTCGAAAACGTCACGACGTCACGAACGTCAATTTTTTTTGGCTTTAATTTTTTTCTCCTATACTTCCTTTCATCGTCTTTAATTGTTTGAAGTAGAATTAATTAATAATTTTGTACAATTCTAGATTTCTTACAAGTTTAACAAAAGAGATTAAAACATTTTGAATATCCAGAAAAAGTTAAAGTTCTGCACACTTCCGATGACTCCACGTGCACTTAAAGTTCTGCACACTGCTGATGACTCCACCTCCACGTTCACTACCCCCCCCCCCCCACCCAACATAAGATAGATAGATAAAGGATATCTAAGGAAAACAAATATCAAACTTTTCCCCAACCTTTATATACATCAAAGTTACTTAAGCTGCCGAGAAGCAAATTGAATAAGCAAACATGTAACAAACATAAAGATGGTCAAATTTGATTCCTATGTTTCCATAATTTCGGGGCATTGTCAAATTGCATATTGCACACACGAATTTATTTTCAAGCAAAGAAATATTTATCCTTTTTAATTAACCTTTTGCACGGAAATTTTTTCGCATTTTTACTGATATTAATTTTTTTTAAGTATCTTCATAGTTCTTAAGCAAGTTTAAAATCAATTACATCGGATTTTATGGTGTCAAATTATTGTCATGATTTCTCTTCTCTTTAATACGTTATCAAAACTTAATTCTTATAAAATTACCGATGGAAAATATCGGCTTTGACTGTCTCAATGAAAAATAAATGTGGACAGTTGATTTGAGAGAAAAGATTTGAACAAAAATGGCATCTCATATTTATAGATTAAAATTTACATCCACTAAGTATGATTCCCTTTATTTCTTACGAAAATTAATTGTAATTCAAAGCTCTATAGAAACAGACAGGACTGAAATCAACTCGGCCCAGTTCTAACCATGCAGTTTACCGATCGGTCGAAATCTTAAGCAACCTAAGAAAAATCACGGAGTGCACGAACTATATAATCACGATGATGCCAAACCCAAATTACCATATAAGACGCTCTGGCTACAGCTTTCATCTATCGTCCTGGTGTACATTAACAATAATTTAATGACCTTTACTTACTTTTTACGATAAATTCAATTCATTAGTTTATTTTAAAAAGAAAGGTGTACATATAAACAATAAAATGCTTTCTTCGGTGATACATGCGGGCTATATAAGTAGCCACATTACAGTTACGTTATTTTTTCGGTATTAATCGCTACTTTTTTGTTTGTGTTTATTGTTTAAATATACTCATACACACCTAATTAAATATATCAAATACGCCAGATCAAAAAAATACAGAAGCCACCAACGTCCTGAATCTACACTTCCATTCAATCGCTTTGTAAGTTCACGCATACCGTTGTATTTTTTATGATGTGATTTTTTATAAACCATAATTGAAACAATTAATTATAAATATAAGCATTGTTCACTTTTTTTTCAAAATGCAAGATTGAAAGTAAATTTCAGTAAGACTTCTACATTAAATATGTCCATTCGTTTACACTTCTTGGTAGTACAGTGCCGATAAACGTAGATTATACTCAGTGAGAAGTAACATTTTTACATGTTGACTATATCTAATTTTCTTATTATCGATGTTACACGATGAATGTCACAAGATAGACGTTTATAGAGTGCATAAAGTTGCATACGGTATTCCAAAGTTTTAAGAAAAATCGCGAGTATCGGATTTTTTTTATTGCTGTACATTGTAACAAATACACATAAACATTGACTTCAGTATCAACGAAATTAGTTCCTTGTATAAAAAAGAAAAGATGAGAAACCATCATCTATGAAGGTGAATTGTACGGCCATGCATGTTATTAATTGTAAATGTAGTGTTTATATTTATCGATAAACATGAATTGATTTATAAAACGGCAATTTTATCGACTTAAGATCAAACGTAATGTAGTATAATGATTGCGTTTGCAAACCTGTTTAATCTAGGGAATTTTGAATCACGACGTAACTGATTTGAGATGAATATAATCATATAATATGCCACAAATCCATGAAAACGTGGTGAGTTTTCAGGCATGTTATGACTGATTTTTTATGTACGTTAGCTCAAAAAGTACACAGAACATGTGGATTTGGGTTGTTGAATTGCACAAGAAAACAAAATGTGTTGCGCTCAAATAATAAACAAGGTTTTCATTCGTACAGGTATATATACTTTTATGTTGTTTCATTAAAGGCACTTTACATGAAAATGTCACTAAGAATAAGATTTTTCTATGAAATTAAATGCGATATATCAGAGTAGATTTTTACGCTGTCAAAATATTTCTCAAACTCTTCTAATCTGTTAGTTATAGCTTTTTAATTCGTTATATCTTAAATTGTAATTATAGAATATGCGAGAATGTATTTTTTACGTCGGCAGTAGCACTATAATTGAGACATAGCCGCTTCTCTTGTGTTCCTTCCGACTAATTTAAAAAGTGTAAAATCGCCTCCCGTGAGGTGAACTTTCAAACTTATAATTTGAAATATTTGAAATTACTTCACAGATAACTGTTAGATTTGAACAATACTGCTCTGCATCGATTCGGTATGTCTCAGCCTTCAACCCCTCTTATCAACAACGAGTGTCCAGTGTATTTTGTTTTTAATTTATTAAATCAAACATGTATTGCTCATGCAAACTTAAGTTGTATAATTTTACTCAGATTACTATATATAAGGAATAAGGAATCATTCTTTGAGTATTATGAGGTGATAATTTCGGTCGGGGCGTGATCAAATCCAATAAATCCCGAAGGGCTTTATGATAGATTTGATCATGCCCTGACCGAAATTATCACCTCATAATATTCAAAGAATGATTCCTTATTACTTATATTTATATATTTTTAAGCCATCGCACGATTAAATATTTAAATATAAATAAGCAAACCCCGCTGGCGCCTCAATTTGGCGTCATTTGTATTATGGGTTATATAGTACAAAATCGATACGTAGTGTTATCACGGGCAAAGACATTGGAAAATGAAAAATAAATAAATCAAATTGGAAATCCACGACCAGTCTTGCATTCAATTATACGCGTGTGCGAGACGGGTCTTTGCTTTCTAACAATGATTTATAAAAAAAAAAAAGTGATTTCCCAATTAGAGCATAATTACGAGATAATAAACTCGTAATAACGAGATCATTTCTCGTAATTACGAGATAAAAATATTTTTTTATGTGGCCCTATTCGTCTTTCGTAATATTTTCATCCAACACTAGAATGTAAAATGTGGTGTTTTAAATATCATAGCGGATGCAAAAGCAGCAATTTTATGACGTCTCAGCAGCAACTTGGGTGCAATATTACGCGTTCGAAATGTGACGTTACATGTATATATTTCATTTATCAAATTTTATAATGTTTATTTTTTTAATCAACATGTAATATTTGACTGAGAAAAATATTAATCGCGGTATTAACACAAGGTCAGACCCTAATTATACAGAAAACACAACACAGACGCAAAAAAAAAATAGTAACAGAAAATAAAAAAAAGATAAGGGCCCTTTTCTCATGACGGCAGTCAAATATATATTCATTACGCTTAAAGAAAAAGTAATATTAATCATGTATCAAATAAATTGTATGAAAAGATAATTACCTGTCTTTCCTGATCCGCTAACACACAAGATAACATTACAACACCAATAAGTGTAATGTTGATCAGAAAAGCAAGCCATATGGGAATTCCTGGAAATGCCAAATTTGTTGCACCAAGAATCATAAGAAATATCGTCCCAGGTGTAATAAATGATGACACAAACAAAAAAGAATGATAAAAGAGATACGGTTTGCTGATAAAGTTATTAGCATTCGATACAGAAGATATATTCAATATTATTTCAAAAATGTTAGCCAGTGTAGAAGGAGACCATCTCCGTCTTTGATTAAAAAACTCAAAAAATCCTTCTGGAACGTAGGTGTAAGCGTCAGAGGCCGCTGTGTACTCTAGTTTGAATCCTTGTTTTAGCAGTAAGGTGCTTAACCATCTGTCTTCACCTATTACACATAGAAATTATTATTAGCAGAATGTAGCAAACAACATACTGAGGAAAAAGGCTTTGCAGAAATTCTAAAGCATAATAAAAGCTTTATAAAACAAATCGAATGCATATACACCGTTCCTAACTATTTCAGTTCTTCAGACAATAATACAATGGTAGTAGAATAAATATTATAACCAATATTAAGCAGTCTACTCTATCAGACTTCAGAGAGATTATACAGTTATACAAAACATACATGCATAAACATCAAATAATGATTTTGAAATTTTGTAAGAAAACCAATCAATAAAAAGATTCTTTCCTTGTTGTTTCTTCAATTATATTTATGCGTAAATGATTACATATACTTAAGTAGTTTTTTACCTTGACTTTTTCACATTTATGTTATTAAACTTTAATGGCCGGAGACAATATAGCTTGTATATCAATTATATATATTACATGAATGGAAAAAATATGGTAACTATTTGACAGATATGATGCGTGTTTGAGATATTGCACAAGGGTTACAAACAAAAAGCATAGACTACATGTATGTCTCCGTCTTGAAGAAGGGACGTCCAACAAATATAAAAATGATATTCTCTTCGCTAACAATTGCTCCACATCAAAACACGAGTAACCTAGAGTTCAAACAAGCCGGAGAGAAATGTTATTCTGCAATTCTAGACTACACATTTCTTTTTTAATGCACGACAAAGTCTTTTGAATAGAATTAAGAAATATAATGAAAAGAAGATGTAATTTGTCGGTCAGTTGTTATTGTTCGTAATTGTACCGAGTTCAGTATACCTCTTATTGTCCTGCAACCCTCCTAAAAGGTTTGACGGCTACATGAGATATACTGCATTACTGCGGATATTTGTAGTGAACTCAAACTTTCGGAAATACAATATTAGAGAAAAAGAACCTCCAATTTTACGGGAATTATCAGCTTTTATGTTCAAACTGCACCAGTACCATCGATGATTGAAATATACAGATCCAAAAACGAAATGAAAATTCTGACAAAATCAAAAAATCTACTACACGAAATTTAAAAATTCAATCAATTGGAGGTGCTCGATTGACGTCGTCCTTTTATATAAAATTGGATCGGAAAATAGTTGTTTAAATGAAAACATACATTCATACATGTATATACATGCATTTACATTTCAGTCCTACAGAACACACAATCTTTTACAGTTATGTGTACAAAAATAACTGGGGGATTTTAAAATATTTCCTACATGTGCTTATAACAAATTAATTCATGACTCAGACAAAGTTTGTATTGCTTGTGCCCTAGAAAGTCATATTTCATATTAGAAAAACTATTGATTTTTGAAACAACAATTTTTTTTATGGGAAAACCTTCTTGAATGACATTATATCATGTATTATTTCTTCTTCGTCTATAAATACCCTGGTCAAACTGGATGCACTCGAGTGCAGTGGAAGGGTTGCCTGTGTAAATTTTGATTACATCATCGCTCATCAACGCAGACGCCCGGAAAAGACTGAAGCACCCTGGAGAACACAGTACACAACCATAGACGTGTTCTGTTGCTTTCTGTAACCAATGGCTAACAGCGTACTCAAACTTCTGATACCAGACGACAGGGCCTACATTTTGAATATATGAAAAGTTTTCTGGTTTTACTTTGTCGTTTATCAAAATGCCTTACCGCTTATCAACGAATTTAAAATAATTTACCTGTCCCCATTGGAATAATTCGTCCACAAGCCGCCCCAACTTCATCATTTTTTAGCATTCGTTCTAACAGGCGATGGACGGCATCGGGTTTAAAGTCAACATCACCATCAAGTGCAAGAATAAATGTTTTTGGCGCTATTTTTGTTTCATATCTTTTTGATGCAGGCGACTGTGGATTCTACAAAAGTAATTAATACTTGAATACTCATTTATTAAATTTGAAACATATATTACTTTTATACTTATATGTGATAGTTTGATCTTATGCTTTATATTTACTGTTTTCGATCCATCTTGGTTTTGCGAATTTTTTCGCAACCCTTCTTGGTTTTGCGAGTTGTTTTGCAACCCTTCTTGGCTTTGTAAATTAGCTTGGGATTCATTCTGGTTAAGCAAATTGGTAATCGTCCCATCTTGGTTTTGCGAATTGTTTTGCAAACCATCTTGATTTTGCGATGCGTTTTCTTCTCGTGTCTTTGGTTCAAAATCAGTTTTGTATTTGGCCGTGGGAATAAAACTCAAAAGGTAATACATGTACATTACCTACAAAATTCATTTAAAAAACGATTAGTTGTATGGCTTAGATAATATATTCAAGCATTTAATATTTTCATATGTGAAATATTATAAAATTAAGGTATGATGTGTATAAAAATGCTGCAAAGAGGAAAGATATCTAATCAGATATTTTTATTATAAAATCCAATAGTTAAATAAGGACTCCTGCAATGACCTATCAAATTAATAAAAATGTCCTTTTTGGTATACTCTTGAGAACCAGAAAAAGTTCCAAAAAGCTAGCGCGCGTTATTCAATTTGTATGCACACGCCGTTGCAGTTATGAGGCCACATCTTTCAAAAAATGATGATTCAATGCTTAAATAACACTTACTTAATCCAACAACACTAAGCATTTTACAGTGTTGAATCTTTCATTCTAATAAATAGATACTGTGCCAGTAAATTGAATTATCACGGCTTTTATGGATTTGTTAATACAATCAAGTTTTTTTTTAAATCACTCACCTGACTCCATCTTTTCTTATTGCGAACAAGAAATTTGTCTTTAAGATGAAGTATAAGTCTGCAAGGGATATTCAAGCACTCTTCGATATGTTCTTCATTTCTCCCTGGAGGTGACTCCAAAGTCCATTCTAATCTTGCCCCATAAGGTGTTATAAATTTGTCAACTTTTGGGTTAAAGATGTTAACGTCGTAATATGACCTAAATGATTAAAATCCAGTATTTAATAATCATTTTAAGGTATTCCATGTATAATGGCCATATTTGTAACTAATAAATAAAAGTCCGACATTTTCATCACGATAACATTTCGTCGGTGTTACGAAAAAATGCTCCAACAAGGAATTTACAACATATTTAGTATTTTCAAAGTATTTGCACCTCAAATTTAACAATGAAGTCTAATGGTAGCATCTTTGTTATTTAGATTTTTATAAAACGTAAGAATCAGAAGTCATACAAATCTCCTGTGAATATATGCATAACTCTTTCTTTATTAAAATACAAAAAACAATCAAGCATTTACCGCCATATTGACAAAATTATTTTTCCTTCTTTTTCGAAAAGGGCAGACAACTTTACAAAATATTTAAGGTGCAGCATGGCGGGATTCTTATATGTTATCAGTCATGTTAATTTGGTTTATCCATTTTTATTTTTAACAAGCAACATTTATATATCTAACTAGTTTAAAATTGTTCAATAAATCTCAATAATACATTGAATACCTTAAAAGGTTTGATATACATGTACTAGTTTAACATTAAACTATTTCATTAATATCATTAATGTAAAATTATACAAGCTTTGCATTGCAATTTTTTCTTGCATTGTTTTTATGTACATGTGTTCATTCCTTCATTGCTATATATTTTTGGAAGCAGTATTATTATTCCAGATTAAAAAATATATATACATGAATATATTACCCTACAATAAACATTTGCACACTGTGTGTATTAACAAACGCAAAATACATTCTTAAATTCCTAAATATTTAAAATACTTTAAAACAAACTATCGGACGGTTTTTATTATATAATTTTGGAAGAGTCAAATTACATTAAAGATTTATGTTTTTGCTCTATTTTCTGATAACGTTATAATTTAGTTGATTTCCTTTTACTGTAAAATACGGCTTAATAAATCAAATAAAGCAAATATATCTACTTGACAATGTTTTTAAAATCACATAAAACTAACCGCGGAATATGTTTAAATGGGTACCTTTATTCAAGAAAAAAATTCAAAGAATATGTAAAAAAAAAATATTTAATAAAGTCTTTTTTTTAATGTAACTCTCAAGGAAAGACATTCTTAACGACTTGTCAGATAAGAATAAAAATCAATGATGTAGATGTACATTTTATTCTGTCAAAATGCTCCATTCTTTATTAAATGTTCGTGTAAAAATATTTATCTATTGTTCCCTGCATCAAAACAATTCATGCCTTCTCAGACTTCTCGCGTGGTCATTGTTCGTTAACAATTTTCGATGAAGCATGCACTTTTATCGTGTTGGAGGTTATTTTTTCGTGTTTGTTAATTTATCAGTTAAGATGATTTGATTGAAAAAGTATTTCCATTGAAGGTATTCCTTTATGCAAATCTTGTTTTCCAAAGAATGTGATCACAATCGATGAGTTCTAATATATTTCTGTAGAATTAAAATTTGTAGAATAGATGCTCAACCCAATGCATGAAATACTAACTTTAATTTACAACATTGCTTCCAAACCATATGTTGCCTAATCCGGTATATACCTTCAGACAAAAATTAAAAACGGCGCATTGGTGTGTTTTGAAGTGCTTTAAAAAAATAACAAGACCGTTTTAGCTTTATATTGATTAGTGATGTAAACCAAAAAAGTCTTACGTCCGGTCTCGTGGTTAAAACTGGTGATAACTCTAATAGATATCAGAATTGATACAAAACTGATATTGTTATATATTAGGGAAAGCGAATTTTTAATATATCCTCTGTAATTATTTTAATCATTTTCTGTGCGATACAAAATTGACTTTCAATCAAAGAAACTTCACCATTCAATGTATGAAGATCAGAATCAATAAACACAATAATATGATTAAAAGGGCATATTTCTAAAACGACTAAAAATGAATCCCAGCTGCTTTAAGATTTTTTTATAAACCATACCGAGCAGTGTCTTCCACACATTTGATGAACTGTTTGACAAAGTCGTTGACCTCTTTCCCGGGGTATCGCTTCCACTCGGTTTGCTTTGATTTAACACCTTTAATTTTTTCTTTGTTTTCTTTGAATGCATCGTCAAAGAATATGTGAGCTTAAAATATAAATAATTGATTAGATATACGAATATAATACAGTTTGGAATCTCAAGTGAACGAAATTTTCTAAGTGAATAATTAAGGCCAACGTACGGGTTACAAAAAAGAAAGCATTCAAATGTTACATTATCTAAATTAATTAACGTGTCACAAAAACGACCTAAATGCCCACGGCTACAACGCCAACCAATATATTACTTGTTAACAATTTCTCCTTCTTTTTCATGAAAAGATTTTTTTACTTCTCAGCATATATCTATTTCTAGCAAATTAGATACAAAAGCCTGGTTTTGCAGACAAGGTTTAGCAAAAAATAATATTGAGTTAAAACTTCTTCATTTTCATTTGCAACCGAATTCTGAGTATAAATTATGAACTAAATTTCTTCTTCATACTAAGGTTTTCTCTTACGTAAACTCGAGTTTTGCATTGGGTCCAAAATTGATCATATTAATGCGAGTACAAGATTTTTGAATAATTATTTTTTTTTTCTGAATGTATCAAAAATATTTATAGCAGCCTCCGTTTATGTCAGAAAACTCTATACTGTTATTCTTAATCAAAATTGAACCTAATCGTTGTTTTTATTTTACAACTTGGAATAATGATGAAAACAAAAAAACTTTAACATTTTCATATATGATGAAATGGATCTTTAGTACTTATCAAGAATAAAGGGCGTAGTTTTACTGATTACACGTCTAAGAGTACAAACCAAATATGTCAGTTTTTACCTTCGAACTGAAAATATGTTTCATCTGGTTGTTTGTTTCCACCTATCCGGAAATTCTGCAAATATGTTGTTTCAAACTGGTGTTCGTTTAACCTGTAAATAAATGTCATCTAAACAATTATTCATCTAGTAACGAGAAGAAAAATAACCTAGTCTGCATAATTTAATGTTGCAATCTAAATTACAAAAAATGAACGAAAAAAGTGTGTAAATACAAAATAATTGACACATTTACGTAAATGGTTCAGAATATACACATTTATAACTCTGATTTTGTTTAGCTTTACAATGTGATGGCCTTCTCCATTTATCAAGACATATTATAAACATAATTGACACGCTGCTCAAACTACTGAGTAAAACCCAAATTTGAATGCTACAAGTAACTTTTAAAATTGAAAAACGAATGCATCGTCTTCACTCATATCAAATGGCGTTTAATAAAGATTCTAAATTGATTTGATAGTGTTCAATGTGCTTAGGTTTCGTTTGTTGTTCTGCTGTAAAGTTCAAGTTTGGGAAGAGCTGAAATGAGATTTTCCAGTAAAATCTTTGGTTCCACACTAATATAATAATCCAGTCCAAATGAAACAAAAACTGCTAGAAGTTAATAAAAAAAACTGTATAAAAAACGCAACTGAAAACAAAAAAAAATCACTACTTATCAGTTTAACATAAATAACTTTAAAAAAAAATATCTTTGTTTAAACCCATGTTAAATGTTTACTTCAAGAAAAAAAATCTCCTTAAGAGCAATTTTAAGAAATATTTGCTAAAGGGTATAAAACTATCAATTAGTGATTTTTTGTTATAATAATAAGATTTTGAACTTATCTTAGAAAGTTAGACCTGTTTTATTCGATCTACTTAAAACGTGTGTGTGTGATATCATACGAATATTTATTCCATAAGATTCTATTAACTTAAAAATATACCAGATTTTTAGGTTTAAAAATTTAAATATTAGATAATTTTTTATAACTTTTCTTCTCCGATAGATTAGTATAGGCTGAAATATGAACAACAACCTAGCTCTCTATACACATGAGACCAAACTTTTCTTCCATTACTGTAAAATTAAAATATGCACTTTTGGGGACCATGAATATATATGCTAACCTGAAAATGGACCTTAAAAGGGTTCTCATCTCCTGCTCAGTCTCATGCCACATTGTAGCGCACAAGTATATGAAGGGAATCATTGTGTCTGAGTCACTATTTCCAACCTGCAAGAAATGCATACACAATAATTAAAATAAAAATTTGTCAATATACTAGTATTGTATTGCTAGTTTATTTTACTCCGTTTTTTAATAAATTCTCAAATTAATAACACAATCATGATTGTTTTAATAATTGTTTTCTAAACTTTGTTTTGAATTTTTCCTGCTGGTTTCTTCCAAATGGTCATTTCATAATTGTTTCATAAGACGGGTTTACTTTAGATGATTTCTTTGGCGTTTTTAATGAAATCGAATCACGTGTTACGTAATAAATTTTTGGGGTTCAATAAATAATAGCCTTATTCCTACTAAAGCAATATTTTATTGAAATTATCATTGCATTGAACAATAGCAATTTCTTTTAAGTATTTCACAGGGTGTTGATTGATCAATTTTCTCTTGATCTATGTTTGAACAATAGTTTTATGATCCAACTGTAAAAAGACAATGAACAAGTTCAGTATCTCTATATTACCATTCGTAATATAGAAAAACTGAACTTGTCTTAATTACAGTTCGTAATAAAAAAACAACAACACTGAACTCGTTTATTGTCATTTTAAAATCTAAAACATGCACTAAGACTACACGCAAGTAAGCAAAAATTATAGAGCTCACAGAGACTTGGCAGCACCTTTATGAGGCTTCCTTTATTTTATAATATGAAAACAAGCTACTGATCCATATTGATATATTGTATTGATTTTTATGATGCATCGAATCATATCATAGGGTCATATCACAATTATATATTGTGTTATATGTATGATTTCATATTGTATCATATGATAAAGTATTAATCATTACATAGAATATAATATGACTCATACAATATTCTACTATTTGATTTCATATCATATTATACAATAGTACAATGTATGAAATAAAACATGCCATGAAATTGTATATCATACAGTAAAACTTGTTAAATCCAGATGTTGTGCATTCCGGTATGATGTTCAATCCGGCGAAATTATTCAGTCCCTTGACATTGGGGTGGCGTAATATACTTCACCTCGATTTTTTTAAGCTGTGATTCTGAATACTGCAGGAATAAGACTGCTGATGTCGTTTGAAATGCGTGATGTATGGTTACACTTACAGATTTACATTTTGTTCTCTCAAAATGCTCCATTCTTTATTAAATTCTCGTTTATTTGAATATTTATCCATTGTTCCTTGCATCCAAACAGTTCTCGCCATTTCGTAATAAGACACCTGTTGACTTGTCGCGTGGTCTACGTTTGTTTAACATTTTCATGTGAATCATGCACTTATCTCATGTCCGACTTCATAGGTTATTCGGGTGTTTTGATTGATTTGATTTGATTGTATATCCATTGTACTTATTCCGTTACGCATATATTATTTTCCCCATAAAAAATGAAAATCGGCACCGTAATCACGATCAAGGAGGTCTAATATACTTCAGAAGAATTGAAAATACTGTACGAATAGACGATCAAGACCTACCGCATTAAATGTATATATAAAACATTTAATCCAGAAATCGTAAACCGTAAGTCCCTTAAATATTGAATTATTTTCCTGTGACATTACTTTTAAATTAGAGTAGTTGCCCTTTAAAATGACGTCACACTGTTGTGTCTGGAGCAGAATAAAACGGCAGCGCGCGTCAAAATTTGCTTAAACCTGGCAGAGTAAAAGCAGGAAACGTTTAAAATTAAATAGGAATGTTACTAGGCATGTGAACAAGGGTTCAGGAAAGATAAAAATTTTCTAGGAGTATTTGAAAGTTGAGAATGAGACTGTGCGCGTTATATTGGACAAAATGTAAACCTTTTCTTACACATGAGTTTTTGAAGATTGCTTCTTTTGAAATAAATATCTCAATTGATAGTCCTCGGGAAAACAAAACACTAATTAGGTTTGTTTCTGACTGACTACGGAAAGAATTCATAATATCTAAAATATGATAAGACCGCGTAACATTAACTGGCAAGAATGGAAATATAAGGCTAATGTCAATTTCACCTGTTACCGTCAAAACATTTGAAATGGACGGGAACAAATTTACGCGGACGCCTGAGAAAACACTGGATTGAAAAGGTAGTTATAGGAGGTGTATTTTCATTTCTACTTGCTATAAAGCTATCGAAAAACATTTTATTTAGCATTAGCAAAGCGATTAAAAAACATTTTATCTTATTAATAAGCATACATAATCAGCAGATATGAGAGAAGATCGCTATTTAGAGGCGTATTCGTTTGGTCGATAGGAGAACTGCAAGAGTAATTCTAATTTGCTTGTTTGAAGTAAATGAAGATCTCCATTGTCTAAATAGAAAGTAGACGCTAGAGACATTCTGGACCAGTTCTGTATACATACCGGGAGAGCTTATATGCAAGCAAAAGCATTGTCCGATGACTTTATGTTGTTATTGGTAATTTTTAATTTATTAAATCGGAAATTGAATTCGTAATCTTCTTTGGGAATAAACCCCGTTTTGTGACGACTGAATATCTGAAGTCATCGAACAATGCTTTGCCTTGCGTATGAAATCTCTCCAGAATTATGGTCGTCTTATCTTTGCTGATTTTATGCATGCACTTATTCATGAAATCCGATCAGTGAACCCTATATAAGGAATAAGGAATCATTCTTTGAGTAATATTGGGTTTATAATTTTGGTCGGGGCGTGATCAAATCCAATAAAGCCCGAAGGCTTTATGATAGAATTGATCACGCCCCGACCGAAATTATCACCTCATAGTATTCAAAGAATGATTCCTTATTACTTATATTTATATAATTTTAGGCCATCGTACGATTAAATATAAATATAATATAATATAAATAAACAAACCCCGCTGGAGCCTCAATTTGGTGTCATTTGTATTATGAGTTATATAGTACAAAATCGATACGTAGTGTTATCACAGGCAAAGGCACTGGATAATGTAAATATAGCAAGTTAGAGCTGGATTGAAAAATTAATACACTTCCTATAACTTCAGTTTCAATCCAATGTTTTCTCAGACGTCAGCGTAAATTTGTCCCCGCCTATTTGAAATGTGTTGACTGTAACAGGTGAAATTGACGTAAGCTGTATATTTCAAATCATGCCAATTGATGTTCCGCGGTCTTATTTAATCATATGGTATACTATGGTACAATATTGTATGAAATGACACAGTGTTGTATCATTATTGATACAATATCATACCACATGTATAATGTAATATGATAATTTATCAAATTAAACTGTATCACATTACATAATATTTAAACAATAAAATGGATTTCTTGGTGATCCATGCGGGATATGAAGATGGCGACGTTGCAGAAGAAAAACATAACCCGCGTTAGCGTTTAATGTAATTTTTTCTGCAATGATTACGACCCTCATAACCCGCATGAATTAACAAAGAAAGCATTTTATAGTTTGTATTTACATTTTCTCTGATATCATCATGATTATTTCGTGCAGTCCATATATTTATTTTAAGAAGAATGATATACTAAGCAAGCTGTTTGCAAAGTTAGTTCATATCTTGTTATACCTTTGAGCTATTAGTTTGTCCATTTTTGATATCCTGTGTCTGAAACGTATAAAACAAAGCATATTAATTACAGAAGATGTACATTAAATTTGTAATACGTCTGTAGCGTTACTAAAGAAGACTTCATACTAACGTTCTGTGTGTTTTGTGGACTTTCTTCTTTTGTTTGATTCGTCTGTGAATCTTGTTCCTCCTTAGCATCATTTGTGATCTAAAAAACGATTGACGGACCATTTAAACATCGTATTCACTTTTATAGGTTTAAAGTAGCATATTTACAAGCAGTATATGTTTTCCCTTATGTTTGCACTAAAAATCTGCGATGTTTATTTTCCTGTAAACCTACTCAGCCTTGTCACGCGCATGAGCACAAGTATAAACGTCAACACGTATTATGATATCCCGCGCAAGCGCAGATTTAAGACTTACACATAAATATGATACAATCTAAAAAAAATTGTTGAACCATATTTTTTTTCATTGTTGCATACACTGTGTCCGAATTTTTCTTAATTGCTTTCTTAACCTATTCTTAAAATTAAAATGAAAAACTAAATATATGGCTGGACATTTAGAATAACATGAGTGAAAAATCGCCCCCCCCCCCACCTTATTTAACTTTCCCGTTTTGTGCATCACATTTTGTTCATTGTTATCAAATAAATGCAAAAGTTTAACTATAAAACTGTCGTGGTATAAAAATGTATGAAATTTGAAGGAAAAAAAACCGCTAGCGTAGGCATATTCATTTGTATATTTTAAACCATCTAAAGAAGACTTCATACTAACGTTCTGAGTGTTTTGTGAATCTTCTTCTTTTCTTCGATCCGTTTCTGAATCTTGTTCCTCCTTAGCATCAATTGTGATCTGAAATACGATTGACGGACCATTTAAACATCGTATTCACTTTTATAGGTTTAAAGTAGCATATTTACATCCCTTATATTTGCATAAAAAATCTGGGATTTTAATTTAATTTCCTATAAACCTACTCAGCCTTGTCACGCGCATGAGCACAAGTATAAACGTCAACACGCATTTTTAATATGCACTAAATGATACTCCGTGCAAGCGACTTTACACAAAAATTGTTGAACCATTTTTTTTTCATTGCGTCAGAATTTTTCTTAAACGCTTCCTTTTTGTTTTTCTGTTTTTAAAATTAAAATGAAAGTCATAATATATGGCTGGATATTTTAAATAGCGGATATGAGTGCAAAATCTAAACCTCTTATTCAACTTTCCTGTTTTATGCATCACATTTTGTTCATTGTTTTCAAATTAATGTCAAAGTTTACTATAAAACCGTCGTGGTATAAAAATGTATGAAATCTGGAAGAAGAAAAAAACGCTAGTGTAGGCATATTTATTTGTATATTTTAAACCAACTAAAGAAGACTTCATACTCACGTTCTGTGTGTTTTGTGAATCTTCTTCTTTTCTTTGATTCGTCTGTGAATCTTGTTTCACCTCAGCATCATTTGTCATCTGAAATAATATTGACGGACCATTTAGTTTTATACGTTTAAAGCAGCATAAATGAATTTACATTCAATGTATGTTTTCCTTTATGTTTGCATTAAAAATCTGCGATGTTCAACTTCCTGTAAACTTACTAAGCCTTGTCACGCGCATGAGCACAAGTAAACGTCAACCTGCGTTTTTAATATGCACTAAATGATATCCCGTGCAAGCGCGGGAACTAAAACTATACACATTAATATGATACAATCTAAAAAGAAATTGTTGAACCATATTTATTGTATATACTATGTCAGAATATTTCTTAATTGCTTCCTTAACCTATTTTAAAAATGAAAATGAAAAACTAACTACACTGTATATAGCTGGATATTTAGAATAGCGGACATGAGTGAAAAATCTAACCCCCACCCCTTCCTTATTCAACTTTCCCGTTTTATGCATCACATTTTGCTCATTGTTTTTAAATTAATGTCAAAGTTTTACTATTAATCTGTCGAAGTATAAAAATTCATGAAATTTGAAGAAAAAAACCGCAAGTGTAGGCATATTCATTTGTATATTTTAAACCATCGTTGTCAGATTCAAAGTATCTACCCGATGGTTATATCGCCCTACACTTTCCGACATGACGTTAATTAGTCCAACCGCGTCTCTGGGGCACCCCATCCTGAAAAAAAATTCCATCAAAACTAAAATTGTTTTAAATTATTCCATTTTATTTATCTATATTCTTTGCAATAACCAGATATGTCCAATCCAAGGTATTTGCCCGCGATGCACGATGAACTCGTCCTACACGTTTCACCATGATGTTAATTACTTAACCCGCGTTCTTAGTTACCCCAGAGGTCGTGCTCCGAAATCGCTCTATCCATTAAAACTAAAAAACATTCCACGTAAACTCTAAAAAAGTTACCAGAAAATATATTCGTTCTTTATAGCTTATGGACATCATCTCACACGTGTTGAAATACCAAAGGGTTAAGCAGTTATGCTAGTGCAGGCATTTTTAGTTTACTGGCAAAAAGCCTAAATTCATAAGACGAGTATAGATGTATTCGTTATTGTTAGAATAAATGAAACGTTTAAATTTACATTACTACATAACCAAATTGATATATACTTATAAAAATACTGTGCAATCATTTAAATTCGTGTGGACTTATTGATTATTCGTGGGGAGTAATTTCATGGATTCTTTGGTTCTCGATTTCAGTAAAAAAAACCAAAATCTTTCATAATTGTTTTCATCCAGGATGTAAGTTCCTGTGTAATGGCCACCCACGAATGCCACGAAAATTGAGACACCACGAATTCCAATGATTCCACAGTTATCGCAAAAATCAAGTTTATTCCTTCAAAAAAAGAAGATTTTCTGGCACGATATTTTTATAGTTAAGGTCTTCCGTTTCCAACGGAAGTCCTTATTGTTTTCGTACTGTTTCTTATTATCATTAAGGTCTTCCGTTTCAACAGAAGACCTTATTGATATTGCTTTGTTTTTTTCCTCTATTATTATTATAATTTTTCTATCAAGTTTTCTCAAAAACGCTTCAGTCGATTTTCATGAAACTTTCTTAACTTACTCTATACAGAATTTGTAGGAAAATTGTCAATCATTTTTTGATCGGTTCTTCCGGTCCCGAGATATTGAAGATTTTATGTTTTCATTTGTGGCTTATTTTTCTAAAATATTCTGAAAGATCAAACTTTCAAGTTTTCAAGGATGGCAGAGAGTTTCCAGCCGCAAAGTCTCAGATATCCGAACGTCCGCCGACATTTCCGGTCGTCACCGGAAGGATATGAAAAACCTTAATTTTTCAATTTTTTGGTCTTGAATTTTTTCATGCTTTTATTCGACAGAGACGCTCCAAAATTTTCGAATATGAAATATTTTTAAAAATCAATCATTGCATTTTCGAGATTTTGGGCACCAAAGTCCTGAAGCGAGAGTCCGTGTAATTAGTCTTTAGAGTGGTGGGATTTGTGCCCAGGCGACCCGGGTTCAGTCCCCGATCACAGAACATTTTTGCCTTTAATTGCGTTATGATTTATGATTTTATATTTGAAATGATAGATTTTACTTATTTCCAATTTAATTTTATCAAAAATCAGAATAATAGTGACTTTTTAAAGTATAATTTAAGTATGATAATATGTCTATTAAAATTTTTATAGCGGGTTAAATGGAATTTGATGACGTGTTTAGAAATGATAGAAAAGAACAACTATCCCTATAGTCTACTTTATGGTGCACTCAAACGTAAGACCTTTCGTTACTTGCAACGAGTGTCTAGATAAGGTCTTCCGTTTCCAACAAAAGATCTTATAGTTTTCGTACCATTTCTTCTTATCATTAACGTTGGAAACGGAAGACCTTATAGTGATTATAGTGTTTTTTCTTTCTTTCTTATTACCCCCCCCCCTTTTCTGTCGGCAGAATTTCTCAGAGATGGTAGAATAGATTTCCCTGAAATTTTCAGGGATGATAAAATGATAATATCTCGACGCGTTTTTTTTCCCATTTTTTTTTCAAAATTTATTTCCAATCGCCTATTCCTGTCCCGCGACGAAAAGCTTGTGGTATCGAGATCTCAGAAACGATTAGGACGTGAACATCAAAACTTATTGGGATGAAAGACTTATCGTTGTACATGTGTTTAAACTAAGTCGCAACTTCCTGTCGTCACCGACAGTTCTTACAAAAATATTTTATCATTAACGTATTTTATTTATGTTACATAGACTGAATATGATAGTACAAATTCTTACATGTGTCATCTATGTGATGTTAAATTAACGAAAACATTCTACTTCCGGTGGGATATCTAAATTATCTCAGGTAGCTTTTTCAAAACAATTTTTTTTCCGACGAGATCTAAAAAACTATTAGTGATAGACATTTGAATGAAGATGTGTTCACTACTTTCATTTTGTCGACCGTCACTTCCGAACCACACCGGAGAGTTCAAACAAATCAAATTGTTTATTAGTTTAACTGTTTATCTTATGACAATTTTTGATAAATTGATAGTCAATAAAGTCCTGTTTTCTAATGTTTAATATATACTAACTTGTTTTGTTCGGCGTAACTTCCGGCCGTCACCGGAAGTACTTCCAAAATTATTTTTTTAAACCCGTTTTAGTTATTTTACATACAGTGATTATATTAGTATAAATCCTTACATAAGTCATATATGCGATGTTAAATAAACAAAAAAATCTATTTCCGGTTAGATATGTGAAGTACCTTTTTAGCTCACCTGAGCTGAAAGCTCAAGTGAGCTATTCTGATCACATTTTGTCTGTCGTCCGTCTGTCTGTCCGTCTGTCTGTAAACGTTTCACATTTTCAACATCTTCTCAAGAACCACTGGGCCACTTTCAACCAAACTTGACACAAAGCATCCTTAGCCTAAGGGGATTTTCAAAGTTGTGAAAATTAAGGACCACGCCCTTTTGCAAAGAGAGATAATTAGGAATTTATGAACATTTTCGAGAAATTTTCAAATATCTTCTTCTCATGAACCATAAGACCAGGAAAGCTGAAACTTTTGTAAAGGCATCCTTATATAGTAAATTTAAAAAATCATCTTCTTAGAAACTAATCAGCCAGGAAAGCTAAAACTTGTGTGGAAGCATTCTCAAGTAGTGTATATTCAAAGTTGTGAAAATCATGACCCCCAGAGGTAGGGTGGGACCACAATGGGGGGTCAAAGTTTAACATAGGAATATATAGAGTAAATCTTTAAAAATCTTCTTCTCAGAAACTAATCAGCCAGGAAAGCTGAAACTTGTGTGGAAGCATCCTCAGGTAGTGTATATTCAAAGTTGTGAAAATCATGACCCCCGTGGGTAGGTTTGGGCCACAATGGGGGGTCGAAGTTTAACATAGGAATATACAGAGTAAATTTAAAAAATCTTCTTCTCAGAAACAAATCAGCCAGGAAAGCTGAAACTTGTGTGGAGGCATCCTCAGGAAGTGTAGATTCATAGTTGTGAAATTCATGACCATCAGGGGTAGGGTGGGGCCATAATGGGGGTTGAATTTTAACATAGAAATATATAGAGTAGATAAAAATCTTCTTCGCAGAAACCTATCAGCCAGCAAAGCTGAAACTTGTGTGGAAGCATCCTCAGGTAGTGTAGATTCAAAGTTGTGAAATTAATAACCCCCGGGGGTAGAGTGGGACAACAATGTGGGGTCGAAGTTTAACATAGGAATATACAGAGTAAATCTTTAAAAATCTTCTTCTCAGAAACAAATCAGCCAGGAAAGCTGAAACTTGTGTGGAAGCATCCTCAGGAAGTGTAGATTCAAAGTTGTGAAGTTCATGACCCCCAGGGGTATGGTGGGGCCACAATGGGGGTTGAATTTTAACATAGAAATATATAGAGTAAATCTTTAAAAATCTTCTTCTCAGAAACCTATCAGCCAGCAAAGCTAAATCTTGTGTGGAAGCATCCTCAGGTAGTGTAGATTCAAAGTTGTGAAAATCATGACCCCCCGGAGGTAGGGTGGGGCCACAAAGGGGGGTTGAAGTTTAACATAGGAATATACAGAGTAAATTTAAAAAATCTTCTTCTCAGAAACTAATCAGCCAGGAAAGCTAAAACTTGTTTGGAAGCATCCTCAGGTAGTGTAGATACAAAGTTGTGAAAATCATGACCCCCGCGGGTAGGTTTGGGCCACAATGGGGAATCAAAGTTTAACATAGGAATATATAGAGTAAATCTTTAAAAATCTTCTTCTTGGAATCTAATCAGCCAGATGATTCTTTATAATTGTTAAGACTTTGGCCCCAGGACAATTCTTTGGCCTCACAAGAATGTTCAGAGTTTGATGTAGGTTTATATTCCATATATAAACTATTTTTAAGGGTCTTTTTGAGAACTGCAATACTCAACATATGATATGACTATAACATCATCCTGTTAGAAAAGAGACTAATGATTATAAACATAAGAATATCCAGGGGAAAATGGATTTTATTTATACAGGATCTACATGTATAATTGTACATTGTCCAGATAGTTTGTATTATGACTCCATTAAGCTGATTTTATCATTATAGCTATTGTTCCTCAGGGGAGCGATGTGGCTCATAGGCCTCTTGTTTAAACTAAATATTGTACCCGGCAAATCTCAAAAACTGTAAATGATCAAAATACAAAACTTATATAGATGATAGACATTTGATAGAGGATGTGTTGAACGTGTTTCATTTTGTCGGCAGTCACCTCCGGTCCTCAACAGAAGGATTCAAAGAAATGAAATCTTTTATAAATTTAACTGTGTTTCATACACTGTTTTAGTAAGCTTGGCAAACAGTAATGTACGAAAGGCAAATGTTCTAGATATACTAACTTTTTTTTCATTGGATAATTCCGTTCGTCCGTTTCCTGTCCCATGACAATAAACATTGGCTCTACGAAATTCAAAACGGTTAAGAATTCAACAACCAAACTTTGTGGGATAATTAACTTTTAAATAAAGATATGTTTAACATGTTCTGTTTGAATCGGCGCAACTTCCTGTCGTAACAGGAAGTAGTCGAAAAATGATTTTGTGTGTTTGACATGGAAGGACATTTTGGAAGTAAATATTATATCCATTACATTTTCTAATTGAAACAAGCTTGTTTTTACAGAATAATACAATTATATTAGACATTTTTGTTGCTATAGCAACAAGAGTTTAGGGTTTTTTTCACAAATTTTGTGCACGCGATTTCTCGAAAACTATTTGACCTATTTCGACCATTTTTTCACAGATGATTGGACTTGATGTAAACTTTATACATTTTTGATATTTTTGTTGTTGTCATGTAACGATTTATCGGCCATTTTGTACATTTTAACGACCTATTTTGTGCAGGGCTGGTCGCTATTAGAGATATGACTATGAAATTTTCAGGATAGGTAGTCTATAGTTTGATGTTGTATACTATTATGTTGTTTTACCCCAGTGTCATCATTTAATGGAGCTCGCCTAGACACGAAATTTGGGTACGGATTTTCATTCAAAATGTTCATACGTTTTGATCGGTATCTTTTTATCAGTAGATATTTTGTTAAGACATATATTACAAAAGTGGTAAAAAAAATCAAAAGTTCTTTCCATCAAATTTAACAAAAAGAGGCTGGCACCTTTAATGAGGGACCAAGACACTCGTAAGCTCTATTACAAATAACTCAAAAACGATAAAGATTTTGGAATGCATTATAGAAGCAAAGTTGTTGATCGTAACAATATCTATCAAGTAAAATCATTGCCACATTCAATACGTAATTAAGGATTTTTAGGGGCCAAAGTACTTGAATTTTGACACAATATATCTAGAGAAGGAGACATATTTTATTTAGTATAATTGTAGAGGAGAAAATGTCTGTATTGAAGATTCTAATCGATTCCATAAATTAAAATACAAATGTCTGTTCCTATTAAGGATATAGAGGGCTGGCCCTAAAATATTCAATCATTTGTATCTATAAAATGATGAACAATTTTAGATGTGTGTAAGAACAAAAAATGTTAGTATTCGTAAGACTTTTCGAATGAACTCAGGAAAAAAGGGCTGGTCCCTTAAATTTCGGGCCAAGACACTCGTAAAGTCTTTTACACATACCTTAAAAACGATTAAGATTTTGTAAAGCATTATAGAATGATCATAACAATATCAGTTTGTAAAACTCATTGCCACACTCATTGATGACGTAATTAGGGATTTTAGGGGACTAAAATCTTAAATCTTTAAGGTACTACATGTATACGTGAAAAAAACAAAACACTCTGTTAAGCATTTTAAAGGATGTTGAGGGGGACTTTTGAAATTTTATTGATATTTTAATCGTATCTTTTTGAAATTGAACGGAAGACCTACTCGTTACTTGTAATGAGATCGTGTCTAGTTTATATTAACGTTCAAAATATGACTATTCCATATATGTTTCATTTCCTGACTAAGAACGTATATAATGGCTTTAAAGCGACGATACACAAATATTTCAAAAAAATAAACATCTTAAATAAAAATATATAAATATGAATATAAATACATGTAAAAGCATTAAATGCTTATTTGTTCATGTCGTCAGTCCTATTACAAAGCAGGCCGTGCAGACAAATGATCATACACGAAAAACACGAAGTGTTCAAGTTATCTGCATCGCATGGTGTGTTATACGACGAACGGTATCAAAAATAAGCATTCAATACTTAAGACCAAGGGGATCTATTCACAAAAAATCGTATGTTTAATCGTAGACGTAAGTTTGACGTAAGATTGTTTTGTAAAATTTTGTTTATTCACAAAATGTCGTACGTGTGACGTTACGTCAAAAAACAGTCGTAAGTTAACGTCTACTAATGGGTTGACGTAAGTCTATAATTGATATGTTTATTGTTGAGTTGTGGCAGTTCTTTGGACTACCTCCATTTTGTCATAAGCAAAATTAAGAGAAGAAACTCCTATTTGATAACACGCTATGGTTTACCATGAAAAGACAGTGCCAGAACTCTGTGTCTTTTTGGTGCTAGAACCATTATGACGTCAAAATTGATTCGATAAAATGTATTTCCCGTACTCTACGACTTTAAAGAAATTATGTGGAAAATGAAACTGTTTCTTCACATTCTTTATCAAACTGATATTATAAATGTAATGATAATCGCTATAATCATAACTAATAAAAAAAACTTATATCAAACGACATTATTTTTTTTAATGATTTCTTTTTAAAATTATATTTACAAAGAAGTTAGTTTTATGCAAGTTTTGGTATTTAGTCAGTTCAAATACTAGTGTCTAGTTTTTTCAATTTGAATTAAAAGTGGGGATTTCTTCAAAGGTATTTACGTCAACAACTCTACCAATTTGATGAACCTATGATTGATTTTCTCCATATTAAAAAAGTATTATTAGTAAAAATTCATACATCAGGCGGCTTTTTCTTTGTAAATCTTCTTCGAGACCAAAGCAAAGTAATGTCAACTGCATATCCTGCATAAAATGGCATAGCAAATAACCTGCAAAAAAATAAAAATAGATATAAATGATTTAATTGTCAGAAAAAATGGTTTTTGTTATCGATGTTCCAAGTATATATATATATATATATATATATATATATATATATATATATATATATATATATATATATATATATATATATATTCCTTACTTTTCAAGTTTTGCGATTCTATGTCCGTGTCTCCAAATATACGTCGTCAGAAGTAGAATGCAAATAAATGTCAAACACCCACATGCAATGATAAGTTGTAGGCTATTGCTATTCTCCTGAACGACAGAAAAGTCCCAGGCATTCGAAATAATACTACAGTTTTCGAATTTTGAGAAAAGTGAATCTGGCTTAAAAGTTTGCCATATAATGAAAGGAAGTAGAAAAGTATTTAAAATCAGAGGCAAACCAAACCCCCAAATTTGTAAGTACGTCCTACATGCATAGTAACTAAACTTGTAGCATGCGTATGATGCCGCTAAACTGATAACAGCAATCAGAAAAGGGTGGTAAAGAGAACAATCAACCTCTAGGGGAAAATTGTTGACAAGGAGAATACTTTTGTCGAACATGGTGAGTTTTGCACTAGGTAAACCATTAATAAGAACAGTGAATCCTTCAATACCGCCCATAACTCCAACAATTATAATGAAAGAAGAAAAATGAGTAAAAAGTTTTAAAAT